>NC_091982.1:226246072-226546072 GCF_044704955.1 Pristiophorus japonicus | reverse complement strand
TGAACTATTTCGGGAATTTTCTGCCGAACTTGAGTACGTTGTTGGAGCCGCTACACACGCTCCTGTGTAAGGGTTGCGATTGGTTTTGGGGGGACTGTCAGGAACGGCTTTTGTTCGGGCACGAAACCTACTTTGTTCAAACAAGTTGTTGACATTGTACAACCCCTGTAAAAAAATTGGTTCTGACATGTGATGCATCATCCTATGGGGTTGGGTGCGTGTTGCAGCAGGGCAATGCTGAGGGTCAACTACAACCTGTGGCTTCTGGCTCCAGGTCGCGCTCTCAAGCAGAATGGGGATATGGGATGGTCGAGAAAGAAGCACTCGCGTGTGCCTGTGGCATAAAAAAAAATGCATCAGTACCTCTTTGGTAGGAAGTTTGAATTAGAGACGGACCACAAGCCATTAACATCCCTGTTGTCAGACAGCAAGGCTGTCAATGCCAACACATCAGCCCGCATACAGTGATGAGCTCTCACGCTGGCTGCTTATGATACTCCATCCGGCACCGGCCCGGCACTGAAAATTGCGCTGACGCGCTCAGCAGGCTTTCACTGGCCACCACTGAGGGGGCAGCGGAGCAAAGCACCGAGATGGTCATGGCTGTCGATGCCTTTGACAGCGCAGGCTCCCCCATCACAGCCCGGCAGATCAAAAAAAGATTCCCTCCTATCCCTGATTAAGAAAAGCGTCCTGACTGGGGATTGGGCGCCCGCACACGGAGCATGCCCTGAGGAGGTCAGACCGTTCCACATACGGATGAATGAGCTCTCCATCCAAGCCGACTGCCTACTATGGGGCAGCTGGGTAGTTATTCCCCAGAAGGGCAAGGAGGCATTCATCCGGGAACTAAACAGCGAGCACCCAGGCATTGTGCAGATGAAGGCCATGTTTGGTGGCCTGAAATTGATTCAGACCTGGAACACTGTGTTCGCAGGTGCACGACGTGTGCCCAGCTGGGTAATGCCCCCAGGGAAGCCACGCTCAGCCCGTGGCCCTGGCGCACCAGGCCATGGTCGCGCATTCACGTTGACTACGCGGGCCCGTTCATGGGTAAGATGTTCCTTATTGTGGTAAATGCGTACTCAAAATGGATCGAGTGGATCATTCTGAATTCATGCACGTCATCCATCACCGTGGAAAGCCTACGTGCGATCTTTGTAACCCATGGCTTGCCAGACATCCTGGTTAGTGATAATGGCCCATGCTTCACAAGCTACGAATTCCGGGAGTTTATGTCAGGCAATGGCATCAACCACGTCAGCACTGCGCCGTTCAAGCCGGCCTCCAATGGCCAGGCGGACGTGCGGTCCAAATCATTAAGCAAGGTATGCTCAGGATTCAAGGACCTTCCCTACAGTGCCGCCTATCGCGTCTCCTGCTGGCCTATAGATCCCGACCGCAATCGCTCATGGGAGTCCCGCCCGCAAAGCTACTAATGAAAAGGACACTTAAAACCCGGTTGTCCCTCATTCACCCAGTCCTGACCGACATAGTTGAGGGCAAGCTCAAGTCACAAAACGAGTACCATGACCGTAATTCGAGGGGGAGATGTATAGAAATAAATGAGCCTGTATTCGTCCTCAATCATGCCATGGGGCCCAAATGGCTTGAGGGTACTGTAATTGACAAAGAGGGGAATAGCGTCCTCGTGGTAAAACTCAACAATGGTCAGATATGCCGTAAGCATCTGGACCAAGTTTTAAAAAAAAGGTTCAGCATCGACAAGGAGGAACCTGAAGACTATGAGATGGAGCTCACCACACCGCCAGTGAACGAGCAACAAGAGCAATCAGAAGAATGCACAGACCCTGCGGCCATCCTGGACAGGCCGGAATCACCACAGGTGACAGACACTCACGTCAGTGTCCAACAACCAGAGCCCCAACTGCGGCGCTCCACGAGGGAGCGTAGACCACCTGAATGACTAAACCTATGATCCTAACAAGACTTTGGGGAGGGGGAAGGTGATGTCATGTATGTAACCTCACTATAACACCACTGTGTTACTATATACACACAACCTAGATGCAACCTTGACCACAAGGGGTGAACTTGTGGGAGACACTCCTTACCTGATCTCCCAGGTATATAAAGGGAGGTCCCACGCAGGGTCATCACTTGTCGAGTGCTGTGAATAAAGAGTTGAGGTCCAGAGTGACCTTGTCCCCAGAATGTGCCTCGTGTGGTTTCATGCTGTAGAGTAAGGACTTTACAGCTATAAAACGGCAAATTGTGTTTGGGAAATTGATGGGATTGAAGGCCAATAAATACCCGGGGCCTGATAGTCTGCATCTGAGAGTACTTAACGAAGTAGCCCTAGAAATAGTGGATGCATTGGTGATTATTTTCCAACAGTCTATCGACTCTGAATCAGTTCTTATGGACTGGAGGGTAGCTAATGTAACACCACTTTTTAAGAAATGAGGGAGAGAGAAAACTGGTAATTATAGACCGGTTAGCCTGACATCAGTAGTGGGGAAAATGTTGGAATCTATTATTAAAGTTGAAATAGTAGCGCATTTGTAAAGCAGTGACAGGATCGATCCAAGTCAGCATGGATTTATGAAAGGGAAATCATGCTTGACAAATCTTCTAGAATTTTTTGACGATGTAACTAGTAGAGTGGACAAGGGAGAACCAGTGAATGCGGTGCTTTTGGACTTTCAAAAGGCTTTTGACAAGGTCCCACACAAGAGATTGGTGTGCAAAACTAAAGCACATGGTGTTGGGGGTAATGTACTGACATGGATAGAGAACTGGTTGGCAGACAGGAAGCAGGGAGTCGGAATAAACGGGTCCTTTTCAGAATGGCAGTGTCGCAGGGCTCAGTGCTGGGACCCCAGCTATTTACAATATACATTAATGATTTAGATGAAGGAGTTGAGTGTAATATCTCCAAGTTTGCTGATGACTCTAAGCTGAGTGGCAGTGTGAACTGTGAGGAGGACGCTAAGAGGCTGCAGGGGCTTTGGACAGGTTAGGTGAGTGGGCAAACGCATGGCAGATGCAGTCTAATGTGAATAAATGTGAGGTTATCCACTTTGGTGGCAAAAACACGAAGGCAGAATATTATCTGAATGGCGGCAGATTAGGAAAAGGGGAGGTGCAACAAGTCCTGGGTGTCATGGTACATCAGTCATTGAAAGTTAGCATGCAGGTACAGCAGGCGGTGAAGAAGGCAAATGGTATGTTGGCCTTCATAGCTAGGGGATTTGATTATAGGAGCAGTACAGGGCCTTGGTGAGGCCTCACCTGGAATATCGTGTTCAGTTTTGGTCTCCTAATCTGAGGAAGCACGTTCTTGCTATTGAGGGAGTGCGGCGAAGGTTCATCAGACTGATTCCCGGGATGGCAGGACTGACATATGAGGAGAGACTGGATCGACTGGGCCTGTATTCACTGGAGTTTAGACAGATGAGAGGGGATCTCATAGAAACATATAAAATTCTGATGGGATTGGACAGGTTAGATGCAGGAAGAATGTTCCCGATGTTGGGGAAGTCCAGAACCAGGGGACATAGTCTAAGAATAAGGGGAAGCCATTTAGGACTGAGATGAGGAGCAACTTCTTCACTCAGAGAGTTGTTAACCTGTGGAATTCCCTGCTGCAGAGAGTCGTTGATGCCAGTTCATTGGATGTATTCAAGAGGGAGTGAGATATGGCCCTTACGGCTGAAGTGATCAAGGGGTATGGAGAGAAAGCAGGAAAGGGGTACTGAGGGAATGATCAGCCATGATCTTATTGAATAGTGGTGCAGGCTTGAAGGGCCGAATGGCCTACTCCTACATCTATTTTCTACATTTCTATTCTTTGAATAGTATGCCCACCTGCACCAGTGAAACAGGCAGACAGCTGGTTTAATGTTTCATTCAAAGGACAGCACTGCCAACAAGGCAGCACTTCCTTAGCTCTTCACTGAAGGATCAGCTTACACCACATGCTCGGGTCTTGGAGTGGGCTCGAACCCACACCCTCTGAGTGAGGTGAGTGCTACCAACTTAGCGAAGATACACCTGCCTAAGGAAGTTGCATCAGAGCTAGAATCAGAGCTGGAGGGAGTCAAATTGTGAATGGAAGAGCAGGATTTAAGGAAGAAACGAAGGTCTGCGGCAGAAAAATCACCATCTAAATGTTATTACAGTCTGTTTATTCTCCTGAGCTGCCGTGCTGCAGCCTGAGGAGATGGGGAAATTGCTGAAAATTTCTTATTTCTTCAAGTGACACAGGAGGAGGAAGATATTTCCCAATGCTGGTTGACTTCATCCTATGCACACAAAGAATTACCTGCCTCTTTGCAAATTTAACAGTACTGACCTTTACATAATTAGAGCAAGATTCAGGAACTAGAATCCCCTTTTCACAGGACTCTATGCTAATTGGGTTTTTCCGGATCCATATAAATGAGTCGGATTTTTTGTGTCCGAGGTTTAGACATCCTCGATGCTGGTATTTTTTGTGGATCTGACCATGGATTTTCACAGATGTAGACATTCCTTATTCATTTCCAGCCTCAGTTTTAACACTTTAACACTTTGCCAGAAGGATGGGTTATTGTTGGAACGTTAGCTCAGCCCCCAACAGCTGCTCCATTCCTGTGGGAATGGAAGCTTTGTTACTCAGCCTGACAGTGCTGCCCGATCAACCAATCTATCAAAGATTTTCAACGGGATTTCTCCCACCTCTTGAATGTTAGTGGGCAAGACTTATAAGAGCATTGGAAGCGACATGGGGCAGAGGCTATTCGCGGAAGATTTGCAACTTGTGCTTGCTAAATATCGTCCCATTGCCAATGTCTCCTTCCACTCCAAGGTCCTTGAACACATCATTGCCATTCAACTCTGTTCTTATCTTACAGACGGCTTCAGGTTCCGATTTCCCTCCTACCCACAGCCTTGAAACTATCCTGGTCAAAGATGGTTTTCTGTGTGATTGGGTCTGTGATGCATTACCCCTCTTCAAACCTTTCTGCTGCCTTCAGTAGAGTCCAACCTCTTCTTTCACCACTCCGTGGTCCACCTCGGTGTACTGTCCTTTCGTGGTTAGTGTTATGTATTCAACCAGCATTGTAACCCATGTATAAACTGACCTAAGTTGTACACCGTGAGAACACTGACCACTAGGTGGGAGACACTCCTAACCTGGACCTTCAGATATAAAAGGGGAAGCTCCACCCACCTTCATCACTTGAGTGCTAAGGAATAAAGGACAGGTCACAGACTGACCTCTCAAGCATGGGCCTCGTGTGCATTTACACTGTGTAGTAAGGACGTATCAATGGCGACAAGAAACTGGGATTTAAACCACGCGAGCATGGCCACTAGCAGAACAGACGAGAGGTACTGTGTTTAGGAATGGTTGGGACAGAGATTCAACATTATTAAAGCAGCACACAGTTCTCCAGGCAGACAAGGGCAGTCAGGCATGCCCCAACATGTAGTCGAACCCAGAGGGGGAGTTCGACAGAGACAATGGCAAGCTGAACAGCAATTCACGCCATTGCAAGGGACAATGCGGCCAGTAATGGGGCCATCAATACCTGTTAATGGCGCACTCAAGGACAATAATAGGGGCAGTCAGGGACGATCGACTGGCAAGGGACCTTTTGTTTCAAACCGCAACTCATGCTGGAGGCGTGGAGGCACACACTCAGCCGGAGTTTGCAGAGATGAGCAAAATACCTGCAGAAATTGCAGAAATGGACACTCGGGGAAATCGCTGGAAGCTGAAGTTCAGCGAGTTCATGTGGAGCACGTATACAGTTCATACATCAGGACGCCACCGATAATGATGAAAGTGCTCCTCAATGGCATCCCAGTATCAATGGAGTTAGACACGGGTGCCAGCCAGTCCCTGATGGGTATCAAACAGTTTGAAAAGTTGTGGGCATCCAAGGCCAGGAGGCCAAAATTATCGCCGATTGACGCAGAGCTACGGACTTACACAAAGCAGATCATTCCGGTGCTAGGCAGCGCCACGGTAGTCGTGACCCACAAAGGTTCGGAGAACAGGTTGCCACTCTGGATTGTCCCAGTGAACGGTCCCGCACTACTGGGGAGGAGTTGGCTTGCTGCCATGAACTGGAAATGGGGCGATGTCAATGCAATTTCCTCTGTGGAGCGAGTATCATGCTCACAGGTCCTGGACAAATTTGACTCATTATTTCAACCCGGCATTGGCACTTTCATGGGGGCCAAGGTAGTGATTCACATAAATCCGGACGCCAGGCCAGTACACCACAAGGCCAGAGCGGTGCCGTTCGTGATGCGGGAAAAGATAGAAGGCGAATTGGACCGCCTGTTGAGGGAAGGCATCATCTCGCCAGTCAAATTCAGTGACTGGGCGAGCCCGATTGTGCCGGTGCTCAAGGCGGATGGGTCGGTCAGGATATGTGGCGATTACAAGGCCACCATCAATCGGGTGTCACTCCAAGACCAGTACCCACTACCGAGAGCGGAGGACCTCTTTGCGACGCTATCCGGTGGCAAACATTTTTCAAAATTGGACCTGACCTCAGCTTACATGACCCAGGAGCTGGCGAGTGAGTCGAAGAAGCTGACCACCATCACGACACACAAGGGGTTGTTTGAGTACAACAGATATCCGTTCGGGATTCGCTCGGCCGCCGCGATATTCCAACGAAATATGGAAAGCCTCCTCAAGTCGATTCCAGGGACGGTGGTTTTTCAGGATGACATCCTCATCACGGGTTACGACGGGATCAGCCCTACTGCATCCAAGACGGAACCGATCCAGAGAGCACCCAGACCCCGTAACACGACGGAGCTGCGTTCGTTCCTGGGGCTCCTGAACTATTTTGGTAACTTTCTTCCCAAATTGAGCACGCTGCTAGAGCTGCTACACGTGCTCCTACGCAAAGGTCGCGAATGGGTCTGGGGGGACAGCCAGGAAAGGGCTTTTAATAGAGCACGCAATTTGTTATGTTCCAACAATCTGTTAACGCTATATGACCCATGTAAGAAACTTGTGTTAACGTGCGATGCGTCGTCCTATGGTGTCGGGTGTGTGTTGCAGCATGTCAATGCCAAGGGTCAGTTACAGCCGGTAGCTTATGCCTCCAGGAGTCTGTCCCAGGCAGAAAGGGGCTACGGGATGGTAGAAAAGGAGGCGCTCGCATGTGTATATGCGGTAAAGAAAATGCACCAGTACCTGTTTGGCAGGAAATTTGAGCTGGAGACAGATCACAAACCCCTAACGTCCCTTTTGGCCGACAACAAGGCCATAAATGCAAACGCATTGGCCCGCATACAGAGGTGGGCACTCACGTTAGCTGCCTATGACTACACAATTCGGCACAGACCGGGCACCGAAAACTGCGCCGATGCACTCAGCAGGCTCCCACTAGACACCACTGAGGGGGCTACCGAGCATGGTGCTGAGATGGTCATGGCTGTTGAAGCTTTTGGAAGCGAAGGCTCACCCGTGACAGCCCGTCAGATTAAAGTCTGGACAAATAGACACTAGTCAAATTGTCTCTAGTCAAGATATGTGTCCTGAATGGGGACTGGGCAGCCACGTACAGGGCATGCCCTGAGAAATTTAAACCATTTCACAGGCGCAAGGATGAACTCTCGATTCAGGCCGATTGCCTACTGTGGGGAAACCGCGTAGTCATGCCCCAGATGGGCAGAGAGGTGTTCATCAGAGAACTCCACAATGGCACCCGGGCATTGTTACGATGAAGGCAATTGCCAGGTCACACGTTTGATGGCCAGGGATAGACGCAGATCTGGAACTTTGTGTTCACAGGTGCAACACGTGTGCCCAACTGGGCCATGCGCCCAGGGAAGCCCCCCTTAGCCCCTGGCTATGGCCCGCCAAGCCTTGGTCACGCATCCATGTGGACTACGCAGGTCCTTTCATGGGGAAAATGTTTTTGGTTGTAGTAGACGCCTACTCCAAATGGATCGTGTGTGACATTTTAAATTCAAGCACATCCTCTGCCACGGTAGAAAGTCTACGGGCAATGTTCGCCGCCCACGGTCTACCGGACATCTTGGTCAGCGACAATGGCCCGTGCTTCACAAGCACTGAATTCCAGGACTTCATGGCAGGCAATGGAATTAACCATGTCAGAATGGCACTGTTCAAGCCGGCCTCAAACGGCCAGGCAGAATGAGCAGTGCAGATAATCAAACCGGGGATGCTCAGATTCCAAGGGGGTTCCCTACAAACCCGCTTGGCCTATAGAACCCGACCACACTCGCTCACAGGGGTTCCACCCGCAGAGCTACTAATGAAAAGAACGCTCAAAACCCGATTATCCCTTATACATCCCACCATGAAAGAAATTGTCGAGAACAGGCGCCAGTCACAATATCACTACCATGACAGGAATGCGAGGGCGCGATGTATTGATGTAAATGATCCTGTTTTTGTCCTCAACTACGCTGCAGGGCCCAAATGGCTCGCAGGCACTGTGGTTGCCAAAGAGGGAAATAGGATTCTGGTAGTTAAACTTACCAATGGACAAATCTGCCGCAAACATGTGGATCAAACAAAAAGGAGGTTCAGCAACCCCATAGAAGAAGCAGAGGAAGAACACGATATAAAGTTCACTCCACCACAGGTGACCGAACACCGGAACCAAAGGGAGGAGAGCCCAGTCACTGTGGGCAGTCCGGACAGGCCTGAGGCACTGCAAACAGCAGACACTCAGGCCAGCGCCCAACAACCGGAGCCCCAACTCAGGCGCTCTACAAGGGAGCGTAAACCACCAGAGAGACTCAACCTGTGAATCCAATAAGACTTTGGGGTGGGAGTTGATGTCATCTATTCAACCAGCATTGTAATCCATGTATAAACTGACCTAAGTTGTACACCGTGAGAACACTGACCACTAGGTGGGAGACACTCCTAACCTGGACCTTCAGGTATAAAAGGGGAAGCTCCACCCACCTTCATCACTTGAGTGCTAAGGAATAAAGGACAGGTCACAGACTGACCTCTCAAGCATGGGCCTCGTGTGCATTTATAGTAAGGACGTATCAGTTAGATTCCTACTTGTTCCTGCGTAAACTTTTTTTGCAAAAGTGTCACTCAGAGGCTGGTGAATCTTTGGAATTTTCTACCCCAGAAGGCTATGGAGGCTCAGTCTTTGAGTATATTTAAGTGATTTAACTATTTGCACTGCACTTTTTTTGGGCAGAAATGCGACAAGCCCTGCCCCTGTCAATTTCCAACCCCAGCGCCCCCCCCCTCCCCGCCCTGAATCATTCCATCCACGTGCCGAGCAGGACCTGAGCTCCGACACTCCGACACCCCGTGCGCGGCCGAGAGCAAGAAAGAGGCTGGGAGAGGGAGGGAGAGAGAGAGAG
Organism: Pristiophorus japonicus; assembly: GCF_044704955.1. Taxonomy (NCBI): domain Eukaryota; kingdom Metazoa; phylum Chordata; class Chondrichthyes; family Pristiophoridae; genus Pristiophorus; species Pristiophorus japonicus. Next base: position 226,536,733 of record NC_091982.1, on the reverse strand, counting down.
GCTGGGGGGGGGTGTCGGGGAAAAGAGAGAGCGGCTGGGGTGGGGGGGAGAGAGAGGCTGGGGGGGGCGGGGAGGAGAGAGAGGCTGGGGGGGGCAGGGGGAAGAGAGAGAGGCTGGGGGGGGAAGAGAGAGAGGCTGGGGTGGCGGGGGAAGAGAGAGAGGTTGGGGGAGGGGAAGAGAGAGAGGCTGGGGGGGGGGGGGAACAGAGAGAGGCTGGGGGGGGGAAGAGAGAGAGGCTGGGGGGGGGGAAGAGAGAGAGGCTGGGGGGGGGTGAAGAGAGAGAGGCTGGGGAGGGAAGAGAGAGAGGCTGGGGGGGGAAGAGAGAGAGGCTGGGGGTGGGGAAGAGAAAGAGGCTGGGGTGGGGGGAAGAGAAAGATGCTGGGGGGGGAAGAGAGAGAGGCTAGGGGGGGTGGGAAGAGAGAGAGGCTAGGGGGGGTGGGAAGAGAGAGAGGTTGGGGGGTTGGGAAGAGAGAGAGGCTGGGGGCGGGAGGGGGAGTGAGAGAGGCTGGGGGGGGAAGAGAGAGAGGCTGGGGGGGGAAGAGAGAGAGGTTGGGGGAGGGGAAGAGAGAGAGGCTGGGGGGGGGAAGAGAGAGAGGCTGGGGGGGGGGGAAGAAAGAGAGGTTGGGGGGGGGGAAGAAAGAGAGGCTGGGGGTGGGGGGTGAAGAGAGAGAGGCTGGGGGGGGTGAAGAGAGAGAGGCTGGGGGTGTGAAGAGAGAGAGGCTGGGGGGGGGAAGAGAGAGAGGCTGGGAGGGGAGTGAGAGGTGCTGCTGGGGAGAGTGAGAGAGGTTGGGGCGGAGTGTGAGTGAGAGAGGCTGGGGGGGCGGGGTGAGAGAGGCCAGAGCGGGGGATTGAGAGAGGCTGGGGGGAGGGGTGAAAGAGGCTGGGGAGGGGGGGGATGAGAGAGGCTGGGTGGGGGTGAGAGAGGCTTGGGGGGCGGGTGAGAGAGGCTTGGGGGGGTGGTGAGAGAGGCTGCGGGGGGGAGTGAGAGAGGCTGGGGGGGAGTGAGAGAGGCTGGGGGGGTAGTGAGAGAGCTGGGAGGGTAGTGAGAGGGGGTGGGGTGGAGTGAGAGAGGCTGGGGGGGGAAGAAAGGCTGTGGGGGGAAGAGAGGCTCGGGGTGGGGGGAGAAGAGAGAGGGGCTGGGGGGACGGGGGGAAGAGAGAGAGGCTGGGGGGGGCGGAAGAGAAGAGAGGCTGGGGGGGGTGGCGGAAGAGAGAGAGTCCGGGGGGTGAGGTCGGGGGGAAGAGAGTGGGGGTGTGATGGAGAGTGAGAGGCTGTGTGCGGGAGAGTGAGAGGCTGGTGGTGGTGGGGGGAGTGAGAGAGGCTGGGGGTGGGAGTGAGAGAGGCTGGGGGTGTGAGTGAGAGAGGCTGGGGGGGGAGTGAGAGAGGCTGGGGGGGGAGTAAGAGAGGCTGGGGGGGGAGTGAGAGAGGCTGGGGGGGAGTGAGAGAGGCTGGGGGGGGAGTGAGAGAGGCTGGGGGGGGAGTGAGAGAGGCTGGGGAGGGAGTGAGAGAGAGGCTGGGGAGGGAGTGAGAGAGAGGCTGGTGGGGGAGAGAGAGAGGCTGGCGGAGGGAGAGTGAGAGAGGCTGGTGGGGAGAGAGAGAGAGGCTGGTGGGGAGAGAGAGAGAGGCTGGTGGGGAGAGTGAGAGAGGCTGGTGGGGAGAGTGAGAGAGGCTGGCGGAGGGAGAGTGAGAGAGGCTGGTGGGGAGAGTGAGAGAGGCTGGTGGGGAGAGTGAGAGAGGCTGTTGGGGAGAGTGAGAGAGGCTGGCGGAGGGAGAGTGAGAGAGGCTGGTGGGGAGAGTGAGAGAGGCTGGTGGGGAGAGTGAGAGAGGCTGGTGGGGAGAGTGAGAGAGACTGGTGGGGAGAGTGAGAGAGGCTGGTGGGGAGAGAGAGGGGCTGGGGGGGGAGGGCTGGTGGGGAGAGTGAGAGAGGCTGGTGGGGAGAGTGAGAGAGGCTGGTGGGGAGAGTGAGAGAGGCTGGTGGGGAGAGTGAGAGAGGCTGGTGGGGAGAGAGAGGGGCTGGGGGGGAGGGCTGGTGGGGGAGTGAGAGAGGCTGGTGGGGAGAGTGAGAGAGGCTGGCGGAGGGAGAGTGAGAGAGGCTGGTGGGGAGAGTGAGAGAGGCTGGCGGAGGGAGAGTGAGAGAGGCTGGTGGGGAGAGAGAGAGAGGCTGGTGGGGAGAGTGAGAGAGGCTGGTGGGGAGAGTGAGAGAGGCTGGTGGGGAGAGTGAGAGAGGCTGGTGGGGAGAGTGAGAGAGGCTGGTGGGGAGAGAGAGGGGCTGGGGGGGGAGGGCTGGTGGGGAGAGTGAGAGAGGCTGGTGGGGAGAGTGAGAGAGGCTGGTGGGGAGAGAGAGGGGCTGGGGGGGGAGGGCTGGTGGGGAAGTGAGAGAGGCTGGTGGGGAGAGTGAGAGAGGCTGGGGGTGGGAAGAGAGAGAGACTGGGGGGGCAGTGAGAGGCTGGGGAGGGAGTGAGAGAGGCTGGGCGGGGAGTGAGGGGATGGGGGAGGAGGGCTGGGGGCGGAATGAGAGAGCTGGGAGTGGAGTGAGAGGGGGAAGAGAGGCTGGGGGGGGGAAGAGAGGCTGGGGGGGAAGAGAGAGGGGCTGGGAGGGGGGAAGAGAGAGTGGCTGGGGGTGGCGGGGGTGAAGAGAGAGAGGCTGGCGGGGGGCGGGGGCGATGAGAGATAGGCTGGTGGTGTGGTGGAGAATGAGAGGCTGTGTGTGGGAGAGTGAGAGGCTGGTGGGGGAGGGAAGAGAGAGAGGCTGGGGGGGGAGTGAGAGAGAGAGGCTGGTGGTGGGGGGGGGAAGAGAGAGAGGCTGGGGGGGGAGTGAGAGAGAGAGGCTGGTGGTGGGGGGGGGAAGAGAGAGAGGCTGGGGGGGGAGTGAGAGAGAGAGGCTGGTGGTGGGGGGGGGAAGAGAGAGAGGCTGGGGGGGGAGTGAGAGAGAGAGGCTGGTGGTGGGGGGGGAAAGAGAGAGAGGCTGGGGGGGAGTGAGCGAGAAAGGCTGAGGGGGGATTGAGAGAGGCTGAGGGGGGATTGAGAGAGGCTGAGGGGGGATTGAGAGAGGCTGGTGGGGAGAGTGAGAGAGGCTGGGGTGGGGGGGGGGGGTGAGAGAGGCTGCGGGGGGAGTGAGAGAGGCTGCGGGGGGGGAGTCAGAGATGCTGGGGTGGAGGGGGGGAGTGAGAGAGGCTGCGGGGGGGAAGTTAGAGAGGCTGGGGGGGGGGGGAATGAGAGAGGCTGGGGGGAGAGTGAGAGAGGCTGGGGGGGCAATAGAGAGAGGCTGGGGGGGAGTGAGAGAGGCTGGGAGGGGAGTGAGAGGGGCTGGGGGCGGTGGGCTGGTGGGGAGAGTGAGAGAGGCTGGGGGGGGCGGTGTGAGAGAGGCTGGGGGGGGTGAGAGAGGCTGGGAGGGGAGTGAGAGGGGCTGGGGGCGGAGGGCTGGTGGGGAGAGTGAGAGGCGCTGGTGGGGAGAGTGGGAGGCGCTGGTGGGGAGAGTGAGAGAGGCTGGGGGTGGGTGAGAGAGGCTGGGGGGGAGTGAGAGAGGCTGGGGGGGGAGTGAGAGAGCTGGGAGGGTAATGAGAGGGGGTGGGGCGGAGTGAGAGAGGCTGGGGGGGAGTGAGAGAGGCTGAGGGGGGAAGAAAGGCTGTGGGGGGAAGAGAGGCTCGGGGTGGGGGGAGAAGAGAAGAGAGAGGGGCTGCGGGGACGGGGGGGAAGAGAGAGAGGCTGGGGGGGGCGGAAGAGAAGAGAGGCTGAGGGGGGGGGCGGAAGAGAGAGTGTCCGGGGGTTGAGGTCGGGGGGAAGAGAGTGGGGGTGTGATGGAGAGTGAGAGGCTGTGTGCGGGAGAGTGAGAGGCTGTGTGCGGGAGAGTGAGAGGCTGGTGGTGGTGGGGGGAGTGAGAGAGGCTGGTGGTGGTGGGGGGAGTGAGAGAGGCTGGGGGGGTGAGTGAGAGAGGCTGGGGGGGTGAGTGAGAGAGGCTGGGGAGGGAGTGAGAGAGAGGCTGGTGGGGGAGAGAAAGAGGCTGGCGGGGGGAGAGTGAGAGAGGCTGTGGGGAGCGGTGTGAGAGAGGCTGGGGGGGGAATGAGAGAGGCTGGGGGGGGAGGGCTGGGGGGGGGAGTGAGAGACGCTGGTGGGGAGAGTGAGAGAGGCTGGGGGGGGGAAGAGGGAGAGGCTGGGGGGGGGAATAGAGAGAGGCGGGGGGGATTAGAGAGAAGCTGGGGGGGTAGTGAGAGAGGCTGGGAGGGGAGTGAGAGGGGCTGGGGAGGGAAGGCTGGGGGGGGAGTGAGAGAGGCTGGTTGCGGGGGGGAAGAGAGAGAGGCTGGGGGGGGAATAGAGAGAGGCTGGGGGGGTAGTGAGAGAGGCTGGGGGGGAGAGTGAGAGAGGCTGGGGGGGGGAAGAGAGAGAGGCTGGGGGGGGAATAGAGAGAGGCTGGGGGGGTGTGAGAGAGGCTGGGAGGGGAGTGAGAGGGGCTGGGGGCGGTGGGCTGGTGGGGCGAGTGAGAGAGGCTGGTGGGGAGAGTGAGAGAAGCTGGGGGGGGGCGGTGTGAGAGAGACTGGGGGGGGAGTGAGAGAGACTGGGGGGGGAGTGAGAGAGGCTGGTGGGGAGAGTGAGAGAGGCTGGGGGGGGAAGAGAGAGGGGCTGGGGGGGGAAGAGAGAGAGGCTGGGGGAGGAATAGAGAGAGGCTGGGGGGGGAGTGACAGAGGCTGGGAGGGGAGTGAGAGAGGCTGGTGGTGGTGGGGGGAGTGAGAGAGGCTGGGGGGTGAGTGAGAGAGGCTGGGGGGGTGAGTGAGAGAGGCTGGGGGGGTGAGTGAGAGAGGCTGGGGGGGTGAGTGAGAGAGGCTGGGGGGGTGAGTGAGAGAGAGGCTGGTGGGGGAGAGAAAGAGGCTGGTGGGGAGAGTGAGAGAGGCTGGGGGGAGCGGTGTGAGAGAGGCTGGGGGGGGAATGAGAGAGGCTGGGGGGGGAGGGCTGGGGGGGAGAGTGAGAGACGCTGGTGGGGAGAGTGAGAGAGGCTGGGGGGGGAAGAGGGAGAGGCTGGGGGGGGGAATAGAGAGAGGCGGGGGGGATTAGAGAGAAGCTGGGGGGGTAGTGAGAGAGGCTGGGAGGGGAGTGAGAGGGGCTGGGGAGGGAGGGCTGGGGGGGGAGTGAGAGAGGCTGGTTGGGGGGGGGAAGAGAGAGAGGCTGGGGGGGGGAATAGAGAGAGTCTGGGGGGGTAGTGAGAGAGGCTGGGGGGGAGAGTGAGAGAGGCTGGGGGGGGGGGAAGAGAGAGAGGCTGGGGGGGGAATAGAGAGAGGCTGGGGGGGAGTGAGAGAGGCTGGGAGGGGAGTGAGAGGGGCTGGGGGCGGTGGGCTGGTGGGGCGAGTGAGAGAGGCTGGTGGGGAGAGTGAGAGAGGCTGGGGGGGGGAGGGCTGGGGGGGGAGTGAGAGAGGCTGGTGGGGAGAGTGAGAGAGGCTGGGGGGGGAAGAGGGAGAGGCTGGGGGGGGGAATAGAGAGAGGCGGGGGGGATTAGAGAGAAGCTGGGGGGGTAGTGAGAGAGGCTGGGAGGGGAGTGAGAGGGGCTGGGGAGGGAGGGCTGGGGGGGGAGTGAGAGAGGCTGGTTGGGGGGGGGAAGAGAGAGAGGCTGGGGGGGGAATAGAGAGAGTCTGGGGGGGTAGTGAGAGAGGCTGGGGGGGGAGAGTGAGAGAGGCTGGGGGGGGAATAGAGAGATTGGGGGGGAGTGAGAGAGGCTGGGAGGGGAGTGAGAGGGGCTGGGGGCGGTGGGCTGGTGGGGCGAGTGAGAGAGGCTGGTGGGGAGAGTGAGAGAGGCTGGTGGGGAGAGTGAGAGAGGCTGGGGGGGGGAGTGAGAGAGGCTGGTGGGGAGAGTGAGAGAGGCTGGGGGGGGGGAAGAGAGAGAGGCTGGGGGAGGAATAGAGAGAGGCTGGGGGGGGAGTGAGAGAGGCTGGGGGGGGAGTGAGAGGGGCTGGGGGCAGTGGGCTGGTGGGGAGAGTGAGAGAGGCTGGGGGGGGCGGTGTGAGAGAGGCTGGGGGGGGGGTGAGAGAGGCTGGGAGGGGAGTGAGAGGGGCTGGGGGCGGAGGGCTGGTGGGGAGAGTGAGAGGCGCTGGTGGGGAGTGGGAGGCGCTGGTGGGGAGAGTGAGAGAGGCTGGGGGGGGTGAGTGAGAGAGGCTGGGGGGGGAGTGAGAGAGCTGGGAGGGTAATGAGAGGGGGTGGGGCGGGGTGAGAGAGGCTGGGGGGGAGTGAGAGAGGCTGAGGGGGGAAGAAAGGCTGTGGGGGGAAGAGAGGCTCGGGGTGGGGGGAGAAGAGAAGAGAGAGGGGCTGGGGGGACGGGGGGGAAGAGAGAGAGGCTGGGGGGGGGTGGCGGAAGAGAAGAGAGGCTGGGGGGGTGGGCGGGAGAGTGAGAGGCTGTGTGCGGGAGAGTGAGAGGCTGGTGGTGGTGGGGGGAGTGAGAGAGGCTGGTGGTGGTGGGGGGAGTGAGAGAGGCTGGGGGGGTGAGTGAGAGAGGCTGGGGGGGTGAGTGAGAGAGGCTGGGGGGGTGAGTGAGAGAGGCTGGGGGGGTGAGTGAGAGAGGCTGGGGGGGTGAGTGAGAGAGGCTGGGGAGGGAGTGAGAGAGAGGCTGGTGGGGGAGAGAAAGAGGCTGGTGGGGGGAGAGTGAGAGAGGCTGGTGGGGAGAGTGAGAGAGGCTGGGGGGAGCGGTGTGAGAGGCTGGGGGGGGGAGGGCTGGGGGGGGGAGTGAGAGACGCTGGTGGGGAGAGTGAGAGAGGCTGGGGGGGGAAGAGGGAGAGGCTGGGGGGGGGGAATAGAGAGAGGCTGGGGGGGGGAATAGAGAGAGGCGGGGGGGATTAGAGAGAAGCTGGGGGGGTAGTGAGAGAGGCTGGGAGGGGAGTGAGAGGGGCTGGGGAGGGAGGGCTGGGGGGGGGAGTGAGAGAGGCTGGTTGGGGGGGGAAGAGAGAGAGGCTGGGGGGGGAATAGAGAGAGGCTGGGGGGGTAGTGAGAGAGGCTGGGGGGGAGAGTGAGAGAGGCTGGGGGGGGGGGAAGAGAGAGAGGCTGGGGGGGGAATAGAGAGAGGCTGGGGGGGAGTGAGAGAGGCTGGGAGGGGAGTGAGAGGGGCTGGGGGCGGTGGGCTGGTGGGGCGAGTGAGAGAGGCTGGTGGGGAGAGTGAGAGAGGCTGGGGGGGGCGGTGTGAGAGAGACTGGGGGGGAGTGAGAGAGACTGGGGGGGGAGAGAGAGAGGCTGGGGGGGCGGTGTGAGAGAGGCTGGGAGGGGAGTGAGAGGGGCTGGGGGCGGAGGACTGGTGGGGAGAGTGAGAGGCGCTGGTGGGGAGAGTGAGAGGCGCTGGTGGGGAGAGTGAGAGAGGCTGGGGGGCGGTGAGAGAGGCTGGGGGGGTGGTGACAGAGGCTGGTGGGGAGAGAGAGAGAGAGAGAGGCTGGTGGGGAGAGAGAGAGAGAGAGGCTGGGGGGGAATAGAGAGAGACAGAGGCTTGGGGGGGCGAATAGAGAGAGGTTGGAGGAGGAGGGGAAGAGAGAGAGGTTGGAGGAGGAGTGGAAGAGAGAGAGGCTGGGGGAGGGGAAGAGAGAGAGGCTGGAGGGGGGGTGAGTGAGAGGCTGGGGGGGGAGTGAGAGAGGCTGGGGGGGCAGTGAGAGACGCTGGGGGGGGAGTCAGAGACGCTGGGGGCGGGCGGGAGTGAGAGAGACTGGGGCGGTGGAGTGAGAGGGGCTGGTTGGGGGGGGGAGTGAGAGAGGCTGGGGGGGGTATGGAGTGAGAGAGGCTGGGGGGGGGGGAGTGAGAGAGGCTGGGGGGGGAGTGAGAGAGGCTGGGGCGGGGGGAGTGAGAGGGAGGGGATGGGGGGGAGGGCTGGGGGGGAGTGAGAGAGCTGGGAGGGGAGTGAGAGGGGGTGGGGGGGGAGTGAGAGAGGCTGGGGGGGGAAGAGAGGCTGGGGGGAAGAGAGAGGGGCTGGAGGGGGGGAAGAGAGAGGGGCTGGGGGTGGCGGGGGTGAAGAGAGAGAGGCTGGTGGGGGGAGTGAGAGAGAGGCTGAGGGGGGATTGAGAGAGGCTGGGGGGGCAGTCAGAGAGGCTGGGGGGGGAGTCAGAGGCTGGGGGCGGGCGGGAGTGAGAGAGGCTGGGGCGGTGGCGGGAGTGAGAGGGGCTGGGGCGGGGGGAGGGAGGGGATGGGGTGGTGGGGTGGGGGGGGAGGGCTGGGGGGGGAGTGAGAGAGCTATGAGGGGGTGGGTGGGAGGGGAGTGAGAGGGGGTGGGTGGGGAAGAGAGGCTGGGGGAAGAGAGAGGGGCTGGAGGGGGGAAGAGAGAGGGGCTGGGGGTGGCGGGGGTGAAGAGAGAGAGGCTGGCGGGGGGCGGGGGGAAGAGAGAGAGGCTGGTGGTGTGGAGAATGAGAGGCTGTGTGTGGGAGAGTGAGAGGCTGGTGATGGGGGGTGGGGGGAAGAGAGGGGGGGTGGGAGGAAGAGAGGGGGGGTGGGGGGAAGAGAGAGAGGCTGCGGGGGAGGGGGAGTGAGAGAGGCTGCGGTGGGGGGAGTGAGAGAGGCTGCGGGGGGGGAGTGAGAGAGGCTGCGGGGGGGGGAGTGAGAGAGGCTGCGGGGGGGAAGAGAGAGAGGCTGCGGGGGGGGGGAGTGAGAGAGGCTGCGGGGGGGGAGTGAGAGAGGCTGCGGTGGGGGGAGTGAGAGAGGCTGCGGGGGGGGAGTGAGAGAGGCTGCGGGGGGGGGAGTGAGAGAGGCTGGGAGGCTGGGAGTGGGAGAGGCTGGGAGTGGGAGAGGCTGGGAGGGGGAGTGGGAGAGGCTGGGAGGGGGAGTGAGAGAGGCTGGGGGGGAGTGAGAGGCTGGGGGGGGAGTGAGAGGCTGGGAGGGGAGTGAGAGGGGGTGGGGGGGGAGAGTGAGAGAGGCTGGGGCGGGGGGATTGAGAGAGGCCTAGGGGGGTGGAGTGAGTGAGAGAGGCCTGGGGGTGGGGTGGGGGGGAGAGTGAGAGAGGCTGGGGAGAGTGAGAGAGGCTGGGGAGAGTGAGAGGCCTGGGGGTGAGAGAGTGAGAGAGGCTGGGGGGCGGTGAGAGTGAGAGAGGCTGGTGGGCGGTGAGAGTGAGAGGCTGGGGTGGGAGTGAGAGAGGCTGGGGGTGGGGAGTGAGAGAGGCTGGGAGGGGAGTGAGAGGGGGTGAGGTGGGGAGGGCTTGGGAGGGGAGTGAGAGGGGGTGGGGGGGGAGAGTGAGAGAGCTGGGATGGGAGTGAGAGGGGGTGGGGAGGAGGGGAGTGAGAGGGGGTGGGGGGGAGTGGAGTGTGAGAGGCTGGGGGGGAGTGGAGTGAGAGAGGCTGGGGGGGAGTGGAGTGAGAGAGGCTGGGGGGGAGGAGAGTGAGAGAGGCTGGGGGAGGGGAGAGAGGGAGAGGCTTGGGGGAGAAGAGAGAGAGAGGCAGGGGGAGGGGGAGAGAGAGAGGCTTGTGGGTTGGGAGCGGGGGGGAAGAGTGAGAGGTACGTGGGGATGGTGCGGAAAGAGAGTGAGAGAGGCTGGGGGTGGGTCGGGAGGGAGAGACACGGGTGGGGGGAAGACGGATCACATTCTTTCCAACCCTCTGTAAGGGACATCGTTGAAGTGGATGATATCCAGAAGTCACGACACTGTCACTATTCACTTCATACCTAATAAACTTGTTAACGATTCGCACACAATGCCCCATCTATGGTGGGGGAGGGGGTGGGCAGGGATGTACTTGGACTGGGGTAAGGCACTTTGTCCGGCCCTTGCTGTCTTCTGGGGAGCTCTGTCACTTCAGGAAGTCAAAGTGGATCGAGTTACAATTTGCAAAGTCAGTGAGACCTTGGGATGTGCAGTTCCTGTTGCACGTTCCAGTGAAACTTCAGGGTGTGGCTTATCCTCCAAGGGGACCAATCATAGACAAAGGGTGGAGCATGGTGGCCATTTTGGCAGTACAAATAAGCATGTTCATATTTAAGACAGAATATAAGAACATAAGAAATAGGAGCAGGAGTAGGCCACCTGGCCCCTCAAGCCTGCTCTGCCATTTGATAAGATCATGGCTGATCCGATCATGGATTCAGATCCACTTCCCTGCCCATTCCCCATAACCCTCGACTCCCTTATCACTGAAAAATCTGTCTATCTCCGCCTTAGATATATTCAATGACCCAGCATCCACAGCTCTCTGGGGCAGAGAATTCCACAGATTTACAACTATCTGAGAGAAGAAATTCCTCCTCATCTCAGTTTTAAATGGGCAACCCTTTATTCTGAGACTATGCCCTCTAGTTCTAGTCTCCCCTATCAGTGGAAACATCCTCATTGCATCCACCTTGTCAAACCCCCTCATTATCTTATATGCTTCGATAAGATCACCTCTCATTCTTCTGAGCTCCAATGAGTAGAGGCCCAAACTACTCAACCTATCCTCATAAGTCAACCCCCTCACCTTCAGAATCAATCAAGTGAACCTTCTCTGAACAATCTCCAATGCAAGTGTATCCTTCCTTAAATACAGAGACCAAAACTGTACGCAGTACTCCAGAGATCCATAGATTTTTAAATGTTAAGGGAATCAAAGGAGATGGAGACAGTGCGGGAAAGTGGAGTTGAGGTAGAAGATCAGCCATGATCTTATTGAATGGCAGAGCAGGCTCGAGGGGCTCGAGGCTGCTTCTCCACGATCACCTCTTGAATGCTTCAAAACATCCTGTCAGCCATCACGTTAAGGGTGCCGCAGAACTCTCTCCATTTAAACATTGATGAGACTACAGTGTAGTCACTGTTGTATTGTAGGAAACACTGGCACCCAATTTGTGCACAGCAAGACCCTACAAACTGCAACTATCACATTTGATTTTTGCCTGAAATTCTCTACTCCTACAATTCCATTCCCCTCCCGAGCTGCTCATTCAAACTGAGCCCAGTGCTCCTGAGTTTGAAACGCGACATCTAGTCTGCCAATATCTAATTTCAAAGTTTAATAAACTTTGTATCATAGATGATGATCCAGAGTAAAGTGTCGTGTACTGCAGAGAATGGCCAGAAGGGAGACTTGTTATTGTTTTGGAGTAGATTCTGTAAGTTAATTGAGAAACACTGTGATTTATTTATCTGATGTGTTTATTTTTATTTTTGATTGATTTTGTATCTTAATAAATCTGATTTGTAGTTGTAGCCTGTGATCAGGATGTTTGTCAGTCAGTCAGCGAGATCTCAAGCTTGTGTTTCCAGTATGCATGTCGATGGTGAACTGGGTTATTCTTTACCCGAGCATGCTACCTCCCAGATTACTGTTACACAACGTTATGTTTCAGTCCAAAGGAAGTGTATACTTGCCTATAGATGCAGGCATGAGAGAAGGCATCTGGAGGGCACCAACTCGTCACACTCTCTCAGCCTGCCCTTTGTCACTTCTAGCTTCAACTTTTCCAAACGCCATTCTACACAAATTCCAAACTCATAAAATCAACACTTGCATTTATATTGCGCCTTTCACAACCCCAAGACGTCCCAAAGCACTTTACAGCCAATGAAGTACTTTTGAAGTGTAGTCACTTTTGTAATGTATGAACCACTGCAGCCAATTTGTGCACAGCAAGCTCCCACTAACTGCAATATGATCATGACCAGATAATCTGCCTTTAGTGATTTTGATTGAGGGATAAATATTGGCCAGGACACCAGCAATAATTCTCCTGCTCTTCTTCAAAATAGTGCCATGGGATCTTTTACATCCACCTGAGAGAGCACACAGAGGCTTGATTTAACCTCTCATCGAAAAACGGCCCCTCTGACAGTGCAGCACTCACTCAGCACTGCACTGGAGCTCCACCTCTACCACTTACACTTACATCCTATCATGGTCTTAATAATGAATGAACACATGGGAGGAAAACATTGCAATTATTCAGCTCTATATTAATTGTTAGTTTGTGTATCCTACCCAGCACAACCTCATTTTCATTCATACTACACAGGATATACGGCACAGAAACAGGCCATTCGGCCCAACCAGTCCATGCCGGCGTTTATGCTCCACTCGAGCCTCCTCCCGTCTTTCCCCATCTAACTCTATCGGCATAACCCTCTATTCCCTTCTCCCCATATGCTTGTCTAGCCTCCCCTTAAATACATCGATACTATTCGCTTCAACCACTCCCTGTGGCAGTGAGTTCCACATTCTCACCTCTCTGGGTAAAGAAGTTACTTCTGAATTCCCCATTGGATTTCTTGGTGACTATCTTGTATTGATGGCCTCTAGTTATACTCTTCCCCACACGTGGAAACACTTTCTCTGTATCCACTCTATCAAAACCTTTCATCATTTTAAAGACCTCTACTAGGTCACACCTCAGCCTTTTTCTAAGACAAAGGAGACCCAGCCTTTTCATCCTGTTACTTTCTTTAAAGGTTTATAGACGTTACCCCTTGAAATTGCACTTTAAATTGGCAAACTCAGAAAATTCATTTAGGTCGTCCACACGCACAAAACTAGAGGAGGATCAGAAGTACAGGTGCAGCCGAATCCGGAACCCTCGGGACCAAGGCCGTTCCGGATTTTGTGTTTTGCCGGATTTTGGAACGTCTTTCTGACGTTACGAATCCGGAAACACCTGAGCCTAGGTTCGGGTATTTCCGGATTTCGGAATGTCGGAAGTGGGGGGGTGGGGTGATGTTCGCCGGGCGATGAGGTCGTCGGCCGGGGCGCCGCCGCCGAGGAGGTGGTCGGGCGGCCCCATCGCGGAGGAGATGGTTGGGCGGCCCCATCGCGGAGGAGGTGGTCGGGTGGCCCCATCACGGAGGAGGTGGTCGGGTTGCCCCATTGCGGAGGAGGAGGTGGTCGGGCGGGCCGGCGAGGAGGCCGTGAGGTAAGGGCAGTGGCGGCAAGGCTCGGATCGGCTCGAGGTACGGGCAGCGGTGAGGCGAGGCCCGAGGTACGGGCAGCGGCGAGGCGAGGCGGTGAGGCGAGTCCTAATGTCGGGCAGCAGCGGGACCTCGAGGTCGGTTGGTCTGGATTCCAGAACATTTTACGGATTCCGGATGACGCTGTCACCAATCGGTCCAGAGTCCGGATTCAGGAACATTCCGGATTCCGGGACTGCGAATTTTGGATGCTCAACCTGTATTACAATATGAGACCCTGCTTGTACTGTGAGATTATTGACAGCATTTGGAAATAATTTTGCTGAGAGTTTAATTTCCTCTGGTACTCTGCGTGGGATAACAACTGCATTAAAATAGATCACAGAGGAATTGTACATAAACACCTTAACCAGTGCTTAGCAGGAGGATGTGACTCAGAAATGACTTTAACACCAAGCACGGATTCCAGCACCAAAAGCTCAGGTGCACAGGGATTACGACATCGGATCTGCTCATTCAATAAATATCGGATCCAATGGGATATGTTTTCAGCATGGGGTATGCACTTTTCTTAACGGTCCTTTAAAAAAAATTCTAAATTGAGAAGTAATGTTTGAATTGCAAAGGCTTTTTTCAGGGGAGGTTATATATGAAAGGCTCTGGTGATGTAGCTAGTTACTGTTTTGTGCAATCCAAAGTGCTGTAACCATAGTGACGAGAAGATGTGCTGTATGTAAGGCACTGCATTAAAGTGAGTCATAGCTGACATTAGTACATCTGTTTAAATTAATCTCTTTCCCATGTCCATATAAAGGAAGTAATGTTGTAAACTATTGCTTCCAACAAGGGTTATCCAACCATTCAAGCAAATTATGGGGTTAATTCTATCGATCACTATTGGTGCTGCAGCACTGACTTTTGGGACTAAAACTGTTATTAACAGATTATTCAGAAGATGGTCCATGTTAAATAAAAAGGGATTGATTTTCTCATTTCTGAACAATATGAGTACATCCTACAAGTAGGTAATGAAGGTCAGATACGAGTGGATGGAGAGGGCGAGTTAGTTCTGAGCAAATGTACGTTTTGTGGCATACAGACCAGTTTTAAAGGTACCATTATCAGTGGGAGTTTGTGGGTATGGGAAGGGTGAGTATGTATGGGTTTTGGGCTGCACTTGGCTTAAGGTTGCATAAATCTATTCAAGCTGCAAGCTCAAACTGAGTCTATGTTTGCTTTGATTACTGTCAGATTTTCTTCATGGGCAAATATTGCAACAAATGCAGAAGAAAACCTGCAATTGGCCCAAAGTTTCTGGGCCTTGGCGAGAGAGGTGCTGGTGGGTGGTAACTGCAACGGCATTGCAATCCGGGCAAAGGAGACAGAATTTGGGGTGGAACCCAGTTCTGCCATGATCCCCACCCCATTTTTTGTGCTGCAAAATTCTGTAAGTGGGAGGGGTGATCCTGGTATGAAATTCCTGCCCCCCCCCCCCCCCCACCGAAGATGACACCCTAGTAATGGCGAAATGGTGTGGGCACCCAGACCCTCTCTGCAAATAACCCTGACCCAGTGGAGCGGGGCCCAGAATTTTGGACCCTCGATGTTTTCTTTTGCTGGATTCTGTGCTCTTAGAAAATTGTACAAGCTACCTCTTATTAATGTCCTGGGTCAATAATAGTATTACTGGTCTACTGAGCAATGCTTAAGAGGTGTTCGATTATATTTTCTTTCTTCTATATAACAGAAAGTAATTTGTTTAAAGGAAGATTTGCATTTATATAGCGCCTATTATGACCTCAGTTCATCCAAAGTGCTTTACAGCCAATGAAATACTTTTGAAGTGCAGCCACTGTTGTAATGTGGGAAAAATAACTATTATCTAAATACATGGGACTCAATTTTCCCCAATTATTTGCACCATTTTTATTTTGGAGTAAAGAAAAATCTCCAAGTTTCCCCAAAGTTTCTGTGCCAGCATAACTCACTTAGGTACGATGGTTTTGGGCTACAATTGTTTTGTGTCATAGAGGGCGTAACCTGATGCCTGCATCAGTTTTTCATATTTAAGCAAGTTTGGCCAACTTATATTTTCTACGACAGCCTATGTGACCACTCCCAAAAAACCTTCTGAGCCCTTAACAAAAATCAGCGCACATTACAAAATCGGCGTAGAAAGCTGAAGTTTTGGAGCGAGTGAATGAAGAAGGAAGAGAATATGCATCATAAATCTTCATTGTTTGAAAGTTAAAGGGAGAAATTGGAAGTGTAATGCAATTCTTGAATTTTTGATTTTTTTTCAAGGTACCACCCCACCACTGAACCTCTCCTCACCGGGCTCGAGGGTCGGCGTGTCCTTTTTTCGGCGCAGACCTTGGGCTCCACCTCCCGAAGCTAAAGGACAGGCTGCGCGGTGCCATTTTCAAAAATTACAACGAGGAAATTTTCACGTTTTTATTTTTGCTGTAGTCGGACCCCCCAAAAAACGGACGTAACTCTTCAAATACGCCCAAAAACGTTATTGGGAAAAATTGAGCCCATGAAAACCACATGAAAGACAGACATTCACTTTATTCTCAAACGTTCAAGAGTCTTTTCTCAGCACTGGTCTTCGGGAATGCTGTAACCAGACACTTATTCATTAATGTTTGGCTACAGATACAGTGTTTGCAATATACAAGATAGGCTTTAATGCTGAGAGGGACAAAATAATTGGTAAAAAAACAAAGAGTGCTAATCGTTTACATTTGTGCGCACATATACCTGCCACACACTTTTATAATGAAATCTTGTCTACTTTTCTTGCATCTGGAGATTCACTATTAGGAGTTAGTCAACTTAGTATGCAGTACGAGATTAAGTTTAAAAGTGGTCACCAACAAGATAATGCCGCAATTAGAGAAATGTGCTCTCCACATTTGTCTCAACTGGCGTATATCTTATTTAGCCCTTTTTTTTCACTCCATATGTGATTATTTGTTTCCCCGCTATGTAGATTGCATTTGTGCAGTGCATCATTCTCAGACCAATAGGAAATGTAGGCAATCTCCTTTCGAGGTCCCAATTTTCACTCTGGGTCAGTTTTGGACGGGTGACTTTGGATTTCATTTTGAAACTCACCCGCTTCAGACAAAAACAGACCCCAGGGCCTCTGTATAATCTCACCAGTGGATTTCTCGCTGAATTGACTGCCCGGGAGAAATTTCCAGCAGGTCAACCACAGACCTTTGTAAAGCTGGAATGCACCTCTTCAAGGTGCTGGAAGCACGCCCCCCCAGATTCACGGAAGCCTCCCTTGAGGTGTTGGTGGAAGAGGTGAAGGCGAGGAGGAAAATCTTTAGTGCCTGTTTTCCGTATATCTTTGCCTTTTCTGGTTTCTTCCCCAGGCTGCTGACCAATTGAGGAGATTGGGAGGACAACCTCGAGTAGCTCTGTGCCTAGAATGCCCAGGCCTCGGCCTGAGCTGCAGCAGTCTGGGCTAGCTGGTTGATGGGCAACAGCACGGGCACTGGCAGGGTGGCAGGGGTGGGAGCACGATTGCTGTCATCCCGAGAGAGCACAACAGGTTCCAGTTCTATGGAGCCACTGTCACTCCCCCAGGGTGGTACCACAGCAATCCTGCTGATCTGTTGGACAACAGATTGATGGACTGCTGTGATGCCCTGGAAGCCCCTTTGAACAGTGGTATCCCGAGCCACGATGGCAGCAGACTGAGCTTCCACTGCGGCACTCAGACCTTCTATGGAAGCTGTTTGTACTGAAATGGAAGTTGTGACATTGGTCATTAGATGCTGCATCCTGGTGGTTTCCTCAGCTGTTCCATGTTGGAAAGGATGGGCTCCAAGCTCTATGTAAAGTCCTGTGCCAAGATGGAGCTGGACTCCTTCATGCTCCTTACCATTGTGCACAGGATTTCTGGCAGGCATCAAGCACTTGGTTGTATGCACACATCAGCCTTTTTCTGTAGCCTGGGTCATCAAAGTTCCCATCTGAGTCGTTTGCAGCAGAACGAGTGCAATCTCGCCCTCCGGCGTGTTAGCACCTGCACAATTAGCATGTTTTTCAGTCTCAAACCCAAGAGGAATTTTTAAATGTCATTAACAGAATGCAGGATGTGGTAACTGGATGTTCTGCCATTGATGGTCGAGCGGAGTGAGAAGGATGCTCATTAGTCCAGATTCTGAGGAGCAGAGCATGTGAGCTGAGATGCAAGGGTGGAGCAATTGTTTTTAATCAGTCTACTTTGCTTTAAACCATCATCATAGGCAGTCCCTCGGAATCGAGGAAGACTTGCTTCCACTCTAAAAGTGAGTTCTCAGCTGGCTGTACAGTCCAATGCGGGAATTACAGTCTCTGTCACAGATGGGACAGACAGTGGTTGAAGGAAAGGGTGGGTGGGGAGCCTGGTTTGCTGCACGCTCCTTCCGCTGACTGCACTTGATTTCTGCATGCTCTCGGCGACGAGACTCGAGGTGCTCAGTGCCCTCCCAGATAATCTTCCTCCATTTTAGGCGGTCTTGGGCCAGGGATTCCCAGGTGCCGGTGGGGGTGTTGCACTTTATCAAGGAGGCTTTGAGGGTGTTCTTGAAACGTTTCCTCTGCTCACCTGGGGCTCGCTTGCTGTGTAAGAGTTCTGAGTAGAGCGCTTGCTTAGGGAGTCTCGTGTCAAGCATGTGGATGATGTGGCCCGCCCAGCGAGCTGGTCGAGTGTGGTCAGTGCTTCAATGCTGGCCGAAGCTAGAACACTGATGTTGGTGCATCTGTCCTCCCAGTGGATTTGCAGGATCTTGCGGAGGCAGCGTTGGTGGTACTTCTCCAGCGACTTGAGATGTCTGCTGTATATGGTCCACGTCGCTGAGCCATATAGGAGGGCTTTAAACCAATAACTATGCCAGAATGGTAACCGATTGCTATCCTTCATGTCTAGGAGTTGTTTGCAAAGAATACTGGGGATTGAAGTTTTTATAAAATAGATTCACAGAAAAAAGCTTCAGCAAGCCTAATTTTATGTATCTGGGGCTTGAGTTTGTGTGGAAGCCTCAACTCTCCTGACACTCACCTTTCCTAAATTAGTTCTCGAGTCTGCATTCTGTCTGTGTTGCAGACTTATGCAGCATAAAGCATATTGAAAATATTTCAGACTCATCTGTTTGGATTGTGCAATAAGGCAACATAGGGGCATTTGGGACATCCTCAGCTATGTTTTACTGGTCTGAAAGTGCATTAAGTAACTAACCCTGTCATTATAAATGTATGAAAGTAATTATGCTCAGCTTCACTTTGTGGGTTTTGTATCGGTATCAGGAGCCTGGTTTTAATGCATGCTCTCGATTCCCCAAGAGCCATCTTTGCTCGTCAGTTATTCCTTCCTTTGAATACTGTGGTCACACAGGAATCATTAAGAATGAAGGAACGCTATGTGCAACCAGAGACTTTGGCCACAATCAGTGCATTAATGTTAGTGCTTCAGACTCTTGCAGACTAAGTGAGGAGAATCCCTTTTGATTAATGTAATGCATTGGATAGTTAAAGAGACACATTTTCACAATGTGCATACAGTCAGCCATTCCCAGTACTTTGGTCATTCAGGTACACAGAGTTTCTGCTTTTTGGCAGTTGTTTTTAATTTTGTCGAAGAAAAACATATGAAAGATGAAGAATGCATCATCGCAGCTTTGATAAGTTCACATTGTTCTCTCAGAAATGCCAGTATAATTCCCTCCGCACTGTGGATGTGTGTACTTACGTGGGTGCAGGAAATAAAGAAAGACTTGGATTTATATAGCGCCTTTCATGACGATCGGACATCTCAAAACTCTTTACAGCCAATGAAGTTCTTTTCAAGTGCAGTCACTGTTGTAATGTGGGAAATCCATCAGCTAATTTGCGCACAGCAAGCTCCCACAAACAGCATTGTGACAATAATCAGATAATCTGTTTTTGTGATGTTGATTGAGGGATAAATATTGGCCAGGACACTGTGGACAACTCCCCTGCTCTTTGAAATAGTGCCATGGGATCTTTTACATCCACCTGAGAGAACAGACAGGGTCTCGATTTAACATCTCATCCGAAAGGCGGCATCTTTGACAGTGCAGCACTGCACTGGAGTGTCAGCCTAGATTGTTTTGTGCTCAAGTCCGTGGAGTGGAACTTGAACCCACAATCTTCTGACTCAGAGGCGGGAGTGCTACCCACGGAACCACAGCTGGCAAGGAAGGGGGAGGAAAAGGAGCTGCTATGGAAAGTGTCATGTATCTCACATTACTGTATATAACTATCTTACCATGCTATACATGACTGTAACTGGATATGACCTGTAACAATAAGCATACCTTACCACCAGGGGTGCACTTGCAGGAGACACTCCATACCTGTCCAACTGAGGTATATAAAGGGAGGTCTCGGGCAAGTGCAGCACTGGAGAGCTGGAATTAAAGGTGCAGGTCCTAACTGACCTTGACTTCAGCATGTGTCTCGTGTAAGTCAGTACATTAGAGTCAGGACTTAACAGTGGAGACTCACAGAATCCACAGAATGGCTACCAACAGCTCAGATGAGAAATATAATGCTGGAGACAATTGGGATGACTTTATAGAAAGGCTCCAGCAAAGCTTTGTGACCAAAGACTGGCTGGGCGACGATAAGGCAGACAAGCGAAGAGCCCATCTCTTGACTAGCTGTGGCTCGAAAACATACGCTTTAATGAAAGACCTGCTGGCACCTGAGAAACCAGCAAGCAAATTGTTTGAGGAGTTGAGCACACTGGTGACAGACCACCTGAAGCCAGCAAGCAGCCTACACATGGCCAGACACAGGTTCTGCAACTACAGACGCTGTGTGGGCCAAAGCATACCCGACTTCGTGGCGGAACTTCGGAGGCTGGCTAGTTCATGTGAGTTTCCCAATGAACTAAGGAGAGAAGTACTGAGAGACTTTTTTATTGAAGGAATAGGCCACGCAGGCATATTCCGAAAGCTTATAGAGACTAAGAACTTGACTCTAGAGGCAGCAGCACTGGTCGCACAGACATTCTTGGCAGGCGAAGAAGAAACGAGGCTGATCTATACTTCGGGTACAACAACCAACGATGCATCAGAACAAGGGGTTCACATTGTGAAACAAACCGCTACCCCCACACACAGACAAAGGCAGGAGAGCAGGCCATCAACAGCAGACAGTGGCGCCAGAAGCCATCAAAATCAAGGGCCACATGAACGGCCGATCACACCTCATCAACCCACAATGCGAGTAATCAACAACAGATTGAGAGAAGCTCAAGGGAAATCAGCCAGACGCAGCTCATCCTTCGGAAACAATGGAAACGGTCTGTGTTGGAGATGTAGGGGAAGGCACTCAACCAGGGTGTGTCGATTTCAGCATGCCGTTTGCAGAAACTGCAACTACACAGGGCATCTGGCTCGCAGAAAAACAGCAGCTTGGCTGGTATACGAATCAGAAGAGTTGGAAAGCGGACCAGAAGACGGTTGGAACAGTGCATGGGACGCCGAGGTACAGCGGGTTAACATGATCAATGTCCACTGTTCTTACACCAAGAAGCCTCCAATTATGATGAGGGTTCTACTCAACGGGATACCCGTCAACATGGAACTGGACACGGGGGCCAGTCACTCCCTCATGAGCGTTCAACAATTTGAACAGCTGTGGCCGCACAAAAGCAACAGAACAAAACTCACAAAGATCAACACCAAACTAAGGACCTATACTAAAGAAATCATCCCAGTCCTTGGCAGTGCCATGCTCTCAGTCACACACAAAGGGATGGTGAACCGACTTTCCCTGTGGATTGTCTCCGGGGATCTCCCAGCCCTGTTGGGGAGAAGCTGGCTAGCAGAACTTAATTGGAAATGGGATGATGTTCACGCCATGTCATCAGAGGAACGGACCTCCTGCTCAACAGTTCTAAGCCGTTTTGAACATCTCTTTCAGCCAGGTGTGGGTACCTTCAAAGGACCTAAAGTTAGAATCTACATCACACAGAATGCCAGACTGGTCCATCATAAGGCTAGAGCTGTACCTTATGTGATGAGGGAAAAGATTGAACATGAACTGGACCGGCTTCTGCGGGAAGGCATAATTTCTCCCGTGGAATTTAGCGACTGGGCAAGCCCCATCGTCCCCTTCATGAAGCCTGATGGATCCGTGTGAATCTGTGGGGATTACAAGTCTACCATAAACAGAGTCTCCCTACAGGACCAATACCCGCTGCCCAGAGCGGAGGACCTATTTGCCACATTGGCTGGAGGAAAACTTTTCTCGAAACTTGACCTCACATCTACATATATGACGCAAGAACTGGCCGAAGAGTCTAAGCTACTCACCACCATCAACACACATCGAGGCCTTTTTGTGTACAATCGATGCCCATTCGGCATCAGGTCGGCAGCTGCTATATTCCAGCGCAACATCGAGAGTCTGCTCAAGTCCATCCCAGGGACGGTGGAGTTTCAAGATGACATACTCATCACGGGCAGAGACACCGACTCTCATCTCCGCAATCTTGAGGAAGTACTAAGTCAATTGGATCGGGTAGGTCGAAGAGTTAAGAAATCCAAGAGTCTGTTTCTCGCGCCTGAGGTTGAATTTTTGGGCAGAAGGATTGCCGCTGATGGAATCCGCCCAACCGAATCCAAAACCGAAGTGATTCGCCTGGCACCCAGGCCCCGGAATGTCTCGGAACTGTGCGCCTTTCTCGGGCTACTCAATTACTTTGGGAACTTTATGCAGAACTTGAGCATGCTGCTAGAGCCTCTCCACGTGCTAATCAGAAAGGGGTGCGATTGGTTTTGGGGGACGCCCAAGAACACGCCTTCAATAAGGCACGCAACCTTCTATG
Source organism: Pristiophorus japonicus (assembly GCF_044704955.1). Taxonomy (NCBI): domain Eukaryota; kingdom Metazoa; phylum Chordata; class Chondrichthyes; family Pristiophoridae; genus Pristiophorus; species Pristiophorus japonicus. The sequence goes on along the minus strand of NC_091982.1, from coordinate 226,515,068 downwards.
TTTCAAGAGTGTTTTAGCCTTTTTTGACCCAGGTAAAAAGTTAGTCCTTACGTGTGATGCGTACGGGGTCGGGTGCGTTTTACAGTACGTCAATGATGCGGGTAAATTGCAGCCCGTTGCTTATGCCTCCAGGTTTCTTTCGCGGGCGGAGCACGGGTACGGTATGGTTGAGAAGGAGGCGCTCGCGTGCGTGTACGGTGTCAAAAAGATGCACCAATACCTTTTCGGGGCCAAGTTTGCATTAGAAACCGACCACAAACCCCTCACGTCCCTACTATCCGTGTGTAACACCAACGCCTCGGCGCGTGTTCAGCGGTGGGCACTCATGCTGGCGGCTTACGACTACACTATAAGGCACAGACCAGGCACAGACAACTGTGCCGACGCGCTTAGCAGGCTACCCCTAGCGACCACAGAAGCGTCCGACGAACAGGACTGAGAGATGGTCATGGCAATCAATGCCTTTGAATCCACAGGTTCGCCCATGACGGCTCACCAAATCAGAGCCTGGACGACCAGCGACCCCATGTTATCTCTAGTAAAAAAATGCGTTTTAACCGGTGACTGGGCAGAGTCTTGCGATGCCTGCCCCGAGGAGGTCAAACCCTTCCATAGGCGCATGCATGAACTCTCCCTACAGGCAGACTGCCTGATGTGGGGCAGCCGAGTAGTTGTGCCCTTGCGAGGCAGGGAGGCGTTTGTCCGGGAGCTCCATTGCAAGCACCCGGGGATCGTCCTTATGAAGGCCATAGCCAGATCTCATGTCTGGTGGCCCGGCATTGATGCGGACTTGGAGCTCTGCATCCGTTGGTGCACCATTTGTGCCCAACTCAGTAATGCCCCCAGGGAGGCCCCCCTAAGCCCCTGGCCCTGGCCTAGCATACCGTTGTCGCGGGTGCATGTAGACTATGAGGGCCCATTCATGGGCAAAATGTTCCTCATAGTGGTTGATGCAGTTTCAAAATGGATCGAGTGCACCATTTTAAACTCGAGCACCACCTCCACCACTGTGGAGAGCCTTAGAACCATGTTTGCAACGCACGGCATTCCTGACATATTGGTCAGTGATAATAGTCCGTGCTTCACCAGCGCAGAATTTCACGATTTTATAGTTGACCACGGTATAAATCATGTTAAGACGGCACCTTTCAAGCCGGCCTCCAATGGCCAGGCGGAGCGAGCAGTGCAGATCATTAAACAAGGCATGCTCAGAATCCAAGGTCCCAAGCTGCAGAGCCATCTGTCGTGACTGCTGCTGGCATACAGATCTGGTTCGCATTCATTGACTGGGGTTCCCCCCGCGCAACTATTGATGAATCGAATCTTAAAGACCAGGGTCTCGTTAATCCTCCCAGACATGTGTGAAATTGTTGACGCTAAGCGTCAAAAGCTAACTGAGTACCATGACCGAAATTCGAGGGGGAGGTGGAATGAGATAGGGGACAAAGTGTTTGTGCTAAACTATGGCCGGGGTTCCAAATGGCTTGCAGGGACAGTAACAGACAAAGAGGAAAACAGACTACTGATTGTACAAATGGACAGTGGCCAAACCTGCCGGAGGCATGTAGACCAAGTAAAAAGTAGCTTCACTGATATCACTGAAGAACCAGAGGCAGACTACAACGTGGAACTCACACCACATCTGGTGGACAGACAGGTGGAACAAGCTGAGGAAAGGGCAGTCTCAACAGACAGTCCAGGCGAGATACCAGCAATTCACACCAAACGAAACACAGGCACCAAGGCAAACAACTGAACCACAATGAAGACGCTCAACGCGAGAACACAGACCACCTGAGAGACTGAATGTATAAAGGCAATAAGACCTTGGGGAGGGTGATGTCATGTATTTCACATTACTTATATAACTGTATCTTACCATGCTATACATGACTGTAACTGGATATGACCTGTAACAATTAACATAGAAACATAGAAACATAGAAAATAGGTGCAGGAGTAGGCCATTCGGCCCTTCTAGCCTGCACCGCCATTCAATGAGTTCATGGCTGAACGTGCAACTTCAGTACCCCATTCCTGCTTTCTCGCCATATGCCTTCATCCCCCTAGTAGTAAGGACTTCATCGAACTCCTTTTTGAATATATTTAGTGAATTGGCCTCAACAACTTTCTGTGGTAGAGAATTCCACAAGTTCTCTGGGTGAAGAAGTTCCTCCTCATCTCGGTCCTAAATGGCTTACCCCTTATCCTTAGACTGTGTCCCCTGGTTCTGGACTTCCCCAACATTGGGAACATTCTTCCTGCATCTAACCTGTCTAACCCCGTCAGAATTTTAAAGGTTTCTATGAGGTCGCCTCTCATTCTTCTGAACTCCAGTCAATACAAGCCCAGTTGATCCAGTCTTTCTTGATAGGTCAGTCCCGCCATCCCGGGAATCAGTCTGGTGAACCTTCGCTGCACTCCCTCAATAGCAAGAATGTCCTTCCTCAGGTTAGGAGACCAAAACTGTACACAATACTCCAGGTGTGGCCTCACCAAGGCCCTGTACAACTGTAGCAACACCTCCCTGCCCCTGTACTCAAATCCCCTTGCTATGAAGGCCAACATGCCATTTGCTTTCTTAACCGCCTGCTGTACCTGCATGCCAACCTTCAATGACTGATGTACCATGACACCCAGGTCTCTTTGCACCTCCCCTTTTCCAAATCTGTCACCATTCAGATAATAGTCTGTCTCTCTCTTTTTACCACCAAAGTGGAGAACCTCACATTTATCCACATTATACTTCATCTGCCATGCATTTGCCCACTCACCTGACCTATCCAAGTCGCTCTGCAGCCTCATAGCATCCTCCTCTCAGCTCACACTGCCACCCAACTTAGTGTCATCCGCAAATTTGGAGATATTACATTTAATCCCCTCATCTAAATCATTAATGTACAGTGTAAACAACTGGGGCCCCAGCACAGAACCTTGTGGTACCCCACTAGTCACTGCCTGCCATTCTGAAAAGTCCCCATTTACTCCTACTCTTTGCTTCCTGTCTGACAACCTCCTTAAGTACTCTGGGATGCAGTCCATCAGGCCCTGGGGATTTATCGGCCTTCAATCCCATCAATTTCCCCAACACAATTTCCCGACTAATAAGGATTTCCCTCAGTTCCTCCTCCTTACTAGACCCTCCGACCCCTTTTATATCCGGAAGGTTGTTTGTGTCCTCCTTAGAGAATACCGAACCAAAGTACTTGTTCAATTGGTTCGCCATTTCTTTGTTCCCCGTTATGACTTCCCCTGATTCTGACTGCAGGGGACCTACGTTTGTCTTTACTAACCTTTTTCTCTTTACATATCTATAGAAACTTTTGCAATCCGTCTTAATGTTCCCTGCAAGCTTCTTCTCGTACTCCCTCCCTGCCCTAATCAAATCCTTTATCCTCCTCTGCTGAGTTCTAAATTTCTCCTAGTCCCCGGGTTCGCTGCTATTTCTGGCCAATTTGTATGCCACTTCCTTGGCTTTAATACTATCCCTGATTTCCCTTGATAGCCACGGTTGAGCCACCTTCCCTTTTTTATTTTTAGGCCAGACAGGAATGTATAATTGTTGTAGTTCATCCGTGCGGTCTCTAACTGTCCGCCATTGCCCATCCACAGTCAACCCCTTAAGTATCATTCGCCAGTCTATCCTAGCTAATTTACGCCTTCAAAGTTAGCCTTCTTTAAGTTCTGGACCATGGTCTCTGAATTAACTGTTTCATTCTCCATCCTAATGCAGAATTCCACCATATTATGGTCACTCTTCCCCAAGGGGCCTCGCACAATGAGATTGCTAATTAATCCCCTCTCATTACACAACACCCAGTCTAAGATGGCCTCCCCTCTAGTTGGTTCCTCGACATATTGGTCTAGAAAACCATCCCTTATGCACTCCAGGAAATCCTCCATCACTGTATTGCTTCCTGTTTGGTTAGCTCAATCTATGTGCATATTAAAGTCACCCATGATAACTGCTGCACCTTTATTGCATGCACGCCTAATTTCCTGTTTGATGCCCTCCCCAACATCACTACTACTGTTTGGAGGTCTGTACACAACTCCCATTAACGTTTTTTGCCCTTTGGTGTTCTGCAGCTCTACCCATATAGATTCCACATCATCCAAGCTAATGTCCTTCCTAACTATTGCATTAATCTCCTCCTTAACCAGCAATGCTACCCCACCACCTTTTCCTTTTATTCTATCCTTCCTGAATGTTGAATACCCCTGGATGTTGAGTTCCCAGCCCTGATCATCTTGGAGCCACGTCTCTGTCATCCCAATCACATCATATTTGTTAACATCTATTTGCAGAGTTAATTCATCCACCTTATTACGGATACTCCTTACATTAAGACACAACGCCTTCAGGCTTGTTTTTTTAACACCCTTTGTCCTTTTAGAATTTTGGTGTACAGTGGCCCTTTTTGTTCTTTGCCTTGGATTTCTCTGCCCTCCACTTTTCCTCATCTCCTTTCTGTCTTTTGCTTTTGTCTCCTTTTTGTTTCCCTCTGTCTCCCTGCATTGGTTCCCATCCCCCTGCCATATTAGTTTAACTCCTCCCCAACAGCACTAGCAAACACTCCCCCATAGGACATTGGTTCCGGTCCTGCCCAGGTGCAGACTGTCCGGTTTGTACTGGTCCCATCTCCCCCAGAACCGGTTCCAATGTCCCAGGAATTTGAATCCCTTCCTGCTGCACCACTGCTCAAGCCACGTATTCATCTGCGCTATCGTGCGATTCCTACTCTGACTAGCACATGGCACTGGTAGCAATCCCGAGATTACTACTTTTGAGGTTCTACTTTTTAATTTAGCTCCTAGCTCCTTAAATTCGTTTCGTAGGATTCATCCCTTTTTTTACCTGTGTCGTTGGTACCAATGTGCACCACAAAAACTGGCTGATCTCCCTCCCTTTTTAGAATGTCCTGCATCCGCTCCGAGACATTCTTGCACCAGGGAGGCAACATATCATCCTGGAGTCTCGGTTGCGGCCGCAGAAACGCCTATCTATTCCCCTTACAATTGAATCCCCTATCACTATTGCTCTCCCACTCTGTTTCCTGCCCTCCTGTGCAACAGAGCCAGCCACGGTGCCATGAACTTGGCTGCTGCTGCCCTCCCCTGATGAGTATCCAAAGCAGTGTATCTGTTTTGCAGGGGGATGACCACAGGGGACTCCTGCACTACCTTCCTTGCACTACTCTTCCTGTTGGTCTTCCATTCCCTATCTGGCTGTGTACCCTTTCCCTGCGGTATGACCAACTCGCTACACGTGCTACTCACGTCATTCTCAGCATCGTGGATGCTCCAGAGTGAATCCACCCTCAGCTCCAACTCCGCAATGCGGACCGTCAGGAGCTGGAGGCGGACACACATCCCCCACACGTAGTCGTCAGGGACAATAGTGTCGTCCATGAGTTCCCACATGGTACAGGAGGAGCATATCACGTGACCGAGCTCTCCTGCCATGACTTAACCCTCTGATAAGCAACAACAATGCTAAAGTTTACTCACTGTTATAGAAGAGAAAAAAAAACTATTTACCAATCACCAGCCAATCACTTACCCCCTTGGCTGTGACGTCACCTTTTGATTTCTTTCTACTTTTTTGCCTTCTCTCCCCGCTGCAGCTGCACAGGTACGCCTCTCGCTGCCGCTGAGCCTTTATAGGCCTCACCAACGGCAGGAACTCCTGCCTCTCGGACTGCCGCTGCCTCTCGCTGCCGCTGAGCCTTTATAGGCCTCACCAACGACAGGAACTCCCGCCTCTCGGACTGCCGCTGCCTCTCGTTGCCGCTGAGCCTTTATAGGCCTCACCAACGCCAGGAACTCCCGCCTCTCGGACTGCTGTTGCCTCTCGCTGCCGCTGAGCCTTTATAGGCCTCACCAACGCCAGGAACTCCCGCCTCTCGGACTGCCGCTGCCTCTCGCTGCTGCTGAGCCTTTATAGGTCTCACCAACGCCAGGAACTCCCGCCTCTCGGGTGCACTTGCAGGAGACGCTCCATACCTATCCCACTGAGGTATATAAAGGGAGGTCTCAGGCAAGTGCAGCACTGGAGAGCTGTGAATTAAAGGTGCAGGTCCTGACTGACCTTGATTTCAGCATGTGTCTTGTGTAAGTCAGTACATTAGAGTCAGGACTTAACAGAAAGGGTTAGTTTATTTACCTGGATGTTGTCCCGTTGGAGGGCAAATCTGAGGCTGCCATCAGGAATACTTATCAGCAGCCGCCTTGTTGGGGTTTGACACTGGAAACCACACCCAAGATTAACAGGGCCACTCGAAGACATTTCTCTCTTGGGCTTGTGGGGCTTTGCCATATGGTTGGCTGAAGAACTGTCCTTTTGGAGTTGATTTTTAGCAAATCAACTGGCAATTTTCGTTTAGTTGCACCCACCTGCGGAATGGACCCTGGAGAACAGCGAGGCAGGCAGAATGGGTGGGGGGGGGCAGGGGGGGGGAAATATAGTAGACGATTTTAGAATTAGAAATAGTACCAAAAAGGACTAGATTACTGTACATTAGGAAAACTAGAATTAAAGTTTAAAAGGACAGAGAGAAAGAATAAGTAGCAACTGAAAGATAAATTAACAGCTGAATGTCCAAAGCATTAGGTGTTATTCACTGAACACATTATGCCACAGAATCAGCACTAGGCCCAGCGGAGGAGGAAATAACATTTTCATTTCTTTCTCACCTTTGAGCAGCTTTAGAAATTCATAATATTTTAAGAACACATTCAGTGGACACAGCTCTCCTTTAGTGCTAAGGCTCCAGTTTTAATGAGCCAGCCACGAGGAGCTGCACGGTAAAGGTCACTTGCATAATTCAGTTAGTTTCTCTGTGGGTGCACAAAGTGACACCTGTGAGAAGGTTTGCGCAAAGATGCCAAAGATTTTTTGTGAAAAGGGAAAGTAAACTGAATCTTTCACAATCTCTTGCATGCATTGTGGCTGCGGTTCAGTCCAGCAAACCGTGCTTTCTCAACTGGCTCGATATGCCCATGCTCTGTCAGGCGCATAATTGTACTGAATAGTATTCAAAGGGCATCTTGCTTATCTCACAACAACAGCTACTTTCATTTATATAGTGCCTTTAATGCAGTAAAACATCCCAAGGCGCCGCACAGGAGTGTTAGAAACATAGAAACATAGAAAATAGGTGCAGGAGTAGGCCATTCGGCCCTTCTAGCCTGCACCGCCATTCAATGAGTTCATGGCTGAACATGCAACTTCAGTACCCCATTCCTGCTTTCTCACCATACCCCTTGATTCCCCTAGTAGTAAGGACTTTATCTAACTCCTTTTTGAATATATTTAGTGAATTGGCCTCAACAACTTTCTGTGGTAGAGAATTCCACAGGTTCACCACTCTCTGGGTGAAGAAATTCCTCCTCATCTCGGTCCTAAATGGCTTCCCCCTTATCCTTAGACTGTGTCCCCTGGTTCTGGACTTCCCCAACATTGGGAACATTCTTCCTGCATCTAACCTGTCTAACCCCGTCAGAATTTTAAACGTTTCTATGAGGTCCCCTCTCATTCTTCTGAACTCCAGTGAATACAAGCCCAGTTGATCCAGTCTTTCTTGATAGGTCAGTCCCGCCATCCCGGGAATCAGTCTGGTGAACCTTCGCTGCACTCCCTCAATAGCAAGAATGTCCTTCCTCAGGTTAGGAGACCAAAACTGTACACAATACTCCAGGTGTGGCCTCACCAAGGCCCTGTACAATTGTAGCAACACCTCCCTGCCCTTGTACTCAAAGCCCCTCGCTATGAAGGCCAACATGCCATTTGCTTTCTTAACCACCTGCTGTACCTGCATGCCAACCTTCAATGATTGATGTACCATGACACCCAGGTCTCTTTGCACCTCCCCTTTTCCTAATCTGTCACCATTCAGATAATAGTCTGTCTCTCTGTTTTAACCTCACATTTATCCACATTATACTTCATCTGCCATGCATTTGCCCACTCACCTAACCTATCCAAGTCGCTCTGCAGCCTCACAGCATCCTCCTCGCAGCTCACACTGCCACCCAACTTAGTGTCATCCGCAAATTTGGAGATACTACATTTAATCCCCTCATCTAAATCATTAATGTACAGTGTAAACAGCTGGGGCCCCAGCACAGAACCTTGCGGTACCCCACTAGTCACTGCCTGCCATTCTGAAAAGTACCCATTTACTCCTACTCTTTGCTTCCTGTCTGACAACCAGTTCTCAATCCATGTCAGTACACTACCCCCAATCCCATGTGCTCTAATTTTGCACATCAATCTCTTGTGTGGGACCTTGTCGAACGCCTTCTGAAAGTCCAAATATACCACATCAACTGGTTCTCCCTTATCCACTCTACTGGAAACATCCTCAAAAAATTCCAGAAGATTTGTCAAGCATGATTTCCCTTTCACAAATCCATGCTGACTTGGACCTATCATGTCACCTCTTTCCAAATGCACTGCTATGACATCCTTAATAATTGATTCCATCATTTTACCCACTACCGATGTCAGGCTGACCGGTCTGTAATTCCCTGTTTTCTCTCTCCCTCCTTTTTTAAAAAGTGGGGTTACATTGGCTACCCTCCACTCCATAGGAACTGATCCAGAGTCAATGGAATGTTGGAAAATGACTGTCAATGCATCCACTATTTCCAAGGCTACCTCCTTAAGTACTCTGGGATGCAGTCCATCAGGCCCTGGGGATTTATCGGCCTTCAATCCCATCAATTTCCCCAACACAATTTCCCGACTAATAAGGATTTCCCTCAGTTCCTCCTCCTTACTAGACCCTCCGACCCCTTTTATATCCGGAAGGTTGTTTGTGTCCTCCTCAGTGAATACCGAACCAAAGTACTTGTTCAATTGGTCCGCCATTTGTTCCCCGTTATGACTTCCCCTGATTCTGACTGCAGGGAACCTACTTTTGTCTTTACTAACCTTTTTCTCTTTACATATCTATCGAAACTTTTGCAATCCGTCTTAATGTTCCCTGCAAGCTTCTTCTCGTACTCCATTTTCCCTGCCCTAATCAAACCCTTTATCCTCCTCTGCTGAGTTCTAAATTTCTCCCAGTCCCCGGGTTCGCTGCTATTTCTGGCAAATTTGTATGCCACTTCCTTGGCTTTAATGCTATCCCTGATTTCCCTTGATAGCCACGGTTGAGCCACCTTCCCTTTTTTATTTTTACGACAGACAGGAATGTACAATTGTTGTAGTTCATCCATGCGGTCTCTAAATGTCTGCCATTGCCCATCCACAGTCAACCCCTTCAGTATCATTCGGCAATCTATCCTAGCCAATTCATGCCTCATACCTTCAAAGTTACCCTTCTTTAAGTTCTGGACCATGGTCTCTGAATTAACTATTTCATTCTCCATCCTAATGCAGAATTCCACCATATTATGGTCACTCTTCCCCAAGGGGCCTCGCACAACGAGATTGCTAATTAATCCTCTCTCATTACACAACACCCAGTCTAAGATGGCCTCCCCCCTAGTTGGTTCCTCGACATATTGGTCTAAAAAACCATCCCTTATGCACTCCAGGAAATCCTCCTCAACCGTATTGCTTCCAGTTTGGTTAACCCAATCTATGTGCATATTAAAGTCACCCATTATAACTGCTGCACCTTTATTGCACGCACCCCTAATTTCATGTTTGATGCCCTCCCCAACATCACGACTACCGTTTGGAGGTCTGTACACAACTCCCACTAACGTTTTTTGTCCTTTGGTATTCTGCAGCTCTACCCATATAGATTCCACATCATCCAAGCTAATGTCCTTCCGAACTATTGCCTTAATTTGCTCCTTAACCAGCAATGCTACCCCACCTCCTTTTCCTTTTATTCTATCTTATCCTGAATGTTGAATACACCTGGATGTTGAGTTCCCAGCCCTGATCATCCTGGAGCCACGTCTCCGTAATCCCAATCACATCATATTTGTTAACATCTATTTGCACAGTTAATTCATCCACTTTATTGCGGATACTCCTTGCATTAAGACACAAAGCCTTCAGGCTTGTTCTTTTAACACCCTTTGTCCTTTTAGAATTTTGCTGTACAGTGTCCCTTTTTGTTCTTTGCCTTGGGTTTCTCTGCCCTCCACTTTTCCTCATCTCCTTTCTGTCTTTTGCTTTTGTCTCCTTTTTGTTTCCCTCTGTCTCCCTGCATTGGTTCCCATCCCCCTGCCATATCAGTTTAAATCCTCCCCAACAGCACTAGCAAACACTCCCCCTAGGACATTGGTTCCGGTCCTGCCCAGGTGCAGACCGTCCGGTTTGTACTGGTCCCACCTCCCCCAGAACCGGTTCCAATGCCCCAGGAATTTGAATCCCTCCCTGTTGCACCACTGCTCAAGCCACGTATTCATCTGCGCTATCCTGCGATTCCTACTCTGACTATCACGTGGCACTGGTAGCAATCCCGAGATTACTACTTTTGAGGTCCTACTTTTTAATTTAGCTCCTAGCTCCTTAAATTCGTTTCGTAGGACCTCATCCCTTTTTTTACCTATGTCGTTGGTACCAATGTGCACCACGACAACTGGCTGTTCTCCCTCCATTTTTAGAATGTCCTGCACCCGCTCCAAGACATCCTTGACCCTTGCACCAGGGAGGCAACATACCATCCTGGAGTCTCGGTTGCGGCCGCAGAAACGCCTATCTATTCCCCTCACCATTGAATCCCCAATCACTATTGCTCTCCCACTCTTTTTCCTGCCCTCCTGTGCAGCAGAGCCAGCCATGGTGCCATGAACTTGGCTGCTGCTGCCCTCCCCTGATGAGTCATCCCCCTCAACAGTACCCAAAGCAGTGTATCTGTTTTGCAGGGGGATGACCACAGGGGACTCCTGCACTACCTTCCTTGCACTGCTCTTCCTGTTGGTCTTCCATTCCCTATCTGGCTGTGGACCCTTTCCCTGCGGTACGACCAACTCACTACACGTGATACTCACATCATTCTCAGCATCGTGGATGCTCCAGAGTGAATCCACCCTCAGCTCCAACTCCGCAACGCAGACCGTCAGGAGCTTGAGGTGGATACACTTCCCGCAGATGTAGTCGTCAGGGACACTGGTGTCGTCCCCGAGTTCCCACATGGTACAGGAGGAGCATAACACCCGACCGAGCTCTCCTGCCATGACTTAACCCTTAGATACAATTAAATTGGCAACAACAATGTTAAAAGTTACTCACTGATATAGAAGAGAAAAAAGAAAAACTACTCACCAATCACCAGCCAATCACTTACCCTCTTGGCTGTGACATCACCTTTTGATTTCTTTCTACTTCTTTTTTGCCTTCTCCCTGTAGCTGCACAAGTCACGCCTTTTATAGGCCTCTCCACGCACCTCCTCGACGCTGCTCCTGACTGCCGTCGACGCTAGCCCCGGACTCCCTGCTGTGCCTTTTATAGGCCTCTCCACGCACCTCCTCGACGCTGCTCCCGACTGCCGTCGACGCTAGCCCCGGACTCCCTGCTGTGCCTTTTATAGGCCTCTCCACGCATCTCCTCGACGCTGCTCCCGACTGCCGCCGACACTGGGCCCCGGACTCCCTGCTGTGCCTTTTATAGGCCTCTCCACGCACCTCCTCGACGCTGCTCCCGACTGCCGCCGACGCTAGCCCCGGACTCCCTGCTGTGCCTTTTATAGGCCTCTCCACGCACCTCCTCGACACTGCTCCCGACTGCCGCCGACGCTAGCCCCGGACTCCCTGCTGTGCCTTTTATAGGCCTCTCCACGCACCTCCGACGCTGCTCCCGACTGCCGCCGACGCTGGGCCCCGGACTCCCTGCTGTGCCTTTTATAGGCCTCTCCACGCACCTCCTCGACGCTGCTCCCGACTGCCGCCGACTGCTGTTATAAGACAAAAACAATTAATTTGTCACCGAGCCACGTGAGTAGAAATGACAGCAGATGATCAAAAGCTCGGTAGCAGAGGTTGGTTTTAAGGAGCATCTTAAAGACGGTAGAGAGATAGAGAGGTGGAGAGGTTTAGAAAGGGAGTTCCAGAGTTTAGGGCCGAGGCAACAGAAGGCATGGCCACTGATGGTTCAGCAGTTATAATCAGGGATGCTCAAGAGAATAGAATTTGAGGAGCGCAGATATCTCCCATAATGGTTTCAATTCAACATATATAACATACAGAGTAACTATATTTTCCTGTAATTCGTGGTCAAAAATGATCGGATAAAAAGCAGGTCCCCACGTCACAAATTCAATATTCCTTCAAGTTCTACATTATAAAAATCAATGTTGCTTAAAGTGCTATGTCATAAAATCGATATTCCTTTAAGTCTCCTGTTGTGCAGCATCTTCTCCATGGTAATGGCACTACTGTGGAAGACAAATAAATGCAGAGAAAATTCATCACATTTTGTATATTATAAACAGAAGCTGATATTCTCTCAGAATTCTCAGACAATAATCCAGCTTCGATTTCAGATGTGAGTTTCACCCTCTGACGCCATCTGAACCTCTCAATGGGACATATCAGCCAGCATTCTTTATCCTTTGTGAATCGGGATGAGCAATGGTGTATTAGGTTTTAGACAGTACAATGTTCATTTTAAGAGGGAGTTTCACAATCGGTATTTTATAAAAATATCAAAATGCTACAAGAATTACATTAACTTTAATGTATTCGTTTTTGTGTAAATAATTTGTACTGATGACTTGTACAATTTGAGGATGGGAGAAGAAACTGTTCAGATGCTAAATTGTCATTAATCGATATTTATTTACTCTGTTTAGTGATTTTCTGCTGTTATTTTAACAGTATTGTTGTCGAGCTTTTTAAGCACCACTTGGATGTCAACAAGCCCACATCAAGTGGACTACACCGTCAAAAATTGGAAGTGTATGTCTGAGCTATTTAGCAATGAGACTGCAGATTGAAATTATGTACATCTGTGTCAGAAAATGGAAATTATCACCCAATTAGTATAACCTAAACCTACTTAAATCACATTCCCAGAAATAAAGCAATTAAGCCAATAGAATACAGGACAATATCTGTATTGAAAGAGCCAACAAGGAGTTAATTTACCATTTTCAGGCTTTACACTGCAGGTGATCCTACCAGTTCAACAGTTAAACTGTACAGCAATGTACACAGCTACCAACATCAAACAGGGCAACTGAGAAATAATCTGTCAGTGATTATTTGCAACAGTTATTTGTGTGTCCTTCTGCATGTGTGCCTTGGACTCTGCCCCCGCCGTGCACGAGCGACCTGGACTCCACCCCCCCCCCCCCCGCCACCGGTCCTGCGCATGCGCAGACTCCTCGAACCCGAAACCGGAAGTGGGCCTGTATCATGAGGAGCTGTGCTGCTGCCGACCGCGATGCTTTGCTCTTCCGACTCCGTCAATACATTTCATTACATTTTTTGCATTATTTCCGTGTCGTGATTGATTCATCCTGCATTATTTGGTTCAGGAACTTGGGCTGGTGGTTGTCAGGAACTTGGGCTGTGGGGGTGTCAGGAACTTGGGCTGGGGGGTGTCAGGAACTTGGACTGGGATGGGGCAGGAAATTGGGGTAGGGGGGTTCAGGAACTTGGGATGAGGCGGGGGTGTCAGGAACTTGGGCTGGAAGATGGGGAGGGGAGAGCTCTCTCCTGTCTGGAGTCAGCAGTTAGAATGGCTCAAAGTACACTTTGCAAAGTCACTGACAATTTGGGCTGGGCGGTTTTAATTACATATTTCAGAGAAACTGCTGGGTGTGTCTTATCCTCCAAGAGGACCAATCAGCAATCAGGTCATGTTATCAAGGGGTCTCAATCAGAGCATTTTTCTGTTACAAATAAGCACATCCATAATCCGCAGCGAGGAATCAAATGTAGTCGGAATAATTGTAACATGGCTACATAAAGAACAGGACTGGCAACTAAATATTGCAGGTTATATCATAATCAGAAAGGATAGGGAAGGAAGAATGGGTTGGGGTAGCTGTACATTGAAAATAGGTGCAGGAGTAAGCCATTCAGCCCTTCGAACCTGCACCACCATTCAATACGATCATGGCTGATCATTCACCTCAGTACCCCTTTCCGGCTTTCTCTCCATACCCCTTGATCCCTTTAGCCGTAAGGGCCATATCTAACTCCCTCTTGAATATATCCAATGAACTAGCATCAACAACTCTCTGCGGTAGGGAATTCCACAGGTTAACAACTCTCTGAATGTAGAAGTTTCTCCTCATCTCAGTCCTAAATAGCTTACCCCTTATCCTTAGACTGTGTCCCCTGGTTCTGAACTTCCCCAACATCAGGAACATTCTTCCTGCATCTAACCTGTCCAGTCCCGTCAGAATTTTATATGTTTCTATGAGATCCCCTCTCATCCTTCTAAACTCCAGTGAATACAGGCCCAGTCGATCCAGTCTTTCCTCATATGTCAGTCCTGCCATCCCGGGAATCAGTCTGGTGAACCTTCGCTGCACTCCCTCAATAGCAAGAATGTCCTTCCTCAGATTAGGAGACCAAAACTGAACACAATATTCCAGGTGAGGCCTCACCAAGGCCCTATACAACTGCAGTAAGACCTCCCTGCTCCTCTGCTCAAATTCCCTAGCTATGAAGGCCAACATACCATTTGTCTTCTTCACCGCCTGCTGTACCTGCATGCCAACTTTCAATGACTGATGTACCATGACACCCAAGTCTCGTTGCATCTCCCCTTTTCCAAATCTGCCACCATTCAGATAATATTCTACTTTCGTGTTTCTGCCCCCAAAGTGGATAACCTCACATTTATTCACATTATACTGCATCTGCCATGCATTTGCCCACTCACCTAACCTGTCCAAGTCACCCTGCAGCCTCTTACTGTCCTCCTCACAGCTCACACTGCCACCCAGTTTAGTGTAATTTGCAAACTTGGAGATATTACACTCAATTCCTTCATCCAAATCATTAATGTATATTGTAAATAGCTGGGGTCCCAGCACTGAACCCTGCGGCATCCCACTAGTCACTGCCTGCCATTCTGAAAAGGACCCGTTTATTCCAACTCTCTGCTTCCTGTCTGCCAACCAGTTCTCTATCCACGTCAGTACATTACCCTCAATACCATGTGCTTTAATTTTTCACACCAATCTCTTGTGTGGGACCTTGTCAAAAGCCTCTTGAAAGTCCAAATACAAATCCACTGGTTCTCCCTTGTCCACTCTACTAGTTACACCCTCAAAAAAAATTCCAGAAGATTTGTCAAGCATGATTTCCCTTTCATAAATCCATACTGACTTGGACCGATCCTGTCACTGCTTTCCAAATGCGCTGCTATTTCATCTTTAATAATTGATTCCAACATTTTCCCCACTACTGACGTTTTCTCTCTCCCTCCTTTCTTAAAAAGTGCTGTTGCATTAGCTACCCTCCAGTCCATTGGAACTGATCCAGAGTCGATAGACTGTTGAAAAATGATCAGCAATGCATCCACTATTTCTAGGGCCACTTCCTTAAGTACTCTGGGATGCAGACTATCAGGCCCCGGGGATTTATCAGCCTTCAATCCCATCAGTTTCCCTAAAACAATTTCCCGCCTAATAAGGATGTCCTTCAGTTCCTCCTTCTCACTAGCCCCTCGGTCCCCTAGTACTTCCGGAAGCTTATTTGTGTCTTCCTGCGTGAAGACAGAATCAAAGTATTTGTTCAACTGATCTGCCATTTCTTTGTTCCCCATTATAAATTCAGCTGAATCTGACTGCAAGGGACCTACGTTTGTCTTCTAATCTTTTTCTCTTCACATATCTATAGAAGCTTTGGCAGTCAGCATTTATGTTTCTGGCAAGCTTCCTCTCATGCTCTATTTTCCCCCTCCTAATTAAACCCTTTGTCCTCCTCTGCTGAATTCTAATATTCTCCCAGTCCTCGGGTTTGCTGCTTTTTCTGGCCAATTTATATGCCTCTTCCTTGGATTTAACACTGTTAGCCACGGTTGAGCCACCTTCCCCGTTTTATTTTTTACTCCAGACAGAGATGTACAATTGTTGAAGTTTATCCATGTGATCTTTAAATGTTTGCCATTGCCTATCCACCATCAACCCTTTAAGTATCATTCGCCAGTCTATTCTAGCCAATTCACGTCTCATACCATCGAAGTTACCTTTCCTTAAGTTCAGGACCCCAGTCTCTGAATTTACCGCGTCACTCTCCATCTTAATAAAGAATTCTACCATATTATGGTCGCTCTTTCCCAAGGGGCCTCGTACAACACGATTGCATAATGGAAACAGAAAAAAGGGACATCACTAACAGAAGAGTAGAAATAGAATCTATATGGATTGAAACAAGAGAAGGGATCGCTTATGCTAATAAGGGTATACTGCAGACCACTTAATAGTGGTAAGGAGGTGGAGGAAGAAATATGTAAGCAAATATGTAAAGGACACAGAATAATAATCATGGGAGATTTTAACTATCCCCAAATAACCTGGCATGAAGAGGTCGTGAATGGGGCACAAGGAATGGAGTTTTCACAATGTGTGCAGGATTCCTTTCTTAGCCAGTATGTAAAATACCCAACAGGAGATGGAGCACTGCATTCCGGAGAAACATCTTTACCCTGAGAGTGGTGAGAATGTGGAACTCGCTGCCACAGGGAGGGGTTGAGGTGACTAGCATCGATACATTTAAGGGGAAGCTGGATAAACACATGAGCGAGAAAGGAATAGAGGGTTATGTTGATGGGGTTAGATGAAGAGTGGGAGGAGGCTCGAGTGGAGCATAACCGGTATAGACCTGTTGGGCCGAATGGCCTGTTTCTTTGCTGTACAAACTATGTAATACACAGGTTGTGTCTTTTGTTCTGTGATGATTCGCTATGTAAGCATTACTGAAATGTTGACCTCATTATGGAGTGCTTCCTTCTGACACATTCACAGTGAGAAGCTTTCTGTTGAACTCTTTTAGGGCTAATTTTCACTTTGTAGATTAGACTGACTATCAATATGAAAATAACAATGCTGATTTGACAATTCTCATAATATTTCCCCAAACTATTTGCAGGAATTAATTGCTGCCGATGGTTTCAAAATACAGTGTTATAACTTAAACTACAGTGATACAGCGAGCTACTCACACCTTGCAGCTTTTCACTTATATTTTAGAATGTCCTTATCTGAACTAATTTCTGACCAAACATAATCGACCTATTCCTGCATGTAGCCCTCTCGGGACTGCCATTTTAAACTGAAGGAGGAATAATAATCATTTTAAAATGAGCTAATATTGTCTTTTAAAACTATGCATGTCTTCAAGAGAAAAATTCCTATTTTTGTCACAATCATGTCAATTCATACCCCTCACACCACTGACCCCCTCTTCCAACCCATTTCATCAACAACTTGCTACAACTTGTGTTTATATAGCACCTTTAACGTCATAAAACATCCCAAGGCGCTTCACAGGCGTATTACAAGACAAAATAATCTCTCCTGATGTTGTCCAGTTAACCAGAAATGTCCGAAGTGGATGGTAACAATTAATCGATATTTAGGTGAGTCAGTAGTCATAATTCTTTTTAACTATTTGACTTTTTAAAGTGTGTCTCCACTATGACATCACCAACCTCTTTGCTTTCCACTTCACTAATCTGTGCACCTCTCGAAGGCTATGTCACCAGACCCTCCAACCTCCCCATCTCCTGAGTTATTTTGTGACCTTTCCAGGTTCTGTCTTTAAATGCACTCATTTATTTTTCAAGTCTCCAGCCTTGGCCTGTAATAATTAAATGTTAATTCAAGTTTGAGAGCACTGCTGTCAGTTATGGAAGAGTATAAGAGAAAGGAAGTCTTGCTACAACTGTACAGGACCTTGGTGAGACCACACCTGGAGAACTGCATACAGTTCTGGTCTCCTTATCTAAGCAAGGATAGACTTGCCTTGGAGGCGGTGCAACAAAGGTTCACTAGATTTATTCCTGGGATGAGAGGGTTGTCCTAGTAGGAGAGATTGAGTAAATTGGGCCTATGCTCTCTGGAGAGGTATTCTCATTGAAACATACAAGATTCTGACGGGGCATTGACAGGGTAGATGCTGAGAGGTTGTTTCCCGTGGCTGGAGAGTCTAGAACTAGGAGTCACAGTTTCAGGATAAGGGGTCGGCTATTTAAGACTGAGTGAGTGAAGAAATTCTTCCTCATGAGAGTTGTGAATCTTTGGAATTCTCTGAGCCAGAGGGCTGTGGATGCTGAATCGTTGAGTATATTCATGGCTGAAATAGATAGATTTTTGGAGTCGAGGGGAATCGAGGGATATGGAGATGGGGCAGGAAAGTGAAGTTGAGGTCAATGATCAGCCATGATCTTATTGAATGGCCTACTCCTGCTGCTAATTTTTATGTTCTTATATAGGAGGTTCAGTTCCCAAGCACTCGTAATTGATCTAAGATGATAAAAAAACATGGACTGAGAAAAGGCGATTTGGCTCAAACCTGTTCTTATTGCAGCCAGTCTACCATATCATACCTCACCGATTTAATTCCTGCGAAAGTTCTGCATTATTACTCTTATGTATTAATGCTTGGGGGTCACCAAACACCAGAGGGCGCCGCGGTCAGAGGTCATCGGGCAGTACGCATGTGGCATGTGTGCTTGGTCACCTGTATATAAGCTGTGTGTCTTTGTCACGCTGGCACTCTTGGGCTGGAATAAAGATGGGTCAGGTTGCACCGGAGTAAGTTTACAGTAACCAGACTCTTGAGTCATTACATACTCCATGATCTCCATCTGAATTTTCCGATACCTTTCCAATATCATCTCTCTGTTATTCAATTCTAGCCTGCTTCCCTCCACGGGAACCCCATGCCCCTGTTGACCCCAGCACAGGAACTATTCCATGAAACCTCTACTTATTCCGATTACCTTCAGCTTTGTTCCAAAGCAGGTGCTTATCTGCCTTTTTTTTTAAGTTTTAAGAGGTCTGAAATTCAACCATAATTAAAATCAGAAACTGCTGGAAATACTCAGCAGGTCATGCAGCATCTGTGGAGCGAGAAACAAGGTTAACATTTCAGGTCGATGGCCTTTTGTCAACAACTCTTGACTTATTTCAGTAAATTAGAATTGTGCGGGACAAATATATATCTCTTTCAAAATCATCATCATCATCATCATAGGCGGTCCCTTGGAATCGAGGAAGACTTGCTTCCACTCTTAGCATGAGTCCTTAGGTGGCTGAACAATACGAGAGCCACAGTCCCTGTCACAGGTGGGACAGACAGTGGTTGAGGGAAGGGGTGGGTGGGACTTGTTTGCCGCACGCTCTTTCCGCTGCCTGTGCTTGATTTTTGCATGCTCTCGGCGATGAGACTCGAGGTGCTCAGCGCCCCCCCGGATGCACTTCCTCCACTTAGGGTGGTCTTTGGCCAGAGACTCCCAGGTGTCAGTGGGGATGTTGCACTCTATCAGGGAGGTTTTGAGGGTGTCCTTGTAATGTTTCCTCTGCCCACCTTTGACTTGTTTGCTATGAAGGAGTTCCGAGTAGAGCGCTTGCTTTGGGAGTCTTGTGTCTGGCATGCGGCCTGCCCAGCGGAGCTGATCAAGTGTGGTCAGTGCTTCGATGCTGGGGATGTTGGCCTGGTCAAGGATGCTAATGTTGGTGCATCTGTCCTCCCAGGGGATTTGTAGGATCTTGCGAAGACATCGTTGGTGGTATTTCTCCAACGACTTGAGGTGACTACTGTACATGGTCCATGTTTCTGAGCCATACAGGAGGGCAGGTATTACTACAGCCCTGTAGACCATGAGCTTGGTGGCAGATTTGAGGGTCTAGTCTTCAAACGCTCTTTTCCCCAGGCGGCCGAAGACTGCACTGGCGCACTGGAGGCGGTGTTGAATCTCGTCGTCAATGTCTGCTCTTGTTGATGAGAGGCTCCCGAGGTATGGGAAATGGTCCACGTTGTCCAGGGCTGCGCCTTTAAAAATAGCTAGAGAATAGAACCATTCAATGGTTTGATAGTGAATTAGATGAATTTTCCATATGTAAGCCTTTCAACTTTATATCTTCGTAAATGAAACCTTACTAGTAAATTGTTCTTTGGTACGAACAAGCAGAAGAAATACACAAAGACTGTTACAATCGTCGCCATCTACTGAAATAACCGACTGCCAAACCTTGAGTCGTCCAATTAAACTGATCTCAAGTAGCCGCAGCTAATGGGAGCATTACTGTTTCTACTGCATGTACCCCTGCCTCTCATGGTAAAGTACATCCTTTCATAAACATTGGTTATAAAAAGACCTTGAGCTCCACAGCTAGTACTTAGGTCAGTCCAGTCCTATAAATCTTATGTTGCTGGCTCATTGTTATGCTGTTGCTTGTTGGAATGCCATTGTGAATTAATTCAAGCAAGCCATGTATCACATTGACTCAGCTTCCCATAGTACTTCGTTACAGTAAAGCAGCCAGTGTGGACAATAGAGGCACCCATGGCAGGTACCGTTAGCTCAGCCTCAGCGCAGATAATATTATTAGAGCTGTGTGTCAGGTGTGTGCCTTTTGGTTACTGTTTCTTGCTCCACAGAGCATGAGATTACAGAACATATCCATGTACATTGGGAAAACACCACTACAGCATTTTGGAGAACAACAGCTTTTTCACAACATAGAGTTCCTTGTCAGCTATAACTGCGGTTCGGTCATGCACATATCCCACTGCTGAAGCTAGACTAAGGGGCAGATATATTATTCAGCGCCTCTGGTACTCCCTCATCCCAAGGAGAAAAGATGATTAGGCCTTGGCCTTTGAAGCCCTTGTAGCTGAGAATGAGCCCTTTTTTTTATGTGACTCAAAGCTAATGGGCCAGAATTTGTTGTAAAAATAATGGTGTGGCTAATGGCACTTGTTATTTATGTGTAAATGGCACAGCAACTTCAGGCGAGGGGAAGATGAGCAGTTAAATGTGAATATCCAAAAGTTTTGCTGTCTGAGTTGCGCTGCTCCACGCTTGGTTTTGCGATAACCGCATCTCGCCCTTGGCCTCCCCGCATTTTTAAGAACTTGCTGTATTTGCCCAGTAATTACCCATTAAACTTGCCACAGAAAGTAAAGTCGTGTCATTACAATCGTAAGTACTCTTGAAAGAAAGAAAGACTTGGATTTCTATAGTGCCTTTCATGACCAGCGGACGTCTCAAAGCGCTTTACCAGCCAATGAAGTACTTTTGGAGTGTAGTCACTGTTGTAATGTGGGAAATGCGGCAGCCAACTTGCACACAGCAAGCTCCCACAAACAGCGATGTGATAATGATCAGATAATGTTGTTTTTGTCATGTTAATTGACGGATAAATATTGGCCAGAACACTGGGGATAACTCCTCTGCTCTTCATTGAAATAGTGCCATGGGATCTTTTACATCCACCTGAGAGAGCAGGCCTTGGTTTAACGTCTCAGCCAAAGGACGACACCTGCGACAGTGTAGCACTCCCTCAGCACTGCACTGGAATGTCAGCCTAGATTTATGTGCCCAAGTCCCTGGAGTGGGACTTGAACCCACAACCTCCTGACTCAGAGATAAGAGTGCTGCCCACTGAGCCACAGCTGGCACTGTCGGTGTTAAGTGTTAATGACTGCCAATCAACCTCTCTGGCACCGAAAATTAACTATAACAAGTGTGGACTCTCATTCCTTCAGGTTTTTAATTTTTTGGAGAGCTTTTAAAAATGTCAATTTTTTAAAAACTTTTCTTCTGTTTTGTTTCTCTCTCTCTCTTAACCCAATCTTTCCTTCCCTCACTATTTCTCTTCCTGTACCTGATTTGACATTGAATTTACCACTCTAATTTACACTTCCTTCTCCGTCTTTCCTGCGTTTATTTCCCAACTCTTAAATCTCATTGGTTAAGGAGGTACTCTATGTACTCGGGTCTCAGATGCCCCATTTCCCTCGTTTTCAGCTCACACCTTCAGCAACTCTGTGGGCAAAAGCATTGTGCGCTGCAGGGTGCAGGGGCCAGTCTAACTATAATGGCAGATGTCGTTAGATGCCCTGCTCCAGCAAGATTCGGGCTATTATCTATTCCCTCCCCATCCCCCCCTACTACACTGACACAATACAGCCACTTACTTGTGGCCAGGGTCCATACATCTCAAGTCCAGTGTAAAGTTACACTCATGATTCCCAAAGAGCTTTGTAATCATAATATCTTGATTTCACAGTATCCCTCTTCAAATGCGTTTTCCTAATAACTGACATTGACGGCCTGGATATGAGCCCTGTCAAACTTCACCTACACGTGTGTTGTTTTGTGTGTTCACAGTTGCGCTGTTTGATAAATGTGACTTCATTGTAAACCAGTTCCTATCACGGCAGTGTAAAATATTAGATTCAAGCGGATCGATTTTAACCTGCTCTGATGGGTGCAAATGGTCCTGAGCAAGTTTGTTTTTAAGTTGGCATTCTCGCACAGAGGCTGATGTGAGAAATGGGACCATTTGGAGGGAGCCCTACCATGCATCTAGAATCATAGAATAGAATCATAGAACGTTTACAGCACGGAAGACCCTTCGGCCCATTGGGCCCATCCCACTCCCCCGCCCTTTCCCCGGAGCCCTACAAATGTTTTTCCTTTAGCTACTAAGCCAATTCCCGTTTGAAAGCTGCAATTGAGTCTGCCTCCATCACCCTCTCAAGCAGCGCATTCCAAATCCTAACCACTCCCTGTAAAAAAGTTTTTCCTCATGTTGCCTTTGGTTCTTTTGCCAATCACCTTAAATCTGTGTCCTCTGGTTCTCGACCCTTCCACCAATGGAAACAGTTTTTCTCTATCTACTCTGTCCAGACCCCTCATGATTTTGAACACCTCGATCAAATCTCCTCTCAACCTTCTCTGCTCCAAGGAGAATGACCCCAGCTTCTCCAGTCTATCCATGTAACTGAAGTCCCTCATCCCTGGAACCATTCTCGTAAATCTTTTCTGCACCCTCTCTAAGGCCTTCACATCCTTCCTAATGTGCAGTGCCTAGAATTGGACAATACTCCAGTTGGGGCCGAACCAGTGTTTTATAAAGGTTCATCATAACTTCCTTGCTTTTGTACTCTGTGCCTCTATTTATGAAGCCCAGGATCCCGTCAGCTTTTTTAACCGCTTTCTCAACCTGCCCTGCCCCCTTCAATGATTTGTGCACATATACCCCAGGTCTCTCTGTTCGTGCACCTCTATGCTGTGTCCAGGCTGGTAATGTTTGCTGTGGAGAGTGGGTGGAGAAAATAGAAAATATTTCCATTCTCTAGAACTCACGTCCTTCACCTTGATGGGCACAAAAACACACCCTCAAACAAATAAATGCATTGCGAAATATTTCTAATATAAAATATTGTAACATCAGAATCAGGACTCCTGAGCAACCTGTAAGTTGATATCCTAAAAATTAAATCTGAATATTGTGGTCATCACTGCAGGATACTCACCCATTGGGGGTCATTTTGACCTTGAGCGATAGTGACATCAATGGAAATGATAACGAGGAGAGCTGTGTAATGGATGACTGATCCAGTATCCCCTGTTTTACACTACGCAAAGTCTGAGCTTTTGTTCTGTGACATGTCATCACGGGAAGATGTCAATTAAAAACCAAGTTGCTGCCATCAGGAGCACTCCTCGAAGCTTGCTACACAACAGCATTAAAGGAGATCTCAGATCAGGACTCTTCTCTGCCTTGTTCAACAAAAAAAGAAGTATAGCATTGGAGAGATTTGAGAAAAGGGGAACTGGAGAACAATTCAAAATAACATATCCCATTCCGTCCTCCCTGAGAGAAAGTAGAGAGTTACGGTGACCAAGTAAGTAGATGAGGCCTATTTAAAAAGATAGACTTGCTGGGTCCAATGATGTATACCTGTTCCTAAAAAAATTCTCAAAATTGCTTTTATACTTGTTAGTTTTTCTGAGAAGTAACTAAAAGTTAAAATAAGCAAATGTGTGTGATTTTGTTTTCCAGCTCTTTGAATTCATGAATTTTATGGCTGAGAACTTCATCTTCTGCTACATGGGTGTTGCACTATTCACCTACCAGAACCACATATTCAATGCCCTCTTCATTTTTGGAGCATTTGTATCCTTTTACCAAACAACGTTTTGTTATGATCTTACAGTAACAGAGAAATGGTAACGAGGTGTGATATTTTTTAACGACTGCAGCAAAATAGGAACCCATAGGAATCAGCAGCTGCCATTTGTATAGCACTGCTAACAGGGAAAAATTCCCCACCACACTTCATGGAGGCATCAGGAAAATATGAACGGCAAGCTGAAGGAGATATTAGGAGGGGTGATCAAAAGGTTGATCAAAGAGGTGTATTTAAAGGAGAGACTTAAAAGAAGAGGGCGGAGGGGTTTAGGGAGGGAATGCCACAGCGTGTGGCCTATAGTGTTAGTGCTGGGACAGAGGCAAGGTGGATATACAAGAGACCGGAATCAGAGGAATGTAGCATAGAAACATGGAAAATAGGTGCAGGAGCAGGCCATTTGGCCCTTCGAGCCTGCACCACCATTCAATAAGATCATGGCTGATCATTCCCTCAGTATCCCTTTCTTGCTTTCTCTCCATACCCCTTGATCCCTTTAGCTGTAAGGGCCATGTCTAACTCCCTCTTGAATATATCCAATGAACTGGCATCAACAACTCTCTGCGGTAGGGACTTCCACAGGTTAACAACTCTCTGAGTGAAGAAGTTTCTCCTCATCTCAGTCCTAAATGGCCTACCCCTTATCCTAAGACTGTGTCCCCTGGTTCTGGACTTCCCCAATATCGGGAACATTCTACCCGCATCTGACCTGTCCCGTCCCGTCAGAATCTTATATGTTTCTATGAGATACCCTTTCATCCTTCTAAACTCCAATGTATAAAGGCCCAGTTGATCCAGTCTCTCCTCATATATCAGTCAAGCCATCCCGGGAATCAGTCTGGTGAACCTTCGCTGCACACCCTCAATAGCAAGAATGTCCTTCCTCAGATTAGGAGACCAAAACTGAACACAATATTCCAGGTGAGGCCTCACCAAGGCCCTGTACAACTGCAGTAAGACCTCCCTGCTCCCATACTCAAATCCCCTAGCTATGAAGGCCAACATGCCATTTGCCGCCTTCACTGCCTGCTGTACCTATATGCCAACTTTCAATGACTGATGAACCATGACACCCAGGTCTCGTTGCACCTCCCCTTTTCCTAATATGCCGCCATTCAGATAATATTCTGCCTTTGTGTTTTTGCCTCCAAAATGGATAACCTCACATTTATCCACATTATACTGCATCTGCCATGGATTTGCCCACTCACCTAAACTGTCCAAGTCAACCTGCAGCTTCTTAGCGTCCCCCTCACAGTTCACACAGCCACTCAGTTTATTGTCATCTGCAAACTTGGAGATATTACACTCAATTCTTTCATCTAAATCATTGATGTATATTGTAAAGAGCTGGGGTCCCAGCACTGAGCCCTGCGGCACTCCACTAGTCACTGCCTGCCATTCTGAAAAGGACCCGTTTATCCCGACTCTCTGCTTCCTGTCTGCCAACCAGTTCTCTATCCATGTCAGTAAATTACCCCCAATACCATGTGCTTTGATTTTGCACACCAATCTCTTGTGTGGGACCTTGTCAAAAGCCTTTTGAAAGTCCAAATACACCACATCCACTGGTTTTCCCTTGTCCACTCCACTAGTTACCTCCTCAAAAAATTCCAGAAGATTTGTAAAGCATGATTTCCCCTTCATCAAGCCATGGTGACTTGGACTGATCCTGTCACTGCTTTCCAAATGCGCTGCTATTTCATCCTTAATAATTGATTCCAACATTCCCCCACTACTGCTATCAGGCTAACTGGTCTATAATTACCCGCTTTCTCTCTCCCTCCCTTTTTAAAAAGTGGTGTTACATTAGCTACCCTCCAGTCCATAGGAACTGATCCAGAGTCGATAGACTGTTGGAAAATGATCACCAATGCAGCCATTATTTCTAAGGCCACTTTCTTAAGTATTCTCGGATGCAGACTATCAGGCCCCGGAGATTTATTGGCCTTCAATCCTCATCAATCTCTCTCACACAATTTCCCGCCTAATAAGGCTATCCTTCAGTTCCTCCTTTTCACTAGCCCCTCGGTCCCCTAGTACTTCCGGAAGGTTATTTGTGTCTTCCTTCATGAAGACAGAACCAAGGTATTTGTTGAATTGGTCTGCCATTTCTTTGTTCCCCATTATAAATTCACCTGAATCCGACTGCAAGGGACCTACGTTTGTCTTCACTAATCTTTTTCTCTTCACATATCTATAGAAGCTTTTGCAGTCAGAAGCATTCTGCAGGTGGGTAGGGGGTTTGGAGTTAGGGTTGGAGGAGGTTACAGAGATGGGAGTGGTGAGGCAATGAAGGGGTTTAAATACAAGGATGAGAATTTTAAATGGGCGGCATTGGGGGAACCGGAAGCCAATGTAGGTCGGTGAGTTGTGGATGAGCAGTGTAGAATATGAGCAGCAGAATTTTGGATGAGCTTAGGTTTTTGGAGGGTGGAGGATGGAGGATGAGAGTCCAACCTGGAGAGCATTTGGTGATAAAGACCTGGATGAAGGTTTCAGCAGCACATGGACTGAACCAAGGAGCGATGCCGGCAAAGTTAGAGGTGGAAATAGGCGGTCCTTGTAACAAAGAATATATGGGGTCAAATACTTAGCTCCGGTTTGAATAGGACAACAAATTGCAAGCAGTCTGGCTCAGCCTGAGACTGTGACTGGGGAGGGAGATAAAATTGGAGTCCAGGTTACGGAGCTTGTGGTGGGAACCGAAGATGATGACGTTGGCCTTACCAATGTTTAGCTGGAGGAAATTGCTGCTCATCCAAAATGGAATATTTCCACAGGCAGTAAAGATGTCCATGCACTCCTTACACTTTTTGTTGGAGGTGCGGGTGAAGGGGCAGGAGAGAGGGACTTGAGGAAATCGTTGATAGTGAAAAAAATAAGCCAGGAGTTATCTTTGCTCTTCCAAGATAATCCTAGACTGGTGGGTGGTTTTTACAGAGGAGGACAGTACTTAAGCTGGTCCAACCAGACTTGTTGATCGATGGGTAAACCAGTTGTGTACCAGATATGTTCAATCTGCACCCCTTGGACTTGAGGGAGCGAAGATGAGGGCCATGCTAGGGGGAAATGACTGGGGCCATGCCAGAGGGAATGACTGGGGCCATGCCACGGGGAAATGACTGGGGCCATGCCACGGGGAATGACTGGGGCCATGCCACGGGGAATGACTGGGGCTGTGCCAGGGCAAATGACTGGAATCATGCCATGGGGAAATGACTGGGGCCATGCCACGGGGAAATGACTGGGGCCATGCCATGGGGAATGACTGGAGGCAAGGATTCTCGCAGCTGAGCCAGAATGGCATGAACTCCATATTCCCTATAACTGCCATTGCCTTGCATTGACTGCGAGATGCTTGTTTATGTGCATTCAGATGGTCTTTTTAAATGTGATACCTTTTGTCTATTTTTGCTTTTGCTTTATAACTGGGACAGGAGGACTGGAGAATAACTATTTTTGGAACACAAGCATGTTAAATAATTATTGATTATTTTCTATGGGGAGGTAGGTGGGGGAATGTCTGTACTGCAAAAATACTAGCTCACAATGTGAATTGGGCATGTTCTCACTAGAAAGTAGAAGGTTGAGAGGTGATATGATTGCTGTTTCTAGGATTCTAAGGAACTAGCAAATATAGACCATGACAAGCTATTTCACCTTGTTCAGAACAGTAGAAACACAGAGACTGCACTTGAAGGGGCTAAATTCAAACAAATCTCTGGAAGCAATGGTCCCGATATTTATGGGGATGTGGTGAGGGGGATGGGACTTGTAACAGCCCAACTCAGAAGTACATGTTCCTTGGAGCTTATGATGAATTTGTGGGTCAGAGGGGGCATCTTGCTTGGGGGGCCGTGGATAGATTGGGGGGAGCAGAGAGATGGGGGTGGGGAGGCATGGGTCTGATTGCATTGAGTGGGGCAGAGGTTAGCTTCTGGGGTTCGGTGGGCGCCATGCCTGCTCCTCCTGGTCTACAAGCAGTGCTGGAAAAGCACTTCTCTGTTGCACCCGGCTGTTCTTGCCTCCCTTCAGCTGCCAGGTTTCCCGAGCCCTGGGAAATCCGGACTGCAGGCGTTACATCTAAAACAGAACTAAAATTTGAGGCACGCAGCCTCATTGAAATATTTAAATGATGAACCCGTCTCTGGAGAGCAGGTTAATCACCCACCCCCAGCACACCTCCATTAAAATTGGATTAGAGGCAAGTTTGGGCTCCCCCCTCCACCCCTCTCCCGCTCATCCTTGGCGGGGGCGGGGGGGTGGTTAAAATTCCCCCCAATATTTCAGTGAGCGAGTGGTCAACCTATGGAATAGGCTGCCTAGGGATACAGTGACCAAAGTTGGTATTGAATCTTTCAAATGCAAAGAGAGATTTTTTTAGAAATTAACATTTGGGGATACAGAATATGAGTAATTTAAGGCATGACATGTAGTAAGTGTAGTGTGCTTGGAAGGAACAATTGCCTTTAGATTTATGGGGCCCAAAGCTTTCCACCACTGGGATTTTCCTCTGTTGTACACTCATTGATAGAGAATGATTGCCAGGATTAGTCAACAACTCCATTATCATTGTATCATGCGACTGCAAGGATAGTAGAATGCAAACCAGATGGACCCTGATCTTTTTTTGTTTAGTGATTCCTAGGTTCCCACATTGCAGGAATGTATTCCAGTTCTTAAGCAAGAGCAGCCTTTGTAAATTACAAAGGTGTTTCTGCTTAAGAATCGGAACTCCGTTTTAACCAATTTTAATTGTGTGAGATCTTATAAATAATCATGGGGTTGGGGGTAATATATTAGCATGGATAGAGGATTGGCTAACTAACAGAAAACAGAGAGTCGGGATAAATGGGTCATTTTCCAGTTGGTAACCAGTAACTAGTGGGGTGCCGCAGGAATTGGTGCTGGGGCCTCAACTATTTACAATCTATATTAATGATGAGTGTAATGTAGCCAAGTTTGCTGATGATACAAAGATGGGTGGGAAAGCAATTTGTGAGGAGGACACAAAAAATCTGCAAAGGAATATTGACAGGGACTGCCTATGATGATGAGACAGGCTAAGTGAGTGGGCAAAAATTTGGCAGATGGATTATACTGTGGGAAAATGTGAGGTTATCCACTTTGGCAGAAAAAATAGAAAAGCAAATTATAATTTAAATGGAGCAAAATTGCAAAGTGCTGCAGTACATAGGGACCTGGGGGTCCTTGTGCATGAAACACAAAAAATTAATATGCAGGTACAGCAAGTAATCAGGAAGGCAAGTGGAATGTTGGCCTTTATTGCAAAGGGGATAGAGTATAAAAGCAGAGAAGTCCTGCTGCAACTGGTACAGGGTATTGATGAGGCCACACCTGGAGTACTGCATACAGTTTTGGTCTCCATATTTAAGGAATTATATACTTACATTGGAGGCTGTTCAGAGAAGGTTCACTCGGTTGATTCCGGAGATGAGGGGACTTATGAAGATAGGTTGAGTTGGTTGTGCCTATACGCATTGGAGTTCAAAAGAATGAGAGGTGATCTTATTGAAACATATAAGACAATGAGAGAGCTCGACAAGGTGAATGCAGAGAGGATATTTCCACTCATAGGGGAAACTAAAACTAGAGGACATAATCTCAGAGGGGCTACCCATTTAAAACTGGGATGAAGCGGAATTTCTTCCCTCAGAGGATTGTAAATCTGTGGAATTCTCTGCCCCAGAGAGCTGTGGAGGCTGGAACATTGAATATATTTAAAGCGGAGATAGACAGATTTTTGAGCGATAAGGGAATAAATAGGGGAGCGGGCTGGGAAGTGGAGCCGAGTCCATGATCAGATCAGCCATGATCTTATTAAATGACAGAGCAGGCTCGAGGGGCCAAATGGCCGACTCCTGCTCCTATATAAGTAGGAGTCTCAGTATGGTGTTATTTATGGAATAAGCTTTTAAAATAGGAAATCCGCTCAGCTGGCATGAAATAAACCTGAGATTGACTTTACTAAGCGTAATTATTCTATGTTCTTTTCATCCTTTTTAAACATGAATCACTTGCACCTGGGTTGTGACCAGGGTGAATAAGTTAATCATCCTTTTCAGGATGAGCCAGTATTGGGGGAATGAAAGACTTAGCTTGCAATCAAACTCCTATCAGCAGACAGTTATTTTCAGCATCCAGCAATCCCTGTGTGGCTAGCTCCTGTTCAATATGAATTTACTGCTTGGTCATAAATACATAACTACAAAGGCTCACTTGCACATCCATCTTCACAGGTATAAAAAAACTGTGAGAAGGGTGCCTTTCGCTTTCAGATATAAATGCTGTGCAAGATTTTTAAAAACATTTTGACCGTTAAGCTCAAACATTTGCAACACGTTTTAGAACCAGATTGATCTGAGTTGCGAAGCAGGGAATTTGCACCAAGCTGCATTAGATAAGTTCCTGGAAATGTTAATTTTTTTTTCAAACTAATTGAAACCATGGAATTAAGTTTACAAGTTTTCTCATCGAGAGTATCCCTCCATTATTAGTGCAGTGATTCATCAAAGGGAATTTTCTCAGAACATCATCTGTCATTTCTGTCAGTACAATCGGCCCATTTTTCAAACAGATTGTGAGCATCAGTTTAGCTCAAACTGATCACATGTAACAAAACTCAGCACTGAATAGGATCAAATGGAGAGGGAAAAAACCTTGTATGGCGCCTAACTGGACTGATGACACGAACGGCTGTGATGAGATGGAGAGGGCCTCGGGGGACATCTTCTTGGCTTATGTTTCATAGAAATATAGAAAATAGATGCAGGAGCAGGCCATTCAGCCCTTCAAGCCTGCACCACCATACAATATGATCATGGCTGATCATGCAACCTCAGTACCCCTTTCCTGCTTTCTCTCCATACCTCCTGATCCCTTTAGCCGTAACGGCCACATCTAACTCCCTTTTAAATATGTCCAACGAACTGGACTCAACAACTTTCTGTGGCAGAGAATTCCACAGGTTCATAACTCTCTGGGTGAAATATTTTCTCCTCATCTCGGTCCTATATGGCTTACCCCTTATCTTTAGACTGTGACCCCTGGTTCTGCACTTCCCCAACATCGGGAACATTCTACTTGCATCTAACCTGTCCAATCCCATCAGAATTTTATAAGTTTCTATGAGATCACCTCTCATTCTTCTAGTTTCCAGTGAGTATAAGCCTAGCCTATCCAGTCTTTCTTCATATGTCAGTCCTGCCATCCTGGGAATCATTCTGGTTAACCTTTGCTGCACACCCTCAATAGCAAGCATGTTCTTCCTCAGATTAGGAGACCAAACTGCACAAAATACTCAAGGTGTGGTCTCACCAAGACCCTGTACAACTGCAGTAAGACCTCCCTATTCCTATACTCAAATCCTCTCGATATTAAGGCCAGCAGCTATTTGCTTTCTTTACTGCCTGCTCTACCTGCATGGCTACCTTCAATAACTGATGTACCATGACACCAAGGTCTCTTTGCACCTCCCCTTTTACTAATCTGTCACCATTCAGATAATAATCGGCCTTCCTGTTTTTGCCACCAAAGTGGATAACCTCACATTTATCCACATTATACTGCCTGCCATGCATTTGCCCATTCACCTAACCTGTCCAAGTCCCCCCGCAGCCTATTAGTAACCTCCTCGCAGCTCGCACTACCACCCAGCTTATATTACCTTTAATTCCTTCATCTAAATCATTAATGTATATTGTAAATAGCTGGGGTCCCAGCACTGAGCCCTGTGCCACCCCACGAGTCACTGTCTGCTATTCTGAAAAAGGCCCGTTTATTCCCACTCTGTGCTTCCTGTCTGCCAACCAGTTCTCTATCCACGTCAGTACATTACCCCCAATACCATGTGCCTCAGTTTTGCACACTAATCTCTTGTGTGGGACCTTGTCAAAACTTAGAAAACATAGAAAATAGGTGCAGGAGTAGACCATTTGGCTCTTTGAGCCTGCACCACCATTCGAAAAGATCATTCCCTCAGTACCCCTTTCCTGCTTTCTCTCCATACCCCTTGATCCCCTTAGCCATAAGGGCCACATCTAACTCCTTCTTGAATATATGCAATGAACTGGCATCAACAACTCTCTGCAGTAGGGAATTCCATGGTTAACAACTCTCTGAGTGAAGAAGTTTCTCCTCATCTCAGTCCTAAATGGCCTACCCCTTATCCTAAGACTGTGTCCCCTGGTTCTGGACTTCCCCAACATCGGAAACAATCTACCCGCATCTAACCTGTCCCGTCCCTAATCTGAGAAAGGACATTGTTGCTATTGAGGGAGTGCAATGAAGATTCACCAGACTGATTCCCGGGATGGCTGGACTGACATATGAGGAGAGACTGGATCGACAGGGCCTTTATTCACTGGAGTTTAGAAGGATGAGAGGGGATCTCATAGAAACTGTCATGTATGTAACCACAATGTAACACCACTGTATTACTGTATACACTCAACCTAGATGCACACCTTGACCACAAGGGGTGAACTTGTGGGAGACACTCCTTACCTGATCACACAGGTAAAAAAAGGGAGGTCCCACGCAGGGTCATCGTCTTTGGAGTCCTGTGAATAAAGAGCTAAGGTCACAGAGTGACCTTGTCCCCAGAATGTGCCTCATGTGGTTTCATACTGTAGAGTAAGGACTTTACATTGGCGACGAGAAACGGGAATTAACGACCCATGAGAATGGCCACCGGTAGCTCAGAGGAACGGTACTGTGTTGGGGAAGACTGGGACGATTTTGTTGAGAGGCTTCAGCAAAGCAGCAAAGAATGGCCGGGGGAAGCAGCAGCCGACAAGCGAAAGGCTCATCTTTTGACTAGCTGCGGACCAAAGACTTACGTGTTCATGAAGGACTTACTAGCACCCGAAAAGCTGGCGGACAAAACCTTTGAAGAACTTAGCAAATTGATCAGGGAGCACCTCAAACCGGTGAATAGCATACATATGGCCCGACACAGATTCTACACCCACCGACGTCGTGAAGGGCAGAGCATACCGGACTTCGTACCGGACCTCCGGCGTTTGGCCAGCCTCTAAGTTCACAGACGCCTGCAGGGGGGAGATGCTAAGGGACTTCTTTATCGAGGGCATCGGTCATGCGGGAATTTTCCATAAATTGAGACCAAGGATTTGACTTTGGAAGCGGCGGCGTTGATAGCTCAAACTTTCATGGCGGGGGAGGAAGAGACAAAAATAATATACGCAATTCTGCCTCTAATGCGGCGATGGATCAGGGAGTCAACATCATCAATGCGACTCAGAGCCCCGCAGGCAGGCAGGGGCAGTCCGACACTCCCCAAGCAGCAATAGACCCCAGACTATGCCTGGCCATAGCCCCTTTGTTCCCAAAAATGCAAACATTAACTCATGCTGGAGGTGTGAGGGAAAACACTCAGCTAGGTCTTGCAGATTTCAACAGTTTGTCTGCAGGAACTGCAATCTCAGTGGCCACTTAGCTCGAATGTGCAGGAAGCCTGCAACTAGACTAATATATGAGGCGGATTGACCAGAAGAGGGGTTCTTTGAGGCAGGATGACTTTTGGGGCAAATCGATGGACGCCGAGGTTCAGCGGGTTCATGTGGCGAATATTCACAGTTCATACACCAAAACGCCACCAATGATGATCAGGGTTTTATTAAGCGGTATCCCGGTATGCATGGAGCTGGACACTAGGGCCAGCCAGTCACTCATGGGCGTTCAGCAATTTGAGAAGCTATGGCCACTTAAAGCCAGTAGACCCAAATTAGCACGTATTGAGACACAATTACGGACTTACACGAAATAAATCATTCCGGTGCTAGGCAGTGCAATGTTGGCTGTCACACACAATGGGTTAGTGAATCGGCTGCCGCTCTGGATTGTCCCGGGCAATGGTCCTGCACTGTTGAGGAGGAGCTGGTTGGCCGAGATGAACTGGAAATGGGGGGATGTTCACGCAATGTCATCTGTGGAGCGAAGTTCGTGCTCACAAGTCCTACAACAATTCGATTCACTATTCCAACTTGGCGTCGGGACTTTCAAAGGCACTAAAGTAGTGATACACATCACCCCGGACGCCAGGCCAGTGTACCACAAAGCCAGAGCGGTGCCGTATGTGATGCGGAAAAGATCGAGAGCGAATTGGACTGGCTGTTGAGAGAGGGCATCATCTCGCCTGTTGAATTCAGCGACTGGGCAAGCCCCATCGTTCCCGTCCTAAAAGCGGATGACTCTGTCAGGATCTGTGGCAACTACAAGGCCACCATCAATCGGGTGTCCCTACAAGATCAATACCCGTTCCCGAGAGCGGAGGACCTCTTCGCCACGCTGGCAGGCGCCAAGTTGGACCTCACTTCAGCCTATATGACCCAGGAACTGGCCGACGAATTTAAACTACTGACCACCATCACCACGCACAAGGGACTGTTCGTTTATAACAGGTGCCCATTTGGCATTCGATCAGCGGCTGCGATTTTTCAAAGAAACATGGAAAGCCTGCTTAAATCCATTCTGGGAATGATTGTTTTCCAGGACGACGTCCTAATCACGGGTCGAGACACCGAGGAACACATCCACAACCTGGAGGAGGTGCTATGCCGACTGAACCGGATAGGCCTGCGACTCAAGAAGTCTAAATGTGTGTTCTTCGTTCCTGAGGTTGAGTTTCTGGGCAGGAGGGTTGCTGCAGATGGGATTCGGCCCACCAAATCCAAAACAGAGGCGATTCGACGAGCACCCAAGCCCTGCAACACATCGGAGTTGCGTTCATTCCTGGGACTGTTGAACTATTTCGGGAACTTTCTGCCGAACTTGAGCACGTTGTTGGAGTCGCTACACATGCTCCTGCGTAAGGGTTGCGATTGATTTTGGGGGGACTGTCAGGAACAGGCGTTTGATCGGGCGCGAAACCTACTTTGTTGACCCTGTACGACCCCTGTAAAAAATTGGCTCTGACATGTGATGCATCGTCCTCTGGGGTTGGGCGCGTGTTGCAGCAGGGCTATGCTGAAGGTCAACTACAACCTGTGGCTTATGCCTCCAGGTCGCGCGCTCAAGCAGAACGGGGATATGGGATAGTCGAGAAGGAAGCGCTTGCATGTGTCTATGGTGTAAAAAAAAAAATGCATCAGTACCTTTTTGGTAGGAAGTTTGAATTAGAGACGGACCTCAAGCCATTAACATCCCGGTTGTCAGACAGCGAGGCTATCAATGGCAACAAATCAGCTCGCATACAGCGATGGGCTCTCACGTTGGCTGCTTATGACTACTCCATCCGGCACCAGCCCGGCACTGAAATTTGCGCTGACGCGCTCAGCAGGCTTCCACTGGCCACCACTGAGAGGCAGCGGAGCAAAGCGCCGAAATGGTCATGGCTGTCAATGCCTTTGACAGATCAAAATCTGGACAAACAGAGATCCCCTCCTATCCCTGATTAAGAAATGTGTCCTGACTGGGAATTGGGCGCCCGCACATGGAGCATGCCCTGAGGAGGTCAGACCATTCCACAGACGGATGGATGAGCTCTCCTTCCAAGCCGACTGCCTACTATGGGGCAGCTGGGTAGTTATGCCCCAGAAGGGCAGGGAGGCATTCATCAGGGGACTCCACAGCGAGCATCCAGACATTGTGCTGATGAAGGCCATTGCCCGGTCACACACTTGGTGGCCTGGAATTGATTCAGACCTGGAACACTGTGTTCGCTGGTGCACGACATGTGCCCAGCTGGGTAATGCCCCCAGGGAGGCCCCACTCAGCCCATAGTCCTGGCCCACCAGGCCATGGTCACGCATTCATGTTGACTATGTGGGCCCATTCATGAGAAAGATGTGGTAGATGTGTACTTGAAATGGATCGAGTGCATCATTCTGAATTCATGCATAGAAATAAATGATCCTGTATTCGTCCTCAATCATGCCATGGGGCTCAAATGGCTTGAGGGTACTGTAATTGACAAAGAGGGGAATAGGGTCATCGTGGTAAAACTCAACAATGGTCAAGCATCTGGACCAAGTAAAAAAAAAAGGTTCAGCGTCGACATGGAGGAACCTGAAGAAGACCATGAGATGGAGCTCACAACACCGCCAGCGAACGTGCAACAAGAGCAATCAGAAGAATGCACAGTCCCTGCGGTCAGCCCGGAATCACCACAGGTGACAGACACTCACGTCAGTGTCCAACAACCAGAGCCCCAACTGCGGCGCTCCACGAGGGAGTGTAGACCACCTGAAAGAAGACTAAACCTATGATCCCAATAAGACTTGGAGGGGGGGGAGGGGGGGAGGTGACGTCATGTATGTAACCACAATGTAACACCACTGTATTACTGTATACACTCAACCTAGATGCACACCTTGACCACAAGGGGTGAACTTGTGAGAGACACTCCTTACCTGATCACATAGGTATAAAAAGGGAGGTCCCACGCAGGGTCATCGTCTTTGGAGTCCTGTGAATAAAGAGCTAAGGTCACAGAGTGACCTTGTCCCCAGAATGTGCCTTGTGTGGTTTCATACTGTAAAGTAAGGACTTTACAGAAACATATAAAATTCTGACGGAACTGGACAGGTTAGATGCAGGAAGAATGTTGCCGATGTTGGGGAAGTGCAGAACGAAGGGGACACAATCTAAGGATAAGGGGTAAGCCATTTAGGACTGAGATGAGGAGAAACCTCTTCACTCAGAGTTGTTAACCTGTGGAATTCCCTACCGCAGAGAGTTGTTGATGCCAGTTCATTGGATATATTCAAGAGGGAGTTAGATGTGGCCCTTCATCATAGGCAGTCCCTCGAATCGAGGATAACTTGCTACCACGTCAAAAAGTTCACAGGTGTTTCAATGATGGACCTAAAATTCCAGGTCCCGAACTAAATCTTGAAGGGTGGAAGATGCCTCTGCGTGGATTTTTTTGACGTGTGGTGGCTGTTGCACACCAGCCACCATATGGCCCTTACGGCTAAAGGGATCAAGGGTATGGAGAGAATGCAGGGTGGGGTACTGAGGTGAATGATCAGCCATGATCTTATTGAATGGTGGTGCAGGCTCGAAGGGCCGAATGGCCTACTCCTGCACCTATTTTTTATGTTTCTATGTTACACAAGCCCCAGTCTAGGATGGCCTGCTCTCTAGTTGGTTCCTCGACATATTGGTCGCAAAAACCATCCCTTATACCCACCAAGAAATCCTCCTCCACAGTATTCCTACAAGTTTGGTTAGCCCAATTAATATGCAGATTAAAGTCACCCATGATAACTGCTGTACAATTATTGCACATGTCCCTAATTTCCTGTTTGATGCCATCTCCAACCTCGCTACTACTGCTTGGTGGTCTGTACACAACTCCCACTAACGTTTTTTGCCCTTTGGTGTTTCGCAGCTCTACCCATACAGATTCCACATCATCATCGCTAATGTCCTTCCTTGCTATTGCGTTAATCTCCTCTTTAACCAGTAACGCTGGTATTGAATATTGAATACCCCTGGATGTTGAGTTCCCAGCCTTGGTCACCCTGGAGCCATGTCTCCATAATCCCAATTACATCATATCCGTTAACAGCTATCTGCGCAGTCAGTTCATCCACCTTATTACAAATGCTCCTCGCATTGAGACTCAGAGCCTTCAGGCTATTTGTCCTTTTTGAATTATGTTGTAATGTGGCCCTTTTTGATTTTTGCCCTTGATTTCTCTGTCCTCCACTCTTTCCTCAAATGGAAGACAACATGGGTGTTTGTTTAACAGAACTGTAATTGTGGTGATTCGTAGAATACTTTATATTAATAATAAATTACCTATATCTAACCTAAAGCCGAGTGCAGTCACATCTAGTGTACAAGAGACACCTTGCTGAATATTTTAAGTCCTCTTTTATTCAGACTTGTACACCAGTGAAATTAATGAGTGCATAATATGCTTTGAAGCCACTTAAGTGGGGCATTTTGTTTTATAGAGCTTATCCACTGGGAACTAATTCCCTTAATACAATCCTCTCGACCTAACTATTGGATGACCAAACCTAGTCTATCTGATTAGGTGGGACAACAGCCATTAGAATCTAGATAAAATATTGTACTTATTTTAAGCTCTATTTGCATTCTGGTCGAGAAATTTCAGATTAAATTCTCAGCATGTCTTATATGTCACTGCTCCAGTTTCCATGACTAAACCTGTTGGTACAACAGCTGTACCTGACAGCTAACTAAAATTCCAGTAGGCTTTGAATATTGCTAAGTCAAAGAGGTGTGCAAACAGAACCGTCTGGTGTGATCTCTCTTTGGCAGGGCAGTCAATTAATTGGACATAGTGCTCTGATCAAATGGCTTATACTGTATTTCCTATTCCTCAAATTTATTCTTGGTACTTCCTATTATTAGTCTTCACAGATTCGCAAATTTCCAGATTCCCATAACTTCCATTCCTTATACTTCTTCCAGAATACTTCCTCTTTTAGCATCTTAATCTTTAAAATGTCCTGAAGGGTGTGCTTACATTTCAATATTCTTGCCTCACTAACAATAACTTGCCTTTAAATGGAGCCTTTAACGCTGTAAAGTCCAAAGAAGTCTCTTGGTACAATGAAATGTGTAATGGATGCTGACACCACACCAGGTAACCCAAAAGGGCATAGTGTGATGAAAATATTTATCAGCTGATATATTTGCTACTTTCCTTAAGAGTATGCATCAACAGGTTGCCATCTTTGTGGCTCGAGCTTGTAATATATATCCTCTATCCTTCCTGCTCAACTTGCGCCGTAAAAGAAAAATCCCATGGAACTTCCAGCACATGATGATGTTTGCCGGTAAGTCAATTCTACCTGGTTGGTGATGCCTTGCTCTGAACATTACAGCCCATATTTTGTCTGGTAATGCCTCTGGGGAGTGCCTTGGGATTTTTTTCTATGTTCAGAGCGCTATATAAATGCAAGTTGCTGTTGCCAGTACAACAGAATCTGCCTGTAGCAATCATTGCTTATAGTTATCGTGAAGATATGAGGCTCAAATCCTGGTAGCCAAAACTAAATCTGGCCTTGTGTGCATGGCTTCATTTGGATGTATTAAAGGGTTTGATGCTGAACTCCTGGAATGACCTACAGGACTGTTCTGCAATGATCAACAGTTCAAACAGTTGATAAATCTGCTGCTTTTCATTCTTCTACGTCCTTAGTTCATATTTTGTCAAATTCATTTAATAGTCCCATTCATTTAGCTTCCGACAGGCAGTATGGTCAGAATGTTAACTGACTCCACCCTTTGCACACCGCCTGTTTCCTTTCCTGTTTTATTTGGCATATATTTTTTAAACATTGTTTATTCATTAATGGGATGTGGGTGTCTCTGGCAAGGTCAGCATTTATTGCCCATCCCTAATTGGCCTTGAGCAGATGGTGGTGAGCCGCCGCCTTGAACCACTGCAGTCCGTGTGGCTCCCACAGTGACTTTGTCACAGCGATTTGGTACAACTGAGTGTCTCGCTGGGCTATTTCAGGGGGCAGTTAAGAGTCAACACATTGCTGTGGGCCTGGTCACATATAAGCCAGACCAGGTAAGGACGGCAGATTTCCTTCCCTAAAGGACATTAGCGAACCAGATGGGTTTTTCCGACAATCCGGTCGTTTCATGGTCACCATTGCTGATACTAGCTTTTTAATTCCAGGTTTATTTAATTAACCTGATAGCTGCCTGCAGCCTCTAAACATATCAAGGACCCTTCCACCATCTTCCAGAAAGAGTTCTAGCTGTTTTCTCAATCTATACTTTCCAAAGAAGTCAGTGATAGTGTGCGTCGTTTATCTGGTGGAATGGATGTGGCACCCAAGATTTTAATATGAGTCTTCCATCAAGACAACTGTTTGCAAGATACACATGACACGCAATGTTGCTTCATCCATAATGGTGTAGAACTTCGAGTGGACATCAGTCACTTCAGTGCTTTTCCATTAAGTACATACTCACATTCCTTGTTTTTCCTCCAAAAATGTATTGCCTCACATTTCTCCACATTAGGACACATTTACCATTTATCAGCCTAATCGACTAATCAATCCCTGTCCACGCCCGGCACACCACTAACTGTGTTGCAACATTTATGTGGTAGGAAATGGAAGAACAAAAATGAAAATAATAAATGCTTCCCTTATCCTATAGGCAGCCAGTGCACCTACAGCAAATGTTGGTTACCACAAGAAGCCTGCTTGATCAGCATCCACATCTAGAAATCTTGTCAACATTAACAGTGCAGATATGAGCAATATAGGATTTTGTGACGAGTGTCACAATACCTGCTGTGACTTGCTGAGGGAAACGATGAACGGCTGATGGAATCACAGTGTATTAGTGGACATGCAACCTGTTGCCTGGACTGAATTTAGACAGATGCATGTGTGAATCCTGGCAGATGGCACTTTATTCAGATCATCCCCATCTGAATAGAATACAATCTGTGGGATAAGTGGGACCCATTTGTCGCAATGAGGTACAGTGGACTTCCAGAAGGCATTTGACAAGGTGCCACATGAAAGGTTACTGCATATGATAAAAGTTCATGGGGTTGGGGGTAATATATTAGCATGGATAGAGGATTGGCTAACTAACAGAAAAAAGAGAGTCAGGATAAATGGTTCATTCTCGGGTTGGCAACCAGTAACTAGTGGAGTGCCACAGGGATCAGTGGTGGGACCCCAACTATTTACAATTTATATTAACGACTTGGAAGAAGGGACTGAGTGTAATGTAGCCAAGTTTGCTGATGATACAAAGATGGGAGGAAAAGCAATGTGTGAGGAGGACACAAAAAATCTGCAAAAGGACATAGACAGGCTAAGTGAGTGGGCAAAAATTTGGCAGATGGAGTATAATGTTGGAAAGTGTGAGGTCATGCACGTTGGCAGGAAAAATCAAAGAGCAAGTTATTATTTAAATGAAGAAAGATTGCAAAGTGCTGCAGTACAGCGAGACCTGGGGGTCCTTGTGCATGAAACACAAAAGGATAGTATGCAGGTACAGCAAGTGATCAGAAAGGCAAATGGAATCTTGGCCTTTATTGCAAAGGGGATGGAGTATAAAAGCAGGGAAGTCTTGCTACAGTTATACAGGGTATTGGTGAGGCCACACCTGGAATACTGCGTGCAGTTTTGGTTTCTATATTTACGAAAGGATATACTTGCTTTGGAGGCAGTTCAGTAAAGGTTCACTAGGTTGATGCCAGAGATTTGGATGACCTCAAGTTTACGTCGGGTAGAATGTGGGAGGCCAGCCAGGAGTGCGTTGGAGTAATCAAGTCTAGAGGTAACAAAGGCATGGATGAGGGTTTCAGCAGCAGATGACCTGAGGCAGGGGCGGAGACGGGCGATGTTATGTAGGTGGAAATAGACGGTTTTATTTATGGTGCAGATACTCTAACTATGGCTATGGTCAGCCGTGGCTCAGTAGATAGCACTCTCGTCTCTGAGTCAAGTAGTGTGGGATTTATCCCACTCCAGAGACTTGACCACATAATCCAGGCTGGCAATCCAGTGCAGTGCTGAGGAAGTGCTGCACTGTTGGTAGAGCCGTCTTTCGGATGAGACGTTAAACCGAGGCCCCTTCTGCTCTTTCAGGTGAACGTAAAAGATCCCATGGCACTATTTCAAAGAAGAGCAGGGGAGTTCTCCCCGGTGTCCTGTCCAATATTTATCCCTCGCCCAACATCATAAAAAACAGATTATCTGGTCATTATTGTGGGACCTTGCTGCGCGCAAGTTGGCTGCTGCAAATTAGCCACTCTCTGTCCCTATTTACAGGGGGACACAGGCCTAAATCTCCATGGCTTTATATCTTGACATTCGAGCCGCTGCCTTCCATGCTGCCAGTTTTCTGAGCAGTACTCTGAGCAGTCTCTGAGCAGTCACAAAGGGAGTTTCGGTCGATGTGTAGGATGGAGAATCAGCTGGAGCAAACATCAGTGCCCTTGTCTGACTGACCAGAGAGTATCATTGTCAAAAGTCTGCATTCACCTGCCCATCCCCTCCTCCATGAAGATGCACTGACTATCAGATTACAAAGGAGGGAAAATAGCAATAAAATGCATTACTTTTTTTTATTTTAATAAAGATAAGGTGGTTCTTCCTTCTGTGCTCATCAAGGTGAAGGTTATTAATGCTGGGGCATTGAACTTTCCCATTTTAAGTACCCAGTTTAAACACTCCCTAGTCAGCTATAGCAAGGCTCAGATGCAGGGTAACGCTCCCTGTCCTCTGCCCCAACAATACACCTCAGTCTCAACCTCATCACCCATGCTGCAGCCGTGACACCTTCTTCTGTTTCTCACACCAGCCGTGCTTTGGCCTCTGAGTGAGATGATTAATTGTTCATGCTCCAGTTTGGGGCAGATTTATACTGTAGCCCACTGGGATTAGGAACTGGGCTTAGACTGCCCAAACTCAGTTCACATATGCTGCATCCAGGGAATGTCATTGCCTCTAACATAGAAAATAGGTGCAGGAGTAGACCATTCGGCCATTCGAGCCTGCACCACCATTCAATAAGATCATGGCTGATCATTCACCTCAGTAACCCTTTCCTGCTTTCTCTCCATACCCCTTGATCCCTTTAGCCGTAACGGCCATATTTAACTCCCTTTTGAATATATCTTCCGAACTGGCCTCAACAACTCTCTGTGGTAGGGAATTCCACAGGTTAACCACTCTCTGAGTGAAAATAGGGTCCCTGCACTGAAACTATTCAAATCATCGATTATGTTGAAACTCAGATTTTTGTTTTTTTTTCTCGGAAGGGGTAGGAGGCGCAACTAGCGAGGGTTATTAATATCTTCACTGAAAGCTCACACTTTCTCCATGGTCTGGAATGAGCTATCCTTGTCCCAATGAGAAATGTGAGAGGCCCGAGTATCTGTCACTGTTGCAATCAATGCTAAATAGCTTGCAGAGAATCGCACGAAAACTGCTATTTGGAACGCCATTGATTATCCTTTTCTCTGAAGCTCCAGACATTAAAAAACACTCTTAATCCCCTGATAGGAACTGTTCTGCACAATTACAACTGTCATTCCAAATAACTATCCAGCCAGCTTCACCTGGCTTTTCCGGCTGGTTCTGAAGAAGATGTCTTATTTCCAGTTCTTATTTGCCAACCAGTACCAATGATAACAGCAGTTCCCGCCTTCTGCTTTGTTGTCTCCTGTGCAGTGTGTACAGACCGGTCCAAGCACAGTGGTTATCTTCTGTCATGTATCTTACGTTATTATATATAACTGTATCCTAACATGCTATACATGACTGTAATATGATATGACCTGTAACCGCCAGCATACCTTACCACCAGGGGTGCACTTGCAAGAGACAGGTATGTAAGGACAGGTCTCAGGCAAGTGCAGC
This sequence comes from Pristiophorus japonicus, assembly GCF_044704955.1. NCBI lineage: Eukaryota > Metazoa > Chordata > Chondrichthyes > Pristiophoridae > Pristiophorus > Pristiophorus japonicus. Next base: position 226,471,619 of record NC_091982.1, on the reverse strand, counting down.
ATTCCAGAGCTGTGAAATAAAGGTGCAGGCCAAGAGTAACCTTGACTTCACTACATGCCTTGTGTGAATCTGTACTGAGGGGATAGGACTTTACAGTGGCGACGAGTTACGGGATTACAGAATCCACAGAATGGCGAACAACGGATCAGATGAAAAGTACAATGCGGGAGACAATTGGGAGGACTTTATAGAAAGGGTCCAGCAAAGCTTTGTAACCAAAGACTGGTTAGGCGACGATAAGGCAGACAAGAGAAGAGCCCATCTCTTGACCAGCTGTGGCTCGAAAACATATGCTTTAATGAAGGATCTGTTGGCACCCGAGAAACCAGCAAGCAAGTCATTTGAAGAATTGAGCACACTGGTAAGAGACCACCTGAAGCCAGCGAGCAGGCTACACATGGCCAGACACAGGTTCTACAACTGTAGATGCTGTGTGGGCCAGAGCATACCCGACTTCGTGGCGGAACTTCAGAGGTTGGCTAGTTTATGTGAGTTCTCCGATGAACTGAGGAGAGAAATGCTGAGAGACTTTTTCATTGAAGGAATAGGCCACACAGGCATATTCTGAAAGCCCATAGAGACCAAGAACCTGACCTTAGAGGCAGCAGCACTGGTTGCACAGACATTCTTGGTAGGGGAAGAAGAAACGAGGTTGATTTACAATGCAGGTATGACAACTAACGAAATATCGGAACAAGAAGTTCACAGCATTAAACAAGCTGCTACCCCCACACACATACAAAACCGGGAGAACAGGCTCTCGACAGCAGGCAGTAGTGCCAGAAGCCACCAAGGGCCACAAGAACGGCCGTTCACACCTCATCAACCCACAATGCAAGCAATCAACTACAAACTGAGAGAAGCTCAAGAGAGATCAGCCAGACGCAGCTCATTCTTTGGGAACAAACGAAGCAGTCTGTGCTGGAGGTGTGGGGGTGGGCACTTGTCAAGGGGATGTCGATTTCAGCAGGCTGTTTGCAGGAACTGTGAATATACAGGGCATTTAGCCCGCATGTGCAAAAAAACGGCAGCTCGGCTGGTATATGAATCAGATGGGTCGGAAAGCGGACCAGAAAACGGTGGGGACAGTACCCGGGACTCCGATGTACAGCGGGTCAACACGATCAATGGCCGCTGCTGCTACACCTGGACGCCTCCTATAATGATGAGGGTCCTACTCAATGGGATATCTGTCAACATGGAGCTGGATACGGGAGCGGGTCAATCTCTCATGGGCGCTCAACAATTTGAACAACTGTGGCCGCATAAAAGAGAGAGACCAAAACTCACAAGGGTTGACACCAAACTAAGGACCTATACCAAAGAAATCGTACCAGTCCTCAGCAGCGCCATGCTCTCTGTCACACACAAAGGGACAGTGAACCGACTTCCCCTGTGGATTGTCCCCGGATGACCCCCCAGCAATGCTGGGGAGAAGCTGGCTGGCAAAACTAAACTGGAAATGGGATGATGTCCAGGGACCTCCTGCTCAATAGTTATAAAGCGATTTGAACATCTCTTTCAGCCAGGTGTGGGCACTTTCAAAGGGGCCAAAGTCAAAATCTACATCACACAGGATGCTAGACCGGTCCATCACAAGGCCAGAGCTGTACCCTATGTGATGAGGGAAAAGATTGGACACGAACTAGACTGGCTTCTGTGGGAAGGCATTATATCACCTGTGGAATTTAGCGACTGGGCAAGTCCCATCGTCCCAGTCTTGAAGCCTGATGGATCCGTACGAATCTATGGGGACTACAAATCTACCATAAACATAGTCTCCCTACAGGACCAGTACCCGCTGCCCAGAGCGGAGGACTTATTTGCCACGTTGGCTGGAGGTAAACTTTTCTCAAAACTAGAACTCACATCTGCGTATATGATGCAAGAATTGACCGAGGAATCCAAGCTACTCACCATCATCAACACACATTGAGGCCTTTTCATGTACAATCGTTGCCCATTCGGCATCAGGTTGGCAGCTGCCATATTGCAGCGCAACATGGAGAGTCTGCTCAAGTCCATCCCAGGGACGGTTGTATTTCAAGACGACATACTTATCACGGGCAGGGACACCGACTCCCATCTCCGTAATTTGGAGGAAGTACTAAAGCGGTTGGATCGGGTAGGCCGACGAGTCAAGAAATCCAAGTGCCTGTTTCTTGCACCCGAGATTGAATTTTTGGGCAGAAGGATTGCCGCTGATGGAATCCGCCCAACAGAGTACAAAACAGAAGCAATTCGCCTGGCACCCAGGCCCCGGAATGTCTCAGAACTGCGCGCCTTTCTCGGGCTACTCAATTACTTTGGGAACTTTATGCAGAACTTAAGCACGCTGCTGGAGCCTCTCCACATGCTACTCAGGAAGGGGTGCGATTGGTTTTGGGGGGACGCCCAGGAACGCGCCTTCAATAAGGCACGCAACCTTCTGTGTTCCAACAGTGTTTTGACTTTCTTTGATCCAGGTAAAAAGCTAACTCTCACACGCGATGCGTCAGCTTATGGGGTCGGGTGCGTTTTACAACATGTCAATAGTGCGGGCAAATTACAACCCATAGCTTATGCCTCCAGGTCACTTTTGCGATCGGAGCGCGGGTACGGAATGGTAGAGAAGGAGGTGCTCGCATGCGTGTACTGTGTCAAAAAGATGCACCAATACCTTTTCGGGGCCAAGTTCGCGTTAGAAACCGACCACAAGCCCCTCACGTCCCTCCTATCCGAGAGCAAGGCAATAGACGCCAAAGCCTCAGCGCGTATTCAACGGTGGGCACTCATGCTGGTGTCCTACGACTATACCATAAGGCACAGACCAGGCACAGACAACTGTGCCGACGCGCTCAGCAGGCTACCCCTGGCGACCACGGAAGGGTCTGATGAACAGGACTGTGAGATAGTCATGGCAATCAATGCCTTTGAGTCCACAGGTTCGCCCATGACGGCTCGCCAAATCAGAGCCTGGACGGCCAGCGACCCCACGTTATCCTTAGTAAAAAGATGTGTCCTAACCGGTGACTGGGCAGCGGCTCGCGATGCCTGCCCCGAGGAATGAAAACCCTTTCACAGGCGCATGCATGAGCTGTCCCTACAAGCAGACTGCCTGATGTGGGGCAGCCGAGTCGTCATGCCTCTGCGAGGCAGAGAGGCATTTGTCCGGGAGCTCCACCGTGAGCACCCGGGGATTGTTCTCATGAAGGCCATAGCCAGATCCCACGTCTGGTGGCCTGGTATTGACGCGGACTTGGAGCTCTGCGTCCGAAGGTGCACCATTTGTGCCCAACTCAGCAATGCCCCGAGGGAGGCTCCCTTGAACCCCTGGCCCTGGCCTACCAAACCGTGGTCGCGGGTGCACGTAGACTATGCGGGCCCATTCATGGGCAAAATGTTCCTCGTAGTTGTCGATGCATTTTCAAAGTGGATCGAATGCAGCATGTTAAACTCGAGCACAACCTCCACCACTGTGGAGAGCCTCGCGACCATGTTTGCAACGCACAGAATCCCTGACATATTGGTCAGTGACAATGGTCCGTGCTTCACCAGCGCAGAAATCCAAGATTTTATAATTGACCATGGCATAAATCACGTCAAGACGGCACCGTTCAAGCTGGCCTCCAACGGCCAGGCGGAGAGAGCAGTGCAAATCGTTAAACAAAGCATGCTTAAAATCCAAGGTCCCACGCTGCAGGTTCGCCTGTCACGACTGCTGCTGGCATACAGATCTTGTCTGCACTCATTGACTGGGAACCCCCCGCATAACTGTTGATGAAAAGGACTTTAAAAACAAGGCTCTCATTAATCCTCCCAGACATGCACAAAATCGTTGAGGCAAAGCGCTGTAAGCTGACTGAGTACCATGACAGAAATTCGAGGGGGAGATGGAATGAGATAGGGGACAAATTGTTTGTACTAAACTATGGCAGGGGTCCCAAATGACTTGCAGGGACAGTAACGGGCAAAGAAGGAAACAGGCTTCTGGTACTACAAATGGACAATGGCAAAACCTGCCGGAGGCACGTAGACCAAGTCAAAAGCAGATTTACCAACAACACTGCGGAACCAGAGGCAGACTACAATGTGGAACTCGCACCACAGCTGGTGGACAGACAGAGGGAACAACCTGAGAAAAGGGCAATCCCAACAGACAGCCCAGGCGAGATACCAACAACCACACCCAAAGAAAAACAGACACCAAGGCAAACAACTGAACCACAACTCAGACGCTCCACGCGAGAGCGTAAACCACCTGAGAGACTTAACCTATAAAGACAATAAGACCTTGGGGGAGGGTGATGTCATGTATCTTACATTATTATATATAACTGTATCCTAACATGCTATACATGACTGTAATAAGATATGACCTGTAACCACCAGCATACCTTGCCACCAGGGGTGTACTTGCAAGAGACAGATATATAAGGACAGGTCTCAGGCAAGTGCAGCATTCCAGAGCTGTGAAATAAAGGTGCAGGTCCAGAGTGACCTTGACTTCACTACATGCCTCGTGTGAATCTGTACTGAGGGGACAGGACTTTACATCTTCAATATTTATTGAACAAAAGAGACCAAGAATACCGAGCAAGTCCAGTCTTTTAAAAGAAGTGTTGCTTTTTTTTCCCACTACATTTGAATATATTCTGTTGCCCTTTACGTTTTCCGTTTCCCAGATTTCGGCGCAGTCTGATGATTTTTTCCAGTGCTTTTTGCAGAGCTGATGTGCAGCTGATTCTTGAGTGGCTTGGCCCTCAGTTGGTTTGCCCTGTTTCCCCTCTGAGCAAATGTCTAACCTTCATTGTTAAGGCACGGCCTGAGATTGGATAAGTGCCTTGTGGGAAATCATGTCACAAACCAACAGGTGAGCCAGACTGGAATTTTCTGCTGCGTGAAATTAAAGGAAGAAAACTGCAAACTCAACAAATCTGAAACAAAAAGAGAAAAATGCTGTAAATACACACAAAGGTCGTCATCATAGGCGGTCCCTTAGGCAGCATCTGTAAAGCGAACAGACAGGGTTAACAATTCAGGTGTAATCCTTCACTTGTGACAAAACGTACGCAAAGCTGAGGCAATCATAGAAACATAGAAACATTAAAAAATAGGTGCAGGAGTAGGCCATTCGGCCCTTTGAGCCTGCACCACCATTCAATATGATCATGGCTGATCATGCAACTTCAGTACCCCATTCCTGCTTTCTCTCCATACCCCTTGATCCCTTCAGCCATAAGGGCCACATCTAACTCCCTTTTGAATATATCTAATGAACTGGCCTCAACAACTTTTTGTGGAAGAGAATTCCACAGGTTCACAATTCTCTGGATGAAGAAGTTTCTCCTCATATCGGTCCGAAATGGCTTAGCCCTTATCCTTAGACTGTGAGCCCTGGTTCTGGACTTCCCCAACATTTACCTTCTTCACCTTCCTCCTGATACCAGCAAGTAAATAGAAATCAGGTCAGTTTTCAAATATAAACTGTTGAAGTTTATTTCATTTCTTGTCCGTATTTTATTCTGCTTCCCCTTTTGCTTCTCCATTCCTCAGATGAGAGTGTATCCGGGTGAAATCTGATCTTATCTTTCATTTGCAGCTAGGTTTGAAGGGGCTGGTTGACGGCTTTGATTTGGTCAATGACCTCTCCCTGTGATCTTACTGAGGGATGTACTTCAGCCTCTCCTTTGTTAGACCCCTTGCATCCGGACCCCCAACTCTTTAGTATCAAAGGAAGGGTTGTTATCCACACATCTCAGCTGTGCCATTGTGAATAATGAGTCCCCTTTTTCTCTCATCACCACAACTTACCCTTGATGTCGAGCTGCAACCCTTTAAGAGCTGCTGACTCATTTGATTTTGCATTGCCCAACCACATGTGCTATATAGTCCAGCCTTTCCTGTGCCAGAGACCTGTTCAGAATCAGGGAAAGTGAATATTTGGCTCCTTCGGTATTTAGCTCTTATTGAAAAAAATCCCCTCAGATTTCAGCTTTTTGAAAAATCTGCAGCCATGGTTATATATTGACCACTGTGAATAAACCCAAACCAGCATTGGATAACCAGGAATATGCCGCATTCTCATTCCACTCTGCAGCGTGGATCCCTTTGAGTGGATCAATAGCTGAATAAGGACCCCACCTGCAATCTAACCACCGGAGAGAGTACCTAATAGAGTTAAGGTGCATGTCAACCATTTTCTTTCTTTTTCTCCTCTCCTTTCCGCCCCATCCCCCGCCCCCTCTTCCACACCTGATACGATTACCAAGCGGGGGAAACTTACCCACCACAAGATGATGAATCTCCGTTCATAATCAGATTGAATATCCACTTCCCAATGCCCCCCACTACACTCGCGCGCACACACCCTCACTCTCTCACCCCTCTCACCCCTCACACACACACACACACACACACACACCTCACCCCATACACCCACGCACCCACACTCTCACACTATCTCTCTCACACACACTCTCTCTCACACACACAGTCTTTCTCTCACACACACACTCTCTCTGTCTCTCTCTCTCTCTCTCTCTCTCTCACACTCTCACACTCCCCCCACCACCCCCCCACACTCTCACACTCTCACACACACACACCCCGCGCACACATACCACACACACCACACTCACACTCACACTCACACACCCCAGGAATCAACACTGACCTTTGATTCTGGGACTCTTGCATCGATACCTACCTGTCAGCTCCCTTTGTTGGATTGTTAAAGTGCACAGTGGGGTACTGTTTTATCTCGCTATATGTGTCCGTAACTTGAAGGATAATTGTGGCCTGAAATTATTCTGAAATGTTGTGAATTTATGCCAAATTGGGACCACTTCTTGTTTTCAGCTCATCACATCTCTTTCTGACCGAGTGGGTTTGAATGTTGATGGTTGGAAATCGCTTATCAGCTGCTGCTTGAGCAGCCAGACCAAAATAGTACAAGCCAGTTAGGGTATGTGCTGGCTGTGAGCATCTGTGACCAAAAAGGATTTGCTGCTTCCACTTATATTTCCAGTCATTTCCGAATCTGATTATTTCTAGCCGCCCCTGTGTGTCAATATAATAATTGGACCCTTTGTTCCCCAAGGCCTGCGCGGTGCCATTGCATTTGCCCTGGCAATCCGCGACACCGACTCGAAACCAAAACAGATGATGTTCACCACAACCCTGCTGATCGTGTTCTTCACCGTCTGGGTGTTCGGAGGGGGAACCACTCAGATGCTTACATGGCTCCATATCAGGTTAGTGATCACTGAGTCATGACAGTGAAATATTCCCAGGATTTGGAAAAGCCCTAAATACATCGGGGCATTAGACCTTCAAGATCTAATCACTATAGTTTTCTGTATTTGAAGGAAGCAACATTCCTTAATTCGTATTGCCACTGGCATAATTACTAATATTAAACAGCCAGTCAAATGATATTCATACTGTCCTGCTCATTTTAAACATACGGTGCCAAGGCCTTCATTTTAAACAGGGGGCCAACTGCCATCCACCTGTAGTCAGAGCACTTGAAGCGGTCAGCCTCTCAACTTGGGAATCATCCTTTGTCGCAACGCCAGCACCTTGCCCAAGGCAGCTTAAGAGTTGCCCCCTAAGCAAGCTAGCCGTCGAGAGGTCTGAAGTTTCCCAGTGATAAACAATGCAATTGAAAAGCCAAGGATGGGCCAAGCTACATGCTAAATGCGCAACAGCTATGCTTCAGCTCGTAAAGGAAACAGGAAAGATTTGCACCATCCTTGAAGTCCCAGGTCTGACCTATTATAATCATTCATAGCCACACTACAAGACCAACCAGAGATATACCTGCAATCATGCGTGAGCTCACTATCACATGGTCATGTCACTATCAAGTGATCTGGAAGGTGTGGCCAGATTAGAAGTATGCTGTGGAAATTTAGGAAAATGAACAAAGTGTAGTTCTTCTGAAAACAGACCCTTTATAAGAAGGATCTGGGCACAGTGCAGACTGTTGCAGAATTGGCAGAAATAATGAGGTTTTAAGTTGCCATAAGAGTTGAGACAATATCCTAAAGAACACAAGACACATTGAGTTCAAGTTACAGCCTTAAATTCACACGATAATTTATTTTAATGCCTAGATATCAATCACATAATATCAAAATAATGGCTATAACAATTAAAAGCAGGTCAAATTACACTTTATGGCTATGATCTCACAACTGCACAATAACATGGCCATGTGATTGACAGAAAGTCTAAACAAGGAATTATCTTTTAGTTCTAGCACAATTAAGGAGAAAGCAAGAGGTGGGAGGAGGGGACTATAAGCAAATCATCTCATTATATTTTATGTGTCATAATGTACGAGAACAAAGCTTGAGTGGTCTATTGTATCTGAACTCTGAAATGAGATTATTTTTCTCTTTAGTCGCTGCCATTCACACAAGATCTTTTTATAATAATGACCATTTGCTTTATTTTCTACTAATCGGTGCAGCATTGTTTGTACACTATTAACATCTGTTTCTTGTATTGCAAAGAACATTGGAAAATGTCAAATCAAAAGCTGGTACAGTATTCACAGAATTATAGAATGTTACAGCACAGAAACCGGTCATTCAGGCTATTAAGTCTGCATCGGTGTTTATCTCTACAGCAGCCCCATCCTCCAATCGCACTCTGCGACTCGCTCCCCTTGAATACTTTTTCATTTTTGCAGCAACTATAAAATCCCCTTTTAAAAGAATTTGTGGGCTTTGTGCCAGTAATTGTTTGTGGCAGGATCTTCCACATTCTAATTATCCTCTGTGTGAAGACACTTCTTACCTCCACTTTTAATTCTTTTTTGTGATTATCATGACTATATGCCCCTTTGTTACTGCATTACATCGAAATTACAACATAGAAAGAAGCCACTCAGCCCAACCAGTCCATATTGATACTTATGCTGCACACGAGTGGTAGTCCTAATCTGGGTGGCCACCCTGTCCCTATATCGCCCTTTCCTTCTGTCATGTATTCAACCAGCATTGTAACCCATGTATAATCTGACCTAAGTTATACACTGTGAGAACAATGATCATTGGGTGGTGAACTTGTGGGAGACACTCCTAACCTGGACCTTCAGATATAAAAGGGGAAGCTCCACCCACTTCCATCACTTGAGTGCTTTGGAATAAAGGACAGGTCACAGACTGACCTTCTCTCAAGCATGGGCCTCGTGTGCATTTATACTGTATAGTAAGGATGTATCAATGGCGACGAGAAACTGGGATTTAAACCACGCGAGCATGGCCACGAGCAGAAAAAATGAGAGGTACTATGTTAAGGAATGGTTGGGACAGAGATTCAACATTGTTAAAGCAGCACACAGTTCTCCAGGCAGACAAGGTCGGGCATGCCCCAACATGTATTCGAACCCAGAGGGGAAGTTCGACAGAGACAATGGCAAGCTGAACGGCGATTCACGCCATTACAAGGGACAATGCGGCCAGTAATGGGGCCATCAACACCTGTTAATGGCGCACACAAGGACAATAACAGGTGCAGTCAGGGACGATCGACTGGCAAGGGACCTTTTGTTTCAAACAGCAGCTCATGTTGGGGCATGGAGGGACACACACAGCCGGAGTTTGCAGAGATGAGCAAAGTACCTGCAGAAATTGCAGAAATGAACACTGGGGGAAATCGCTGGAAGCTGAAGTTCAGCGAGTTCATGTGGAGCACGTATACAGTTCATACACAGGACGCCACCGATAATGATGAAAGTGCTCCTCAATGGCATCCCAGTATCAATGGAGCTAGACACGGGGGCCAGCCAGTCCCTGATGGGTATCAAATAGTTCGAAAAGTTGTGGGCGTCCAAGGCCAGGAGGCCAAAATTATCGCCGATTGACGCACAGCTACGGACATACACAAAGCAGATCATTCCGGTGCTAGGTAGTCGTGACCCACAAAGATTCGGAGAACAGGTTGCCACTCTGGGTTGTCCCGGGGGAGGTTCCCGCACTACTGGGGAGGAGCTGGCTTGCTGTCATGAACTGGAAATGGGGCGATGTCAATGCAATTTCCTCTGTGGAGCGAGTATCATGCTCACAGATCCTGGACAAATTTGACTCATTATTTCAACCCGGCATTGGCACTTTCATGGGGGCCAAGGTAGTGATTCACATAAACCCGGACGCCAGGCCAGTACACCACAAGGCCAGAGCGGTGCCGTACGTGATGCGGGAAAAGATAGAAAGCGAATTGGACCACCTGCTGAGGGAAGGCATCAACTCGCCAGTCGAATTCAGTGACTGGGCGAGCCCGATTGTGCCGGTGCTCAAGGCGGATGGGTCGGTCAGGATATGTGGCGATTACAAGGCCACCATCAATCGGGTGTCACTCCAAGACCAATCCCCGCTACCGAGAGCAGAGGATCTCTTTGCGACGCTATCCGGTGGCAAACTTTTTTCAAAATTGGACCTGACCTCAGCTTACATGACCCAGGAGCTGGCGAGTGAGTCAAAGAAGCTGACCACCATCACGACACACAAGGGGTTGTTTGAGTACAACAGATGTCCGTTCGGGATTCGCTCGGCTGTCGCGATCTTCCAACTAAATATGGAAAGCCTCCTCAAGTCGATTCCAGGGACGGTGGTTTTTCAGGACGACATCCTCATCACGGGTTACGATACTGAAGAGCACCTCCACAACCTGGAGGAGGTGCTAAGCAGACTGGACCGGGTAGGGCTGCGACTGAAAAAGGCGAAGTGCGTCTTCCTAGCTCCAGAGGTAGAATTCCTAGGGCTGAGGGTAGCAGCAGACGGGATCAGCCCTACTGCATCCAAGACGGAAGCGATCCAGAGAGCACCCAGACCCCATAACACGACGGAGCTGCGTTCATTCCTGGGGCTCCTGAACAATTTTGATAACTTTCTTCCTAAATTGAGCACGCTGCTAGAGCTGCTACACGTGCTCCTATGCAAAGGTCGTGAATGGGTCTGGGGGGACAGCCAGGAAAGGGCTTTTAATACAGCACGCAATTTGTTATGTTCCAACAATCTGTTAACGCTATATGACCCATGTAATAAACTTGTGTTAACGTGCGATGCGTCGTCCTATGGTGTCAGGTGTGTGTTGCAGCATGTCAATGCCAAGGGTCAGTTACAGCCGGTAGCTTATGCCTCCAGAAGTCTGTCCCAGGCAGAAAGGGGCTACGGAATGGTAGAAAAGGAGGCGCTCGCATGTGTATATGCGGTAAAGAAAATGCACTAGTATCTGTTTGGCAGGAAATTTGAGCTGGAGACAGATCACAAACCCCTAACGTCCCTTTTGGCCGACAACAAGGCCATAAATGCAAACGCATCGGCCCGCATACAGAGGTGGGCACTCACGTTAGCCGCCTATGACTATGCTATTCGGCACAGACCGGGCACCGAAAACTGCGCCGATGCACTCAGCAGGCTCCCACTAGCCACCACTGAGGGGGCTACCGAACATACTGCTGAGATGGTCATGGCTGTCACCTATGACAGTCCATCAGATTAAATTCTGGACAAATAGAGACCCGCTATTGTCTCTAGTCAAGAAATGTGTCCTGAATGGGGACTGGGCAGCCACGTAAAGGGCATGCCCTGAGGAATTTAAACCATTTCACAGGCGCAGGGATGAACTCTCGATTCAGGCCGATTGCCTACTTTGGGGAAACCGCATAGTCATGCCCCAGATGGGCAGAGAGGTGTTCATCAGAGAACTCCACAAGGAGCACCCGGGCATTATCACGATGAAGGCAATTGCCAGGTCACACGTTTGGTGGCCAGTGATAGACGCAGATCTGGAACTTTGTGTTCGCAGGTGCAACACGTGTGCCCAGCTGGGCAATGCGCCCAGGGAAGCCCCCCTTAGCCCCTGGCCATGGCCCGCCAAGCCTTGGTCACGCATCCATGTGGACTATGCAGGTCCTTTCATGGGAAAAATGTTTTTGGTTGTAGTAGACGCCTACTCCAAATGGATCGAGTGTGACATTTTAAATTCAAGCACATTCTCTGCCACGGTAGAAAGTCTACGGGCAATGTTCGCCGCCCACGGTCTACCGGACATCTTGGTCAGCGACAATGGCCCGTGCTTCACAAGCATTGAATTCCAGGACTTCATGGCAGGCAATAGAATTAACCATGTTAGAACGGCACCGAACAAGCTGGCCTCAAACGGCCAGGCAGAAGGAGCAGTGCAGATAATCAAACAGTGGATGCTCAGAATCCAAGGGGGTTCCCTACAATGCCGCTTATCACGCCTCCAGTTGGCCTACAGATCCCGACCACACTCGCTTACAGGGGTTCCACCCGCAGAGTTGCTAATGAAAAGGACGCTCAAAACCTGGTTATCTCTTATACACCCCACCATGAAAGAAATTGTCGCGAGCAGGCGCCAGCCACAATATGACTACCATGACAGGAATGCGAGGGCGCGATGTATTGATGTAAATGACCCTGTTTTTGTCCTCAACTACGCTGCAGGGCCCAAATGGCTCGCAGGTACTGTGGTTGCCAAAGAAGGAAATATGATTCTGGTAGTTAAACTTACCAATGGACAAATCTGCCGCAAACATGTGGATCAAACAAAAAGGAGGTTCAGCAACCCCATAGAAGAAGCAGAGGAAGAACACGATATAGAGTTCACTCCTCCACAGGTGACCGAACACAGGAACCAAAGGGAGGAGAGCCCAGTCACTGTGGGCAGTCTGGACAGGCCTGAGGCACCGCAAACAGCAGACACTCAAGCCAGCGCCCAACAACCGGAGCCCCAACTGAGGCGCTCTACAAGGGAGCGTAAACCACCAGAGAGACTCAACCTGTGATCCCAATAAGACTTTGAGGGGGGGAGGTGATGTCATGTCTTCAACCAGCATTGTAACCCATGTATAATCTGACCTAAGTTGTACACTTCGAGAACAATGACCACTCGGTGGTGAACTTGTGGGAGACACTCCTAACCTGGACCTTCAGATATAAAAGGGAAACTCCACCCACTTCCATCACTTGAGTGCTATGGAATAAAGGACAGGTCACAGACTGACCTTCTCTCAAGCATGGGCCTCGTGTGCAATTATACTGTGTAGTAAGGACATACCACCTTCAACCACCTATTGAACCCTTTCAGCCACCAACTCCAGTAGTACATTCCACAACCCTCTGTGGAAATAAGTTTTTCCTGCTCTTTCCCTTAAATTTCTTATATTTAATCATATCTATGTCCCCTCATTCTAGACCCTTTAATACTTTCCTCGCTCTGACCTAAATCATAATTCTCTGCTGATCTTTCAAACATCAAGTTGTCCTGCAATTTCCTTGGAATGGCAATCGTAAACACGGCAACGTACAAACCCGTGTAAAACAAGCGGAAATCAGCGTCAACAACTGGGATCCAAGGAAAGCATGGAACATGCACCATCTTCCCTACGTCCTTCTTTATCCAACTGATGTTATGAAAATTAAAGTTTGAAGCCATCAACCCGTCATTTGTCGCGCACTGAGCGCAGCACATTTAAGTAAATGCAATTGTGAATACTTTGCTCTTTATGATATAACAGAAACCTGATGCACCATGAAAAGATGGGCCGAAATGGCCTCCTTCTGCACTGTAAGGGCCCAAGTTTCGGATCTTGATTAGAACGGCGCACCTCCGTCAATTAAGTCTGCTGTTTGCGAAAAAAAAGCACGCTGAAATCCTACTTTGGAATTCTCGGGTGCTCCAAGAGCGCGGCGTGGTGCATCGGAGGCTGAGGGGGGCAGAGCTAGTCGTATCGCAGCCAGCAGGCGGGTGGAGCCAGGTCCCGGCGCTGGAACCAGTGCTGGGCTCTCTGCACATGCGCGCGAGAGCAGTAGCTCCTCGCAGCCTGACGCTCTGCAGTTTACAGGATCGGTACTGTTTCTGAATTTAAGTATGCACTCTGCCATATTGAAATTCTTCAAATATTGGAAAGTGCATTCACATTATAGGACATTTTGTTTTCCCCTCTCTCCTCTGTCCCCTCCCTCCCCTGCCCCTCCAAGAAAAGATTGTTGAAAGTTTCTGCTTCAAAGAATCATATTCCCCCTCCCCCCAACCCCTGCCTCCAGCTCCCTTTAGTCCTGGGAACTGTGTTACACCCTGTACCAGATTTAGTATTAGAAATAGACTTTGTAATTACCAATCCATTTTCTTGCCATTTTTTGCTTTTCCTCTTCTTTGGCACTGGGACAGGTTTCAGAAAATATATGGTTTTCTTTCAGTTTTCTCCTCATTGCACAGTTACCTGCTGAAGAACAGTCAACTATAGTGTATTAGCTATCTCGCGCTCTCTCGCTTACCCTCACCCTCACCAATCACTGGAATATAGCAGGGTCTTTTGAATGATTGTTGGGTTCAATATGCAGCTGTGCAGCTCACATTCCTTATTGTACAAAACAGAATTAGGATTCATCCTCTCATTTGATTTGTGTGTTACTGTAATATCTAATTTGCTTCATTTTAAAAACAATTTAAGGAATGCATCGGAGGGAGATATGTTGGTGCAATCGTTCACATTAAGAATTCAAATGCTATACTTGACAAACATCGGCTGTGATCAGAGTAATCCTAATTCAATGCAGCCTACAGTATTAAATATGTTAAGAAATAGAAAATACAGTGCAGGTTTCAATCGAGAGAAATAAAATAAATTGCCATAAAACTCCAGAAATAGTGACTTTAGGACCTGCCGCGCCTAAAATTTTGGGCATCAATTTACTCCCATTGAGAACTAGTATATAGGCTGGAATCTCCCATTCTCTGGTCTTTTGCATGGGGGCGGAGCTATGTTAATAAGCTAGATGTGGTTTTGGCAGATGGAACCATGGAGCAGCGCCGATAGTCAAGGAAATTTGCACAGATCGAGGTTCTGGGGCATAAGTCACTTGCGTGCCAATTTCCTCAGGAAAACCTGACACAATACGGCTCTTACGCCATTGCTGCCCTGAAAATAACGAGGGAATTCCAGGTCAATCTATCACCTAAACATAATCCTTCATAATCTCCTTTTTTTTAAAGTACATTTGTTATTTTGCTGGATTACAAATATAACATTTCAGCTAACCGGATGCAAATGTAGCACAGACATTGCATGTGTAACATTTTGAAGTACAACAGTGACTACACTTCAGAAATACTTCATCGGCTGTAAAGCACTTTGGGACGACCTGAGGTCGTGAAAGGCACCCTGTAAATAAGAACATAAGAAATAGGAACAGGAGTAGGCCATACGGTCCCTCGAGCCTGCTCTGCCATTCAATAAGATCAGGGCTGATCTGATCATAGACTCAGCTCCACTTCCCTGCCCGCTCCCCATAGCCCCTTATCGTTTAAGAAACTGTCCATCTCTATCTTAAATGTATTCAATGTCCCAGCTTCCACAGCTCTCTGAGGCAGCGAATTCCACAGATTTACAACCTTCTGAGGAAATTTCTCCTCATCTCAGTTTTAAATGGTCAGCCCCTTATTTTAAGATCATGCCCTCTAGTTCTAGTCTCCTCCATCAGCGGAAACATCCTCTCTGCATCCACCTTGTCAAGCCCCTTCATAACCTTATACGTTTCGATAAGATCACCTCTCATTCTTCTGAATTCCAATGAGCAGAGGCCCAACCTACTCAACCTTTCCTAATAAGTCAACCCCCTCATTTCCAGAATCAACCTAGTGAACCTTCTCTGAACTGCTTCCTAAGCAAGTATATTCTTTCGTAAATCTGGAAACCAAAACTGCACGCAGTATTCCAGACGTGGCCTCACCAATACCTTATATAGCTGTAGCAAGACTTCCCTGCTTTTATACTCCATCCCCTTTGCAATAAAGGCCAAGATTCCATTGGCCTTCCTGATCACTTGCTGTACCTGCATACTATCCTTTTGCGTTTCATGCACAAGTACCCCCAGGTCCCGCTGAACTGTGGCACTTTGCAATCTTTCTTCATTTAAATAATAACTTTCTCTTTGATGTTTTCTGCCAAAGTGCATGACCTCTCACTTTCCAACATTATACTCCATCTGCCAAATTTTTGCCCGCTCACTTAGCCCGCCTATGTACTTTTATAGATTTTTTTGTGTCCTCCTCACACATTGCTTTTCCTCCCATCTTTGTATCATCAGCAAACTTGGCTTCGTTACACTCAGTCCCTTCTTCCATGTCGTTAATATAGATTGTAAATAGTTGGGATCCCAGCACTGATCCCTGCGGCACCCCACTAGTTAATGGTTGCCAACCAGAGAATGAACCATTTATCCCGACTCTCTGTTAGTTAGCCAATCCTCTATCCATGCTAATATAATATCCCCAACCCCGTGAACTTTTATCTTGTGCAGTAACCTTTTATGTGGCACCTTGTCAAATGCCTTCTGGAAGTCCAAATACACCACATCCACTGGTTCCCCTTTATCCACCCTGTTCGTTACATTCTCAAAGAATTCCAGCAAATTTGTCAAACATGACTTGCCCTTCATAAATCCACGCTGACTCTGCCTGACCATTGCAAGTCTTTCTTTCTTTTACATGTTGGAAGATATGATTGGGGAGTAATAACCTGGTTTGCTTTGAGAAGTGTTTATAGCAGAGTATATGAGAATGCAATTTGGCCACTGAAAGGATTTAGAAAGAATTTTGTGAGAAATGTGTATGAGACCATTCAGTCAGTGATTGTAAGAATCTTCTGAGACGTGCTCAAAGTCAGTGAAGTTTATCGGAGATGCAAGCGTGTAAAGAATTGATAAAAGAATGTATAGAATACAGTACAGGTGTTATGTATGCAATAAAGGTTCAAACTGAGTACTGTTTAACTAAGCAAAGTACGGCCTTGCCTGTGCTTTATTTAGTCCCAAAGTGCCTGATCACAAAATGGCTGGCCCTTTATACCCGAGTAGCTCCATGTGCGTGCTGCTCAATGGCCTCCAACAATTACACCATCTGATAGCTACAAACAGCATGTACATACATGACAATACCCTCCTCTGAAATCTTATCACAGTCTTTCACAGGTTGAGACGGTCCGGTGCTTTACGCTACCGGGTTGACCGTCTCAGTTCAATTCCGGCCTTGGGTGAATGTGTGGAGTCTGTTGTGGCTGGTGGCTGGAAGACTGACTTGTTGGGGGTGGCAGTGGCCATGTCAGGAATTGCACGTCCATTTTTATTGAACAGGTCTGTGATGGGAATTCTGGGTTCACTGATGACCCTTGAGTTCACTGAAGGCTGCTGGTAGGTTGATTGATCGTCGATAGTTTCTTTGTCCGACTGCTCTGGCTCGCCTGTGTGCCTCAGCTTTGTTTGATCCACGTGTTTCCTGCAAGTTTGCCCATTCTTGAGCTTAATAACAAATACTCTGTTGCCCTCCTTGGCCATGACCGTACCAGCAATCCATTTGGGACCTTGACCATAATTCAACACATATACAGGATCATTAACAGAAATCTTGCGTGACACAGTTGCGCAATCATGGTAACCTTGTTTGACTCTGTCTTCTGTATTCAACATGATTACTTAAATCCAGGTGTACAAGAGATAACTTGGTCTTAAGACCTCTTCATGACTTCAGCAGGCGAGACCCCTGTGAGTGTGTGGGGTCTTGTCCTGTAACTCAGTAGTATGCAAGACAAGCAGGGTCTGCAGTGACCCTTGGGTTACTCTCCTCATGCTTTGCTTGATAATTTGTACTGCACGTTCTGCTTACCCGTTGGAAGCAGGCTTGAACGGTGCTGACCTTACATGTTTTATGTCGTTAAGTTTTACAAACTGCTGAAACTCCTGACTGGTGAAGCACGACCCATTATAGCTCACCACTATGTCAGGCAGACCATGTGTCGCGAACATGACGTTGAGATTCTTTATGGTTGCCGTGGACGTACTGGGCGACATGATTATGCATTCTATCCACTTCGAGTAAGCATCCACTAAAAACATCTGGCCCAGGAAGGGACCAGTAAAATCTACATGGATCCTGGACCAAAGTTTGGATGGCCATGACCACAGACGCAGCGGCGATTCCGCTGGTGCTTTGCTGAGCTGCATGCAGGTGTTGCACTGATGCACGCATGCTTCCAGCTCAGAATCAATTCCTGGCCACCATACATGGGACCTGGCAATGGCCTTCATCATCACTATACCAGGATGAGTGCTGTGTAACTCACACACAAACTTCTCTCTCCCTTTTTTAGGCATTACAACACGATTGCCTCACAATATGCAATCTGCTTGAATAGACAGTTCGTTCTTGCAACAAATTAACGGTTTGGCCTCGCACATTTGCTTCGCTCTGGCAGACCAATCCCCTTTGAGGATGCAACCCTTTACCACCTCTAATATCGGATCCTGACTGGTCCCGGTCTTAACTTTTTGAGCCGAGACAGGGGTACTTTCACTCTCAAAAGCATTCATGATTAACATTAAATCCGCCGGTTATGGCGTTTCCACCTCCGGTGTGGGCAATGGCAACGGCTCAAAGCATCAGCACAATTCTCTGTGCCAGGTCTGTGGCGAATAACATAATCATAGGTAGATAATGTCAGCGCCCACCTTTAGATGCGGGATGAAGTGTTGGTATTGATACCTTTGCTCTCGGAAAACAACAAAATGAGCGGCTTGTGATCGGCCTCTAATTTGAACCTCAGACTAAACAGGTATTATTGATGCATCTTTTTAACACCATACACACACGCTAAAGCTTTTTTTTCTATCATACTGCTGGCTCTTTCTGCTTTAGACAAACTTTTGGATGCATACGCGACAGGTTGAAGTTTCCCCGACTCATTGGCTTGTTGTAACACACAATCAATTCCATATGACGATGCGTCACTGGTCAAAACTGTTGTGTAGGCATGTCTGTTCACTGTGTGATGTCTGTAACACTGTCATGCAACATTGAATGTACCCTTATACTGTACACACCTTACCGGTACACTAGAGGGTGCTGTTGCTGGAGACCCAGGGGTTGTCTGCACACGGCAGGTAACTCAGTATAAAGAGGAACACACAGCTTGTTGTCAGCACTCAGGAGCTGCTAATAAAAGACTGCAGGTCTGCACAGTTCAAGTATCATACCCTGCCTCGTGGAGGTGGTCACATACACTACAAAAACTAAACGTTACATGGGTCATAATGTACCAGCAGCTTGTTCGAGCAAAGCAGATTGGTGGCTTTCTCGAAAGCTCTGTCTTGCAATGTGCCCCACACCCAGTTGTTGCCTTTTCTCAATAGCATGTGCAGTGGTTCAAGTAAGGTGCTCAATTTAGGTAGGAAGTTATCAAAGTAGTTGAGTAGACCCGGAATGAACACATCTCCATCACGTTCTGCGGCTTGGGTGCATTCTTGATGGCTTTGGTTTTCACGTCAGTCGGTCTGATGCCATCAACGGCGATTTTCCTCCCGAGGAATTCGACTTCCGGTGCCATGAAGATGCATTTCGAGCATTTAAGTCTGAGTCCTACTCTGTCCAAATGCAGTAGAACCTCTGCCAGGTTGTTCAGATGTTCTTTGGAGTCACGACTGGTGATCAGGATGCCAACTTGGAACACGACGGATCTGGGAACGGACTTCAGTAGACTTTCCATATTCCTCTGGAATATTGCTGCAGCCAAGCGAATTCCAAATGGGCACCTGTGGTAAATAAACAGTCCTTTGTGTGTGTTAATGCATGTAAGTCTCTTCAATGTCTCGACCAATTCCTGCGTCATATAGGCCGATGTCAAGTCCAGTTTTGTGAACGACTTCCTTCTTGCTAGCGTCGCAAACAAGTCATCAGCCTTCGGTAACGGGTACTGATCTTGTTTCAAAATCCTTTGATTGTAGCCTTGTAGTCTCCACAGATTCTGACTGTGCAATCACTTTTCAGCACAGGAACAATGGGGCTGGCCCATTCATTAAATTCGACCGGTGATATGATCCCTTCACACTGGAGTCTGTTCAGTTCAATTTCGACCTTCTCCCTCATCATATACGGCACTGCCCGAGCTTTATGATGGATGGGTCTTGCATCTGAGTCCACGTGGATCTGCACCTTGGCTCCCATGAAGTTGCTGATAGCCGGTTCGAACAGCGAGGGGAACCTGCTCAATACTTGGGCACATGTATCTTCCTCCGACGACAACGCCTTTATGTTGTTCCAGTTGCATCTGATTTTCTCGAACCAGCTCCTGCCGAGCAGTGTTGGGCCATTGTTGCCTGGAATAATCCACAGCGGTAACTCGTGAACCGCACCGTTATACGACACACTAATTTGTGCACTGCCAATCATCTTTATCAGTTCTTTGATGTACGTGTGCAGCTTGGCGTTAACAAGGCTCAGCCTGGGCCTCGCGGTCTTAGTATCCTACAGCTTATTAAATGCCCTCTCGTTCATGATCAATTGACTCGCTCCCGTGTCCAGCTCCATCGATACCGGTATCCCGTTGAGCTTCACATTAATCAAAGTTGGTTTACTCTTGGTTATGAAAGAGTACAGTCCATACATTTCCTCCTCTGGCATCTCGGATTGCGTATCCAGATCCGCACTAGTCTGACTCTCATCCTCCACTTGCTTGCTCATCTGCGGACACTTGGAGATGCCCCACTCTCAGACAGCCTTTGCAACTATTTTGCTTAAATCGGCACTGCTGGTGCCGGTGACTTCCCCCACAATGCCAACACGGAGAAGTTGGATACATTCCCGCTGGTGGACTTTGGGCAGCCACAGGTTTCGCGAACGCAGTTGGATAGGCCCTGCCATGTGCCGCTCTGCTGAACTCAGAATGATTCGTGGACGCAGCCGGTTAGGTCGTGCCATGTGCCGCTCTGCCGAACGCCGAATCAATCGCATTTACACTACTTGCCGAGGTTCGGTTCTTCACCGACATTTGCTTTAAACTCCTGTCCGTCGTCATACATGATTGAGCGATCTGGATGGCCCTTTTTAAATCCAACTCCTCCACTGCCAGAAGTTTGGGCAGGATCACCTCGTGGTAAATACCGATAACAAAAGTCCCGCAGCATGTCTGCCAATCCCGTCCTGAACTTGAATGGTCCTGCTCAACGTCTCAGGTTGGCAACAAATTCTGCCGTGCTCTGGCCCGCCGATCGAACGTGTGTATAAAACTTGTATCTCAAGATGATGATGCCGTTGTCTGGTTTGAGGTGCTCCTGTACCAATGTACACAACTCCTTGTACGTTTTCCCTGTTGGATCACTCGGCATGAGTAGATTCTTTATCAGACCGTATATCTTTGGACCGCACACAGTGAGGAACACAGCCCAGCGCCGATCTGCATCATCGACCCCCTTCATTTTGTTGGCCATGAAGTACTGGTTCAAACGACTCACAAAGTCTTCCCAATCTTCTTCCTCCACAAATCGCTCTAAAAATCCAATTGTGCTCATTTTGCAAACAAAGGTTCTTGTATTCTCGTCGCCAAATGTTATGCATGCAATAAAGGTTCAAACTGAGTACTGTTTAACTAAGCAAGGTACGACCTTGGCTGTGCTTTATTTAGTCCCAAAGTGTCTGACTCACAAAATGGCTGGCCTTTTATGCCCGAGTAGCACCATGTGCGTGTACATACATGACAACAGAAACATGATATCTACCGACAGGACTGTTCTGCAATAGTAGCACATTTCCTGTGACATTGCTTTTGGCAATTTTGGGGTCTGGAGAATGTTGTAATGTTAGCTGCCAACTCGGCCTGTTCCTTTAAGGCCAATGCCCAGCCATTGTTTGTTTGGAAGAGCTCTAAATAGGCCCAACTGGAGGTCGATTACAGGCTAATTACTGTTGTAGGAAGTTTCTCCAGTTTGGCATCTCCTTTGGTTCTTTCCTTGGGAAGGAGCCAGATTTTCTCAATGTCAGAAATACAAGCAGGAAATGACCAACTCTATCTCTTTGTGTATACTTTTTTTGAAGAATGTTCAATTATGATTTGAAGTGTGATGGATACTCTCAAAGTTTTTTTATTTTATAACTATAACATAGAGTATTATTTCTCTGAAAAACAGCCTCTCTTCTTCTTACAGTAAGTTAATCCTATTATACCCCATTATGGTGTGGCACTATATTGTAAAACAAACGTTTTCCTATCGTATGACATGGAGCTACGTTGTTAAAACTTAGTGACCTTAATAGTACTTAATAGTACAACAGCCATCTTGCAGATGGGATACTAAACCGAGGCCCTGTCTGCTCTCTCAGGTGGACACAAAAGATCCCATGGCATTATTTCGAAAAAGAGCAGGGCTGCCCCGTGTCCTGACCAATATTTATCCCTGGCAAATGGGGTATTGTGTTGCTGTAATTTCTATTCCCTCTCGGTTAGTGAGCAGTCCTATCTGTGTGGAATTATTATTATTTTCCTGTCTTGATTTTTGGGTAAATCAGTTCCATCCATAAGTCAGCGAGGGCCACTCCGAATGGGAACCTGAATCACGTAATATGACAGTCAACTTTCTGTTAATTGTTGAAAGATGAAAGAGAAAATGCAATGATTCACGCTGTCCCTCCATCATCATATTCCTGGAGGGATTAGTTTTTTTATGAGTGACTTCATGCAGTTCGCTATTCATACAGCTATGAGAACAAAAATAGACGTAAGGTACTTTTTTTAGATATACAACTCTTCACAACAATTATTTTCCTCTACAAATTATATACCAATCCATATTTCAGACAAATGTAGGTCACTTGCAGTCAGAATCAGGTGAATTTATAATGGGGAACAAAGAATTGGCAGATCAATTAAACAAATACTTTGGTACTGTCTTCACTAAGGAAGACACAAATAACCTTCCGGAAATACTAGGGGACTGAGAGTCTAGTGAGAAGGAGGAACTGAAGGAAATCCTTATTAGTCAGGAAATTGTGTTAGGGAAATTGATGGGATTGAAGGCCGATAAATTCCCAGGTCCTGATAGTCTGCATCCCAGAGTACTTAAGGAAGTGGCCCTAGAAATAGTGGATGCATTGGTGATCATTTTCCAACATTCTATGGACTCTGGATCAGTTCCTATGGACTGGAGGGTAGCTAATATAACCCCACTTTTTAAAAAAGGAGGGAGAGAGAAAACAGGGAATTATAGACCGGTTAGCCTGACATCGGTAGTGGGGTAGGAATCAATTATTAAAGATGTAATAGCAGCGCATTTGGAAAGCGATTTATGAAGGGGAAATCATGCTTGACAAATCTTCTAGAATTTTTTGAGGATGTAACTAGTAGAGTGGACAAGGGAGAACCAGTGGATGTGGTGTATATGGACTTTTGACAAGGTCCCACACAAGAGATTAGTGTGCAAAATTAAAGCACATAGTATTGGGGGTAATGTATTGACGTGGATAGAGAACTGGTTGACAGACAGGAAGCAGAGAGTAGGAATAAACGGGTCCTTTTCAGAATGGCAGGCAGTGACTAGTGGGGTGCCGCAGGGCGCTGTGCTGGGACCCCAGCTATTTACAACATACATTAATGATTTAGACAAAGGAATTGAATGTAATATCTCCAAGTTTGCAGATGACACTAAGCTGGGTGGCAGTGTGAGCCGTGAGGAGGATGCTAAGAGGCTACAGGTTGACTTGGACAGGTTAGGTGAGTGGGCAAATGCATGGCAGTATAATGTAGATAAATGTGAGGTTATCCACTTTGGTGGCAAAAACAGGAAGGCAGAATATTATCTGAATGGTGGCAGATTAGGAAAAGGGGAGGTGCAACGAGACCTGGGTGTCATGGTACATCAGTTATTGAAAGTTGGCTTGCAGGTACAGCAGGCGGTGAAGAAGGCAAATGGTATGTTGGCCTTCTTGGAGGATTTGAGTATAGGAGCAGGGAGGTCTTATTGCAGTTGTACAGGGCCTTGGTGAGGCCACATCTTGAATATTGTGTACAGTTTTGATCTCCTAATCTGAGGAAGGATATTCTTGCTATTGAAGGAGTGCAGCGAAGGTTCACCAGACTGATTCCCGGGATGGCAGGACTGACATATGAAGAAAGACTGGATCGACTAGGCTTATATTCACTGGAATTTAGAAGAATGAGAGGGGATCTCATAGAAACACACAAAATTCTGACGGGATTGGATAGATTAGATGCAGGAAGAATGTTCCCGATGTTGGAGAAGTCCAGAACCAGGGGTCACAGTCTAAGGATAAAGGGTAAGCCATTTAGGACTGAGATGAGGAGAAACTTCTTCACTCAGAGAATTGTGAAGCTGTGGAATTCTCTACCACAGAAAGTTGTTGAGGCCAGTTCGCTAGATATATTCAAAAGGGAGTTAGATGTGGCCCTTACGGCTAAAGTGTTCAAGAGGTATGGAGAGAAAGCAGGAAAGGGGTACTGAGGTGAATGATCAGCCATGATCTTATTGAATGGTGGTGCAGGCTCGAAGGGCCGAATGGCCTACTCCTGCACCTATTTTCTATGTTTCTACGTGTCTCCTGCCATTCCTAATCCATCTTTACTGAAAGAAAGAAATTGAAGCAAAAAGAAAGACTGTAATTTACGTTAACATATCTGTTGGAAATGTCCTAAAGTATTTAACAGACATTTAATTACTTTGATGCGATTGTTGTTCTGCAGGCAGTCACTGCAGCCATCTTGTGCGCAGCAAGATCCCATAATGACATAAATGACCAGTTATTCAGATTTTGGTCATTGTTGAGGGAAGCATATTGGGCAGTATTTACAACAGAACACATAAAAACATAAGAACATAAGAACATAAGAATTAGGAACAGGAGTAGGCCATCTAGCCCCTCGAGCCTGCTCCGCCATTCAACAAGATCATGGCTGATCTGGCCGTGGACTCAGCTCCACTTACCCGCCCGCTCCCCGTAACCCTTAATTCCCTTATTGGTTAAAAATCTATCTATCTGTGACTTGAATACATTCAATGAGCTAGCCTCAACTGCTTCCTTGGGCAGAGAATTCCACAGATTCACAACCCTCTGGGGGAAGAAATTCCTTCTCAACTCGGTTTTAAATTGGCTCCCCCGTCTTCGTGGGACTAGAAGTCGAACTCCTGGGGAGGAAAATTGCTGCTGACGGCATCAGGCCCACGGATGCGAAAACCAAGGCCATCAAGAATGCACCCAAACCGCTGAATGTGACGGAGCTGCGTTCGTTCCTGGGTCTACTCAAGTACTTCGGTAACTTCCTACCTAAATTGAGCACCTTATTATAACCACTGCACATGCTGCTAAGAAAAGGTGACAACTGGGTGTGGGGTGCGTCTCAAGACAGAGCTTTTGAGAAAACCACTAATCTGCTTTACTCTAACAAGCTGCTGGTATATTATGACCCATGTAAAAGTTTAGTATTGGCCTATGATGCTTTGTCATATGGAATTGGTTGCGTACTCCAACAAGCTAATGAGTCGGGTAAACTTCAATCAGTCGCGTATGCTTCAAAAAGTTTGTCTAAAGCAGAAAGAGCCTACAGCATGGTAGAGAAAGAAGCACTAGCCTGTGTGTATGGGGTTACAAAGATGCATCAGTACCTGTTTGGTCTTCGGTTTTAACTGGAGACAGATCACAAGCCGCTCATTTCACTGTTCTCTGAAAACAAAGGTATCAATACCAATGCTTCATCCCGCATCCAGAGGTGAGCACTGACATTATCCGCTTATGATTGTCATTCGCCACAGACCTGGCACCGAGAATTGTGTTGATGCTTTGAGCCGTCTGCCGTTGCCCACACTGGAGGTGGAAATGCCACAACCGGCGGACCTATTGTTAGTCATGGATGCTTTTGAGAATGAAGGAACCCCTGTCACGGCTCAACAAGTTAAGACCTGGACCAGCCAGGACCCGATTTTATCGGTGGTGAAGAGTTGCATCTTCAAAGGTGATTGGTCTGCCATACCCAAGCAAATGTGTGAGGAGACCAAACCTTTCATTCGTCGCAAAGACGAACTGTCTATTCAGTCAAATTATATACTGTGGGGCAATCGTGTTGTTATGCCCAAGAAAGGGAGAGAGAAATTTGTACGTGAGCTACATAGCACACATCTCAGCATTGTAATGATGAAAGCCATCGCCAGGTCTCATGTATGGTGGCTGGGAATTGACTCTGAGCTGGAATCATGTGTGCATCAGTGCAACACTTGCATGCAGCTCAGCAAAGTACCAGTGGAATCGCCACTGAGTCTGTGGTCGTGGCCGTCCAAACCACGATCCAGAATTCACATAGATTTTGCAGGTCCCTTCCTGGGGAAGATGTTTTTAGTTGTGGTGGATGCATATTCAAAGTGGATAGAGTGTATAATCATGTCATCCAGCACATCCACAGCTACCATTGAGAATCTCAGTGTTATGTTCGCGATACATGCTCTGCCTGACATCGTTGTTAGCGACAACGGATCATGCTTCACCAGTCAGGAGTTTCAAGAGTTCATGAAACTCAGTGGTATCAACATGTAAGGTCAGCACTGTTCAAACCTGCATCCAATGGGTAAGAAGAACGTGTAGTACAAATCATAAAGCAGAGTATGAAGCGAGTCACCCAAGGGTCACTGCAGACCCGCCTGTAATGCATAATGCTTAGTTACAGGACCACACACGCATACCGAGGTCTCGTCTGCTGAACTAATGATGAAGAGAGGTCTTAAGACCAAGCTATCTCTTGTACACCCTAACTTGAATAATCATGCTGAATATAGAAGACAAAGTCAGCAAGGGTATCGCGATCGCACAGCTGTGTCACGCGATATTTCTGTAAATGATCCTGTATATGTTCTGAATTATGGTCAGGGTCCCAAGTGGATCGCTGGTACTGTTATGGCCAAGGAGTGCAACAGAGTATTTATTGTCAAACTCAAAAATGAGCAAACATGCAGGAAACATATGGATTAGACAAAGCTGTGGCACATAGACGAACCGGAACAGTCTGAAGAAGAGACAATCGACGACCAACCAACCTACCCCCAGTCATCAGTGAATCAGGACTTTCAATCCCTGACATGTTCAATGAAAATGGACTTTCAATCCCTGACATGGCCATTGCCACTCCCTCCAGGTCAGCCACCCAGCCACCAGTCACAACAGACTCTGAACACTCACCCAAGGCTGGAGTTGAACTGAGACGGTCAACCCGGGAGCGTAAAACACCGTACTGTCTCAATTTGTAAAAGACTGTGTTAATATCTCAGAGGGGAGTATTGTCATGTATGTACTTTTAGGATCACTAGCCACTAGATGGCATCACTGTTGGAGGCCATTGGGCTGCACGCACAGCCATTTTATATATTAGTCACTTTGGGCCTTAATAAAGCAGAGCCAAGGTCATACCTCTTGGAGTTAAACAGTACTCAGTCTAACAGTTATTGCTTACACAATAGTTAAAGCTCAGGTCTTGCTACTTTTCTAGCATGACATGTTAACAGTTTTTATTCGATAGACAGTGAATATGCGCAGCTTCCAAAGGGGATTTTTACACCCACATCCTATCACTCCACAGCACACTGCATTGAGCAGCTAGTTGTATTTCTTGTTGCTATGATTCGTTGAAGTAGTCTGAATAATCCAGTTCTTTGAAGCACAGAGATGGGGGAGGGGGGAATAGCAAAATTGCAGGAATGTGCAATGTTGAAACGTATAATTTTTGTGAGTACAATTTCATTTGTGTACGGTCAATTACAGAAACGCACAGACATTCTCCTGCTCTTTTTTGTGAAGAGGAGTTTTCAGTGTCTTCAACTGAGATTTTTGCTGACAGTCTGACCTGTAGCATCAGAAAGCTTGGGCCATCCCAGAGCCGAAGGCCCTGTTAGGTTCGCTTGTACTTCACTGAAAATTGTCTTGATTTGATTATATGCTAATTTTTGTTTGGAAAAGCCAGTAAGTGCAGTTAATGTTAACACAGTGCAGAATGTGCACCAGATTGCAATGGATACAAAGGTTTAATGAAAAAATATAAATTTGAAATATGAAATGGAAAGATTCGATATCTAAAATGTTATATCTGATAGGAACTGAAGTAGAAATGATGCGCTGGATTTTCCATGTTTAAGATTTCGAGGCGTTAATGCCGGCAGGGTGGTCCTGGTGTTTGTGTCTCAGTCAGCAACATTGGGCAGCTGGGCCCGGAGTGTGGGGCACAGCGCTAAGGGAGGCATTGCACATCTTTCTTTGGGCACTAGGCCTTGGAGCGCTGTAAAGAGAGGCCCGGGGGGGGGAGTGGTGAGAGGCGGGGTAGGGTGAGGGGGAGGTGGGGTGGGGGGGGCGGGGAGAGAGAGGCGGGGTGGGGGGTGGGAAAGAGAGAGAGGCAGGGTGGGGGGGGAAAAAAAAGAGAGGCGGGGTGGGGGGGTGAAGAGAGAGAGGTGGGGTGGTGGGGGAAGAGAGGGAGGTGGGGTGGGGGGCGAAAAGAGGGAGGTGGGGTGGGGGGGGAAGAGAGGGAGGTGGGGTGGGGAAGAGAGGGAGGTGGGTGGAAGAGAGGGAGATGGGGTGAGGGAGAGGGAGGTGGGGTGAGGGAGAGGGAGGTGGGGTGGGGGGGGAGGAGAGGGAGGTGGGGGGGAAAGGAGGGAGGTGGGTGGAAGAGAGGGAGATGGGGTGAGGGAGAGGGAGGTGGGGTGAGGGAGAGGGAGGTGGGGTGGGGGGGGAGGAGAGGGAGGTGGGGGGGAAAGGAGGCAGGGTGGGGGAGGAGAGGTGGGGGGGGGAGGCAGGGTGGGGGGTTGGGGCGGCGAAATCCTGGAAAAACCCACCACAAACATTCCCCAAAAATACCTCACGCCGCCACTACATAAATCACATAAACCACACTTACCTGAGGTGGACATTACCTACCACTCTGCAGCCGCTACAGGTCAGACTGCCCATTTCCACAGGTGGTCCCAGCACGGCGCTCTATGCAGCGCTATGGGTCGGGCGGGAGGCAAAACTCGAGCCGGTGTCGCAAGCAGGGGAGTTGCACACCGGCTCGCCTATTCTGGGCGGTAATGCTTCGTGCCCCGCCGAAACCAGCACCGAAAGCCCCAGCAGGCTGGCCACCTGCCCAGAAGAGCTCACCGCCGCCATTGCCGCCTCTCGGGGGCGAAAACAGAGATGGCAACGAGCCGAAATTCCAGCCCGATGTGTGTGTAATGTGTGCACCTGGTGAGCATGCTCACATGTTTGTAGAGCTGTTGCATTGTGAGTGACCTAGTCAGTCATGTGACGTTCATAAGACTCCATAAAACCCCAGCCAGTTGGGTCGAGGTCAATATGATGAGGTATGCAGTTGTGAGCCTAGTGGATGAACTGGTAATGTGTCGTGTGATTGTTAAACCTTTGTTAATAAGCCAACTAGTTCTTAATAGCGATGTGTTGCTGTGAATTCGTAATCAAAGAAAGCATGAAGCAAATACATTATAGTGTTAGCATTCACAATGGTTACTTTCTCCAGCAGAATCTACAGCTGCTATTATTGTGGAGAAAATGGCAAACTTTCTTTTAAAGCAATACTGGTATTTCGTCACATTGACACAAAATATATTAACAGTGATTAGGAATGTTTCAATGTTTTTTTAAAACTGTCTTTTGACGAGTATCCTGGGCATCGTCTATCGTCTATTGTGCCTATTAGCACATGGCCGGATTTCAGGCTATTATCAATGTCAGCCAGAGATTGCCATTGTGTGACTTCCCCGTCGCCAGATCTACTTCCCTATTGGGACGTGCGGCATTCTCGGCTCCCTGCTCACTGCAGCTCAGACCAGGACCGAGCACAGCAAGACTCAAACATTCAAGTTGTCCTTAACCCGTGGCATTGAGCCTAAGAGAGAAGGAAAGACTTACCTTGCTATAGCTCCTTTCCCCACCATCGGACATCTCAAAGCGCTTTACAACCAACGAAGTACTTTTGGAGTGTAGTCACTGTTGTAATGTAGAAAACACGGCAGCCAATTTACGCACAGCAAGCTCCCACAAATAGCAATGTGATAATGACCTGATAATCTGTTTTTGTTATATTGATTGAGGGATAAATATTGGCCAGAACATCGGGGATAACTTCTGTGCTCTTCATCAAAATAGTGCCATGGGATCTTTTTCATCCACTTGAGAGAGCAAACGGGGCCTCGGTTTAACATCTCATCCAAAAGACGGCACCTCCAACAGTGCAACACTCCCTCAGCACTGCATTGGCGTGTCAGCCTAGATTTATATACTCAAGTCCCTGGAGTGGGACTTGAACCCACAACCTTCTGAATCACTGAGCCACAGCTGACACTGTTAACCCAATATCACTGTGGCATCCCAGTAAGCTGTGTGTTCTTAATAGTAACCCTCATCATCATCATATGCAGTCCCTCGGAATCGAGGAAGACTTGTTCCACTCTTAATATGAATCCTTAGGTGGCTGAACAGTCCAATACGAGCACCACAGTCCCTGTCACAGGTGGAACAGATAGTCATTGAGGGAAGAGGTGGGTGGGACTGGTTTGCCGCACGCTCTTTCTGCTGCCTGCGCTTGATTTCTGCATGCTCTCAGCGATGAGACTCGAGGTGCTCAGCGCCCTCCCGGATGCATTTCTTCCACTTAGGGCAGTCTTTGATCAGGGACTCCCAGGTGTCGGTGGGGATGTTGCATTTTATCAGGGAAGCTTTGAGGGTATCCTTGTAACGTTTCCTCTGCCCACCTTTGGCTCGTTTACTATGAAGGAGGTCCGAGTAGAGTGCTTGCTTTGGGAGTCTCGTGTCTGGCATGCAAACCATGTGGCCTGCCCAGCGGAGCTGATCAAGTGTGGTCAGTGCTTCAATGCTGGGTAATAGTGTTCTATCACACCACAATTGTAGTTTCCTTTTAGAAAGGTGCCAGAAGAGTAGTTCCCAGCGGGGATCTCTGCACTCTGGATGATCTTATTCAAATGCCTCATTCAATTTCTGGACTTGTTTGAAAAGAAATGATCCCATCAGAATTTGTTCAGCTCCCTTGGAGAATACGAGATGAATTATTATGATGGGTGGATGTGCAGCTGATGCACAGTTGGTAAGCCTCCTGCTACAATAGAATGGCACGCCGCCATTTCTCATTGACAGTATATTGGTTCTTCTCAGATATTGATGGGAGAACTTTGTGGATACTGTGTTCCTTATTATGGAAACTTTCTCTCCCTGTTTTATGCAGCATGTCACTTCATGTTTAAGCAGCAATCCCCACACTTGTTATGCAGCATTTGCTGCCTTGTTTATTCTGCAAGCCTTTCTTCCTATTGCGAGTTTTGCTGTTTATTCAGTATTCTCCTCCCTCTTTTGTAGCATTACAAGTATCACGTCTTTCTATAGATCTAAGCAACTTAACCACTTGAAGACTTGCCAAATAACACATTGCAAGACTATTTAGATAATAAGAATTCTAGAATTTATCAACTTTCTTGTGTATCTATTTTATTCTCCAGAAGAGTTACAACTATCTCAATTAACTTCATAAATAGGCAGAAGGCCAAGCACCAACTATCCTAATTCAACATTATAGTGGCTCACAACATCTCTTAAACATCCCAAATGCTTCACACACTATGAACCACACTAAAATGGCACTCGCCGTTCCCTCTCTCACGCTGTCTTTCTTGCTCTCAGTCTGTCGCTTGCTCTCATGTCAGCTTTCTCTGTCTCTCGCGTGTTCATTTGCTCTCGCTCTCCTCTAAGGCTACAAAGCTGGCTGATACTGGAAGTCCAAATAGCACACTGGTGCATGAAAGGTTGTGGATCATTGTTGGGCTTGAGGAGAAGGAATGCTATGCTACGCTATCCCTTTTGATAATTGGCCTTGGAGCTTTTAATATGGGGCGCTGTTTACAAAAAGGGAAAAACCTGCTCTGTTCCCCAGTAGTGATGACCCTCTGTCAGGGACTCACAAAATTCATCCGTATTTTTAATGACATTTCACCATGATAAAATCTGCCCTTTAAGTAAAAATACTAATTCATCAGATAAGTTATGTGAGTGGAGCTGGCTGTATATGCAGCTCTTCAGTTATCTGTAGTGTATTTATTTTAGCTTTTTGCTATTCTGCATTTGACAAAAATAATTTTGTATTCCAACTTCTTATGGCATTAAAACGCAATGTTTATATAGGTCAAAGCTGGCTACGCTGTAACAGAGGTATTTTGTGACAGAAATAAATCACAGCTCAATTTAATATCAGTGTTCTATCCACAAAATTCATTATCTAAAAGTAATGGGATCATTCCTTTCCACCTTACTTGGAAATCTGGGCAAGCCAGTGTAATTAATCTCAGTGATTAATTGTGGTGCGTCGCAGTCAAGAAAGTAAGCTGAGAGCATGAAGGCTCACTACCTCCGCAATCTTCAAATTCTCAAATGTTTCATTGTTTGTCTAGAAGAATGCCATATGAGAAAGCAAAACTGCTTTCTTTGCTACATAAAGTCCAGTCAATACTAGCTGTGTGGTGCTTTGCCATTGAATGGCCTACTCCTGCACCTATTTTCTATGTTTGTATGTTACTTGATTGTGCAGATGATCCAGATTTCTTCATTGCTTATCAAATATTGAATAGTTACACTCCGGAACCATAATCGCTAGTCTAAAGGTAAACACTATGATCTAATGTTGCTTTATTCAGGCAGTGCTGTGTTATCAATTATTTGTCTATATAGCAACTATCACTGCATTTCAAGAAGTAATTGACTGTGCAAAGCACTTTGAATGATTTTGACATAGCAGGCACGACATGAATGCAAGTTTTATTACTTAGCCATTTCCACTTCTATTGTGCCACCCACATGCAGGGGACAAAAGTGTAGATGCCAAACGGGAAGGTAAAAAGGAAAATGGATAGGGTTAGGATAAAGGACCATTGGCATGGTCGAGAAGAAGGAGTTTGACAAGCTTTTTGAAAGGTGGGGGAGAGAAATAACCATAGTGTTTCAGGGGCCAGGATCATGGAGGCTGTATTAGTGACTACAATGGTGCAGCAGAGTGAATGCAGGACAAGAACAAGACCAGTGTTAGGGAGGGAAGGTGTTTCTAGCCATGTAAGGCAGGAGATGACCATTAAGATATTTGAGCATGAAGACAGTAATTTGTAAGTTGAGTTACTGGTACATGGGAACCAATGGACCTTGGATAAGAGGGGACTATGGAAGCGATTGGGCATAGAATCAGAGATTCGTAGAACTATATGAAAGGGAAATCATGCTTGACAAATCTTCTGGAATTTTTTGAGGATGTAACTAGTCGAGTGGACAAGGGAGAACCAGTGGATGTGGTGTATTTGGACTTTCAAAAGGCTTTTGACAAGGTCCCACACAGGAGATTGGTGTGCAAAATCAAAGCACATGGTATTGGGGGTAATGTATTGATGTGGATAGAGAACTGGTTGGCAGACAGGAAGCAGAGAGTCGAGATTAACGGGTCCTTCTCAGAATGGCAGGCAGTGACTAGTGGAGTGCTGCAGGGCTCAGTGCTGGGACCCCAGCTCTTTACAATATATATTAATGATTTAGATGATGGAATTTGTGTAATATCTCCAAGTTTGCAGATGACACTAAACTGGGTGGCGGTGTGAGCTGTGAGGAGGACGCTAAGAGGCTGCAGGGTGACATGGACAGGTTAGGCGAGTGGGAAAATATATGGCAGATGCAGTATAATGTGGATAAATGTGAGGTTATCCACTTTGGGGGCAAAAACACGAAGGCAGAATATTATCTGAATGGCGGCAGATTAGGAAAAGGGGAGGTGCAGCGAGACCTGGGTGTCATGGTTCATCAGTCATTGAAAGTTGGCATGCAGGTACAGCAGGTGGTGAAGAAGGCCAATGGTATGTTGGCCTTCATAGCAAGCGGATTTGAGTATAGGAGCAAGAAAGTCTTGCTGCAGTTGATACAGGGCCTTGGTGAGGCCCCACCTGGAATATTGTGTTCTGTTTTGGTCTCCTAATCTGAGGAAGGACCTTCTTGCTATTGAGGGAGTGCAGTGAAGGTTCATCAGACTGATTCAGGGATGGCTAGACTGACATATGAGGAGAGACTGGATCAACTGGGCCTTTATACACTGGAGTTTAGAAGGATGAGAGGGGATCTCATAGAAACATAGAAAATTCTGACTGGACTGGACAGGCTAGATGCGGGAAGAATGTTCCCGATGTTGGGGAAGTCCAGAACCAGGGAACACAGTCTTCGGATAAGGGGCAGGCCATTTAGGACCGAGATGAGAGAAACTTCTTCACTCAGAGAGTTGTTAACCTGTGGAATTCCCTGGCGCAGAGAGTTGTTGATGCCAGTTCATTGGATATATTCAAGATGGAGTTAGATATGGCCCTTACGGCTAACGGGATCAAGGGGTATGGAGAGAAAGCAGGAAAGGGGTATGGAGAGAAAGCAGGAAAGGGGTACTGAGGAATGATCAGCCATGATCTTATTGAATGGTGGTGCAGGCTCGAAGGGCCGAATGGCCTACTCCTGCACCTATTTTCTATGTTTCTATTAACTGTTACAGCACAGAAGAACGTCTGTCGAGCCCATACTAGCTCTCTGCAAGAGCACTTCAGCCAGTCCTGCTGCCCCGCTCTTTCCCCGTAGCCCTGCAATTTTTTTCCAATTACAATTCCCTTTTGAAAGCCATGATAGCATCCACCAGCCTTTCAGGCAGTGCATTCCAGATCCTACCGCTCATTGCGTAAAAAAAGTTTTTCCTCAGTATTTCTGCCAATTACTTTAAATCTGTGTCCTCTGGTTCGCGACCCATCCGCCAATGGGAACAGTTTCTCTCTATCTACTCTGTCCAGACGCCTCATGATTTTGAACACCTCGATCAAATCTCCTCTCAATCTTCTCTGATCCAAGGAGAACATCCCCAGCTTCTCCAGTCTATCCCAGTAACAGAAGTCCCTCATCCCTGGAACCATCCTTGTAAATGTTTACTGCACCCTCTCTAAGGCCTTCACATCCTTCCTAAAGTGCAGTGCCCAGAATTGGACACAATACTCCACTTGAGGCCGAACCAGTGTTTTATAAAGGTTTATCATAACTTCCTTGCTTTTGTACTCTGTGCCTCTATTTATGAAGCTCAGGATCCCGTAAGCTTTTTTTAACCGCTTTCTCAACCTGCCCTGCCACTTTCAGCGATTTGTGCACATACACCCCTAGGTCTCTCTGTTCATGCACCTGATGAGTTATTTCTGAAAGACAATACTGGACGATGATTATTAGATTATAGGAGTACATCTGAGTTCCTCTTGATATGGAGAGAACCCCATTTCTAATGAGTCAACTTCCAGTGTTCCAAGTCCCTGGCCATGTAACTAAATAGAATAACAGTCTTACCACAATGAAAGCACTGGCTATATATAGAAAATCTCAATTGCTGATCATCTGTTCTTTACCTCCAAAGAATAGTGCGGCACAGATCAATAAAAGTGCTGCCTCAACATTTAAATGTTTGCAACACAGAGGCAAAATTTAAACAAATCTTAGAAATTTGGGGATAAGTGGTCACCTTGCAATGAATCTGTGAAACATTTCCAATACTGACTATTTGATAATGGCTTTCAGTCACAACTGTTCCATGTTTAAATAACATTTATTTTGTAGTAAGTTAATGTTTCAGTTGCTGATTTCCCTGCCCCCCCCCTCCACCCCCTTGTACCCATGCCAGAATCCCCAGCTTTCACACTGTTCATTCTCATACTGTGGGGCCAAGTTTCGGCCTGAGTTGCTCCTGTTTTTTTGGAGCAACTGGTTTAGAATGGAGTATCTTAGAAATTGCAATTCTCGGCATTTAGTTTGCTCCAGTTCTAGTCAGTTAGAACAGTTTCAGTTTGGAACAGATTTTTTTTTCAAAAGGGGGCGTGTCCGGCCACTTACGCCCATTTTGAAAGTTTAGGCAGTGAAAACATACTCCAAACTAACTTAGAATGGAGTAAGTGTAGATTTTTGTACTCTCAGAGAAACCTTGTCTACACTTAGAAAATCAGGCGTAGGTTACAAATCAGGCGTGGGGAATTGGGGGGGGGGGATTTAAAGGGAAGTTTACAAACATTAAACACTTCAGTTTTACAAATAAAGAGCCATCATCAATAATAAATGATGAATACATCAATAAATCAACCAATAAATCAATCAAAAAATTTAATAAATAAAAAAAATTTAAAAATCTATAAATAAAACATTTTCTACTTACCGACTGCAGCACTGGGAGTCCTCCAACAGTGTGCTGGGACGGCCCCCCCAGTGTGTCTCTGTCAGTGTCTCTATCTCTCTGTCTGTGTGTGTGACTCTCACTCTCTGTCAGTGTCTGTGTTTCTGACAGGGAAGGGAGGGGGGTGGAGGGGTGGTGGGGGAGGGGGGTGGAGGGGAGGAGGGGGACAGGGGTGGAGGGGAGGAGGGGGAGTGGGGTGGGAGGGAGGAGGGGAGGTGGGGGGCAGGAGGGAGAGGGGGGTGGGCGGGAGGAGGGGGAGGGGGTGGGGGGAGGTTAGGGGGGGAGAAGGAAGGGAGGAGAAGGGTGGAGGGGAGGGTGGAGGGGAGAAGGGGAGGTGGGGGAGGAGAAGGGGGGAGGGAAGGGGCAGGGGGGAGAAGGAAGGGGAGGGGGGAGAAGGAGGGGGGGAAGGGAGGGAGGGAAGGAGGGAGGGGAGGGAGGGGGAGTGGGGAGGGAAGAAGTGAGGAGGCAGGAAAGGGAGAAGGAGGCTGAACGGGCCGGGCCCAAGACTGCGGGCTGGATTGACAGGTCGGTGGCGTCGGGTCGGTTGCGGAGGTCGGCGGGGGGGGGGCGGGAGTCGCGGAGGTCAGGGGGGCGGGGGGGGGAGTCGCGGAGGTCGGGGGAGGGAGGAAGTCGCGGAGGTCGGGGGAGGGAGGAAGTCGCGGAGGTCGGGGAGGGAGGAAGTCGCGGAGGTCGGGGGGGGGAGGAAGTCGCGGAGGTCGGGGGGGGAGGAAGTCGCGGAGGTCGGGGGGGGAGGAAGTCGCGGAGGTCGGGGGGGAGGAAGTCGCGGAGGTCGGGGGGGAGGAAGTCGCGGAGGTCGGGGGGAAGAAGTCGCGGAAGTCGGGGGGGGAGGAAGTCGCGGAGGTCGGGGGGAGAGGAAGTCGCGGAGGTCGGGGGGGAGGAAGTCGCGGAGGTCGGGGGGAGAGGAAGTCGCGGAGGTCGGGGGGGAGGAAGTCGCGGAGGTCGGGGGGGGAGGAAGTCGCGGAGGTCGGGGGGGAGGAAGTCGCGGAGGTCAGGGGGGGGGAGGAAGTCGCGGAGGTCGGAGGGGGAGGAAGTCGCGGACGTCGGAGGGGGAGGAAGTCGCGGAGGTCGGGGGGGGAGGAAGTCGCGGAGGTCGGGGGGGGGAGGAAGTCGCGGAGGTCGGGGGGGAGGAAGTCGCGGAGGTCGGGGGGGGGAGGAAGTCGCGGAGGTCGGGGGGGAGGAAGTCGCGGAGGTCGGGGGGGAGGAAGTCGCGGAGGTCGGGGGGGAGGAAGTCGCGGAGGTCGGGGGGGAGTCGCGGAGGTCGGGGGGGAGGAAGTCGGCGGGGGAGGAAGTCGCGGAGGTCGCGGGGGGAGTCGCGGAGGTCGGGGGGGAGGAAGTCGGCGGGGGAGGAAGTCGCGGAGGTCGGGCGGGGGAGTCACGGAGGTCGGGGGGGGAGTCGCGGAGGTCGGGGGCGGGGGAGTCACGGAGGTCGGGGGGGGAGTCGCGGAGGTCGGGGGGAGGGGAGTTGCGGAGGTTGGGTCGCCGGGGCGGGGGGGGAGCGGAGGTCGTGGGTGGAGAGCGTGGGTCGGGTCGGGTCCGGGGGAGCGGGGGTCGGGTCTGGTCCTGGGGTGGGGGGGGAGCGAGAGTCGGGTCGGGTCCGGTCGGGAGGGAGCTGGGCGTGGGAGGTGAGCCTTATCCACGCAGCCCCAGTGGGCCATTCGGCCAGGGCTAGGGGCTGCGTGCTTCGGGCCCCTCCCACAGTTTTGGGCGCCTGGAGCTACTGCATATGCGCGCCCACTGTAGCAGGGACCTGGCTCCGCCCCCTACAGCTCATGCTGCGCTGTGCCCATCTCCAGAGGACCTGCAGGGAGCCAGAGAATAGGTGAGTTATTTTTTAGGCGCACTTTGTGGCGCGAAAAACGGATGTCCAGGTCCGGCGCGGCCTGAAACTTGGGCCCTGTGTCTCTCCACAGTTACTTCTTGAGGAGAACGCTAAGTGTTCATTGCATGAATGTTTCAACTATTCCTCGGCACAACATTATCCAGGACTGGTTTAATGTGGTTCTTCATTTCTTTCAACCAAGAAGGAGCTTTTCATTAAACGAACAATTCCTAAAATGTCCCAAGAAAGCACCATTACTTGCAGAATGGTGTGTATTTGCGTCTTGGTAAAATAGCAGCGTTCTGTCAATGTAATCTAGAGACAGATTGCTTGGCATTGTAATTCTGTTTCTGAAAAATCCATCTCGCACAGCTCAATGCATTCAAGATGAGTTACTGAATTGCTTCTTTTAGTTTCAATGGGACCAAATTTCCCCAGGAGTTGCTCTGTTTTATTTTGGAGCAACTTGATTTTTCTGGAGTATCTTAAAAATCCCCATTCTGCACATTTAATTTGCACCAGTGTAAGTGAGTTAGTTAGGATTTTTTTTAGTTTCTTTTTTTTTTTCAAAAGGGGGCGTTACCAGCCACCCATGCCTGTTTTGGCCATTTAAGCCAGTTTGGACAGCTAATAGTTGCTCCAAACTAACTTAGGCCAGTGTATGTGGCCATTTGTGGCAGCACAGAAAACCCTTGCAGAGAGTTAAGAAATCAGCGCAGGGAGGTACATTCTAAAGCACCAAGCATTAAACAAAGCACAAAAATAAGCATTCAATAATAAATAAAAAATACAAGGAAGCTGAGAGGACCTGCACCTAGCACCAAGACTTACAAAACACTAAACAAAGCACAAAATGTAATATGCAATTAATTAACAAATAAAAATAGAAGGAACCCTAAAGCACCAAGACCAAGTAATAATCAATCAATCAATCAATCAATCAATAACAAATAAAAAATAGAAATCCCACCAAAACACAGCCTGGGGAGGCAGCGGGCCGCCGATG
Source organism: Pristiophorus japonicus (assembly GCF_044704955.1). NCBI lineage: Eukaryota > Metazoa > Chordata > Chondrichthyes > Pristiophoridae > Pristiophorus > Pristiophorus japonicus. Next base: position 226,432,679 of record NC_091982.1, on the reverse strand, counting down.
AGGGAGCCCATTCGGTCAGGAATAAGGACGGCACGCTTCGGGCCCCTCCCACACACAGCCTGCAGCACGCACTCTCAGATTCTAGGGGCGAGGAGCTACTGCGCATGCGTGCACACTCTAGCGCGCATGTGCAGAGGTCTTGGCACTATTTTCAGCGCCGGGACCTGGCTCTTCCCCCGAATTCAGTTGCCACACTACGCCACCATGGTGGAGAGGCTGGGGAGCGACCAAACTCGGCCCGAAGATTTTTGGCGCCCTTGGAGTTCTACAAAAGCGGCGCACCTCTGGTGAGTGCACCAGCAATCTGTACTGGCCAAATTTGGGCCCAATGATGTGGCAATTGCCTAGATCATACAGTATATTATGTGCCACTGCACAGGGCAATATAAGTCATTGTTTTAAGAAAAGAGTGGTTATTATAATGAGGGATGGCCAGCCAGAGGAGTGTAAATGTTCTTCTCCTGTCTTTTACAAGGGCACTCTTGATCTGGTGTGATACAGCTTCGTCTTTTACTGGGCTCTGCTCAACCTTGGTACAGACTTCCTTTCTCTGTCTCTACTTAACCTTCCCTAGTCCAGCACTGGCCAACCGTATCTTCTTTGTTACATGTGGCTCTTTGAACGCTTTGTTTAGCTGCCCTGCTTGATGGACACTGTCCCATTGCGAGAGGGGCTGAATAATTAAAGGATGCAATCAGCTACAACAGATCAGAGATTTCCTTCCATTCTGACCTAGATATTTGAGTCAATTCAAATATATTAACTATTTACTGCTGTGCGTGCCGTAAGAATTGGTGCCGTCATCATCTGTGTGCCAACAATGGAGATAACAATCCAAACTTTGATTTCACTTCATGAAAAATAAAGCTTTTAATTTTTTATGATGAATCTGTTTTTAGAAAATGCACTTTCTGTGCTGCTGAATCAGTCCTGAATATTTATGTTGGATTAAGCAGTTTTTTTTGTAGAAGTTTAATATGATAGCATTTAATTTTATGTTTTAACATGCATACAGCCTTGCAAGGTTGCAGAAAATGTAGGTTGTAGCAAGGGAATCTATTTGCAAAATGGTTCTTTTAACTAGATTCTTTTGGAGGAGTTAATGAAGACATTTTTTTAATGATAATTAATGTACAGCAATTGAATTTTAATGTTCATTAAATGAGCTTGGCAGTAAATTCTGCTTTCAGTGATGTGACCTAGAAAACCCAAGGTTCTCCAATCTGCTGTTTTTCCTCAAGGTTTTTCACTGCATTTCTGAGCTAGTCTGTTTTTCCTCCTCTTTCTCATAAGAATTCTCTGTTTGATACAAAGCAGGAACATAACTTGTGTCAACCCGATATCTTAAACCAGTTGAGAATGGCTCTGGAAAAATGATGTAGACAGAAAGTTCTTGTGGTACAAGTGGACGCACTCCTCAAATTGAGAAGCTTTATGGTTTCACCAGATGGATCAAGCGCAACCCTTGATTAAAAACTCTTTTTTTGGAGGAAGGGAACAGGAATCAGATCCGAAATGCAGTTAGTGTAGCAAAAGTGATCACTGAGTTTGTCTTTTGAGGAATTTGGAGACATTGTTGGGAAAATAAGACTTTCCAACCTATGTCCATTCCAAGCTTCATAAGAAGGTCTGGTAATTGGTCATGTTTCTTTGGTTCATTAAGGTTTATTTCATCAAGGTTTATTTCATCAAGCGCAGGCAGCGGAAAGAGCGTGCAGCAAACCAGTCCCACCCACCCTTTCCCTCAACGACTGTCTGCCTGCCCCACCTGTGACAGGGACTGTGGCTCTTGTATTGGACTGTTCAGCCACCTAAGGACCCGTGTTAAGAGTGGAAGCAAGTCTTCCTCAATTCCGAGGGACTGCCTATGATGATGATGATGATGATTATAGTAGGTTTAATTCCTCAAGTTTCAATGGCAGCTGATGAGAAAAAGCCGTATTTTTCTCGAGCATCATTCAGAGATAAAATTTCAAATATCCGTGATAATTGAAAGCCTTGTTTACCATAAACAAGTATAATTTGGAAACAAGCACTCTCAGAATATGGTTTCATTTTTAACTAGCCAGGATTCTATAGTGGACGTGTAATTAAGGATGGATTGCTATGCATTCTGAACTCCTAAACAAATATCAACTGGTTCAGAGGCAGGCAAAGAGCGAAAGGGTGGAAAGCAGGAAAGATTAAATGATACCATTTCTCCTGCCCTCCAACTTATCACAGACCATCCCTTTTGTTCTTTTCTCACCTCCCCCTTTCCCTGCCTCTGCACGCTGAAAACCTGTTACATCTCCAACATTTTCCAGTTCTGATGAAAGATCATTGACCTGAAACCTCTGTTTCTCCCGCCACAGACGCTGCCTGGCCTGCTGAGTATTTCCAGCAGTTTCTGTTTTTATTTCAGATTTGCAATATTTTGTTTTTGTAAAGAGTGGATGAGATGGGCAAGAACAGAGTGGCGAGAGGGAAAGAAAGGTAGGAGAGGTGAATATGAGAGACAAGGAGGGAGGGAATGAGTAAGTGTCGGCGGGGGGGCAGAGAGCGAGAGAGAAAGGAAGGGAGAGTTATGAGAGAGTGGGCGAATGAAAAGTCAAGACAAAATGACTGAGTGAGAGAAAGAGATTGTGAGACAGAGGAACTACAACAACAACTTGTATTTATATAGCGCCTTTAACGCAGTGAAACACCCCAAGGCACTTTATGATGAGATAAAAAAATTGACACCAAGCCGCATAAGTAGAAATTAGCGCAGGTGACCAAAAAGCTTGGTCAAAGAGGTAGGTTTTAAGGAGCGTCTTGAAGGAGGAAAGCGAGGTAGAGAGGTGGAGAGGTTTAGGCAGGGAGTTCCAGAGCTTGGGGCCCAGGCAACAAAAGGCACGGCCGCCAATGGTTGAGCGATTATAATCAGGGATGCTCAAGAGGGCAGAATTAGAGGAGCGCAGACATCTCGGAGGGTTGGGGGGCTGGAGGAGATTACAGAGATAGGGAGGGGCAAGGCCATGGAGAGATTTGAAAATAAGAATGAGAATTTTGAAATTGAGGCATTGCTTAACTGGAAGCCAAGTAGGTCAGCGACCACATGGGGTGATGGGTGAATGGGACTTGGTGCGAGGCACCCGAGTTTTGGATCACCTCTAGTTTACGTAGGGTAGAATGTGGGAGACCAGCCTGGAGTGCGTTGAATAGTCAGAACTAGGAGAGAAAGAAGAGGAATTGGTATAATCCAGACTTCTAGTAAATTGCTGTAAATAACGTATATCAAAAGTCATATTCATGGGCTAAGTTTCAAAATATCTTGCATGGTATACTTGCTTTTGAGTGAGTATCAGTTAAAATATTAGTATACATTATATTAAAATCTTGCAGATTTGTCAATTATTTTATTGATCTTAGGATATGGCCAATGTTGGCAAGCCAGTAATTATTGTCCATCCTGGGGGTATTAAGAGTCAACCACCTAGTGTGAGGTTGGAGTCACATGTGGGCCAGACTGGGTAGGGGTGTCAGGATCCCTTTCCTGAAGAACATTAGTAAACCAGTTAGGTCTTACACCAAAGTGTCACCTTACATGGTCATTTGCTTGTGTTGGCCCACAGATTACCAGAATTATTGATTTCAATTTCGCAACTTGCCGTGGTGGCATTATGATCTCATAATCTCTGGCTTGTTAGTCCAGTAACATAACTACTAGGTCACCATAACCATAACTACTAGGCTACCATAATTACTAGGCCACCATAACCATAACTACTAGGCCACCATAACCATAACTACTAGGCTACCATAACCAATCAATTACTTTTTCTGACTCTCGAGCTGCGAAAGGTTGGCCACTCCTATATTAACAGTTGTCCCATGGCATTGCTCATGGTGAGTTAGCGGGTACATTGGCTGGAATTTTCTAGGGTGGTAGCGGCACGAATCTGCTCCCTTCTCGCTCCCATGCGCCTTTCCCCCAGGCGTATGTGTCGTCGTGGAGCCGACCCGACCGGCAGGTGACCCAATTGAAATCACTATCAAGTAGTTTACGGGCACTTTTGAGCCTTTTTTTACTTACTTTTTAAATTTCCCTAAATGGTCACGGGATTCACGCCGCTCGGTAACCACGCCTGTCACCCTGAGGCGGGAGTTCTGTGGCCATTACTCCATCTGATTATTTGACAGCATCAAATGTACAGTAAAAGCTCCCACCTGATAGATGATCTCTTTCCTCAGGCAGAAGCTGTTGCTCACTCCATTTCCAGCAGACTATACTGGCTGCAAGTGTTTCCAGCAAAGTCTCCATCAGTGTCTCACCATTAACAGAATGCTTCGGTCATCTGTACTTCACCTGCCATCTATTCCATCAGCATGGGTGCTGTGTATACTGTCTCACCTTGGTCTACCGAATCGGACCATGATGAACCCCAACAGCATCAGGCTGTGACACTATGGGCCAGGTTGGCACTACCCCACCCCACACCATAAAGCATCCCTACAATGACCAAGCCGTTCCTTTCACATTCCGCACCATTGCAGGGGGTACCGTTATGTCTCACCATTCACTGCAACTCACTAAACCACTTCCAAAGATGCTCACAAATATGTCCAAGACCAGAAAGTGTTGAAAATAAAGATTTTTATGTTTGACACCATATTAACAGAAACTTTACATAAACATGGGATAAAACACCCAAGTGCCTACCCTTGTGTGTTGTTAGTTGGTATGCTTGCACTAGGGTGAGTGTGAGGGGTGGCTAGTGAGATGGGGATGTGATAATCCATGTAGATAGAGAGACAGTGATGGATGGAGGTGCAAGGTGAGTTGGTGTGAGTGAGGATGTGCAGGAGTAGGGTAGGGAAGGCAGAGTGATGAGGATGTGATGAGAGGCACAGCAGGATGCAGTTGAGTGTGGCTTTGTACTAACGTTTCCTGATCTAATGAGATCATTCATAGGTTTGCGGCACTGCACCCAGGTCCTCCTGACCACATCCCTGCTTGTGACCTCCTCTGCAATCTCTAACCAGGCTGTTTTGGTCTCCTGGGGAGGTCCATTTCCGCCCATCGGAAGGGAAGAGGACCTCCCTGCGTGCTCTGACTCCCTCCATAAGCAGATGGAGGGAGTCATTATAGAACCTGAGTACAGCCCTCTGCCTCTGTGCAGTGCTTGTCAGTGTTTGCAGCACTCCAAATGCTTCTTCTCTCTTGTTAGTCAGTCCCTCGGAGTCGAGAATGACTTGCACTGTAACGTGAGTGCTAAAGTGGCTGCTGAGTCCAATGCGGGATCTACAGACTCTGTCACAGGTGGGGGGGGCAGGTGGTGGTTGGAGGGAGGGACGGGTGGGTGGGGTACTTGGTTTGTCATGCGCTCCTTCCGCTGTTTGTACTTGGCTGCCGTTACTCCCGACGAAGAGACTCGAAGTGTTCGGCACCTTCCCGAAGGCTTCTTCTCCACTTTGAGCGATCTTGGGCCAGGGATTCCCAAGAGTCGGTGAGGATGTTACATTTTTTCAGGGATGCTTTGAGGCTGTGCTTGGAACGTTTTCTCTGCCCTCCTGGGGCTCACTTGTCATGACAGAGCTCAGAGTAGAGTGCCTGTTTCAGGAGCCTTGTATCAGTCTATGTGGCCCGTCCATCAGAGCTGATTGAGCGTGATCAATGCTTTGATGCTGGCCTGAGAGGGAACACTGACGTTGGTGCGCCTATCCTGCCAATGGATTTGCAGAATTTTGCGGAGGCAACTTTGGTGGTACTTCTCCAGTGCTTTGAGGTGTCTACTGTACATTGTCCAATGCTGCAGTGCACTGGTTAACCTTCAATTGTAATGTGGCCATGGTCCCTTTAAAGATCCCGGCTGAAAACGCATCATGAATGACATCACCAGACCCACTCTATCTCATTGGGCTGGGCAGGCTTAATAGGCCCCATTAAGGTAAGTTCATTTTCAACAGTGGGATGGAGCCAACAGCGGGGCCATGGACACCGCCCACACCAGATAGGCTAAATTCCAGCCCTTGCTTTGTAGTTATAGAAGTGTTATAAATGGTCGAACATTTCTATCTTTATAAAATGATGCACCTTCCAAATCACCGTGAACGTGCTGTGGGCTACACTAGTATACGAGTAATGTCTACCTTGTTCTGTAGTTTAGTTCCACTCCAGTAGGGAGCTTGTTGACTGTGAGGTGGAGCATGGATCAGAGACATGGACAATGTACAGTAGATGTAATTGGCATCACAGAGACATGGCTCCAGGGTGACCAAGGCTGGGAGCTCAACATCCAGGAGTATTCACATTTAAGAAAGATAGACAGAAAGGAAAAGTAGGTGGGTGGCGTTGCTGGAAATTAATGCATTAGTAAGGAAGGACATTGGCTTGGATGATGTTCAATCGGTATGGGTGGAGCTACGGAATACCAAAGGACAGAAAATGCTGGTGGGAGTTGTGTACAGACCACCAAACAGTAGTAGTGAGGTTGGGGACAGCATCAAACAAGAAATAAGGGATCTGTGCAATAAAGGTACAGCATTATCATGGGCGACTATAATTTATATATAGATTGGGCTAACCAAACCAATAGCAATGCGGTGGTGTAGGATTTCCTGGAGTGTATTAGCGATGGTTTTCTTGACCAATATGTCGAAGAACCAACCAGAGAACTGGCCATCCTAGACTGGGTGATGTGTAATGAGAAGGGACTAATTAGCAGTCTTGTTGTGCGAGGCCCCTTGGGGAAGAATGACCATAATATGGTAGAATTCTTTATTAAGATGGAGAGTGACACAGTTAATTCAGAAATAAAGGTCCTGAACTTAAGGAAAGCTAACTTCGACGGCATGAGGCATGAATTGGCCAAAATAGACTGGCAAAGGATACATAAAGGGTTGACGGTGGATAGGCAATGGCAAACATTTATAGATCACATGGATGAACTTCAACAAGTGGACATCCCTGTCTGGAGTAAAAACAAAACAGGAAAGGTGGCTCAACTGTGGCTAACAAGGGAAATTAAGGATAGTGTTAGATCCAAGGAAGAGGCATATAAATTGGCCAGAAAAAGCAGTAAATCTGAGGACTGGGAGAAATTTAGAATTCAGCAGAGGAGGACAAAGGGTTTAATTAGGAGGGGGAAAATAGAGTACGAGAGGAAGCTCGCCGGGAACATAAAAACCGACTGCAAAAGCTTCTATAGATATGTGAAGAGGAAAAGATTAGTGAAGACAAACGTAGGTCCCTTGCAGTCGGACTCAGGTGAAATTATAATGGGGAACAAAGAAATGGCAGACCAATTGAACAAATACTTTGGTTCTGGCTTCACGAAGGAAGACACATAACCTTTCGGAGGTACTGGGGGATCGAGGGTCTAGTGATAAGGAGGAACTGAAGGATATCCTTTTTAGGCGGGAAATTATGTTGGGGAAATTGATGGGATTGAAGGCTGATAAATCCCCAGGGCCTGATTGTCTGCATCCCAGAGTACTTAAGGAAGTGGCCCTAGAAATAGTGGATACATTGGTGATCATTTTCCAACAGTCCATCGACTCTGGAGCAGTTCCTATGGACTGGAGGGTAGCTAATGTAACACCACTTTTTAAAAAAGGAGGGAGAGAGAAAACAGGTAATTATAGACCGGTTAGCCTGACATCAGTAGTGGGGAAAATGTTGGAATCAATCATTAAGGATGAAGTAGCAGCGCATTTGCAGAGCAGTGACAGGATTGGTCCAAGTCAGCATGGATTTATGAAAGGGAAATCATGCTTGACAAATCTTCTGGAATTTTTTGAGGATGTAACCAGTAGAGTGGACAAGGGAGAACCAGTAGATGTGGTGTATTTGGACTTTCAAAAGGCCTTTGACAAGGTCCCACATAAGAGATTGGAGTGCAAAATCAAAGCACATGGTATTGGGGGTAATGTACTGACGTGGATAGAGAATTGGTTGGCAGACAGCAAGCAGAGAGTCGGGATAAATGGGTCCTTTTCGGAATGGGAGGCAGTGACTAGTGGAGTGCCGCAGGGATCAGTGCTGGGACCCCAGCTCTTTACAATATATATTAATGATTTGGATGAAGGAATTGAGTGTAATATCTCCAAGTTTGCAGATGACACTAAACTGGGTGGCGATGTGAGCTGCAAGGAGGATTGCTAAGAGGCTGCAGAGTGATTTGGACAGGTTAGGTGAGTGGACAAATGCATGGCAGATGCAGTATAATGTGGATAAATGTGAGGTTATCCACTTTGGTGGCAAAAACACGAAGGCAGAATATTATCTGAATGGCGGCAAGTTAGGAAAAGGGGAGGTGCAACGAGACCTGGGTGTCATGGTTCATCAGTCATTGAAAGTTGGCATGCAGGTGCAGCAGGCGGTGAAGAAGGAAAATGGCATGTTGGCCTTCATAGCTAGGGGATTTGAGTATAGGAGCAGAGGGATCTTACTGTAGTTGTACAGGGCCTAGGTGAGGCCTCAACTGGAATATTGTGTTCTGTTTTGGTCTCCTAATCTGAGAAAGGATGTTCTTGCTATAGAGGGAGTGCAGCGAAGGTTCACCAGACTGATTCCAGGGATCGCTGGACTGACATATGAGGAGAGACTGGATCAACTGGGTCTTTATACACTGGAGTTTAGAAGGATGAGATGGGATCTCATAGAAATGTATAAGATTCTGACGGGACGGGACAGGTTAGATGCGGGAAGAATGTTCCCGATGTTGGGGAAGTCCAGAACCAGGGGCACAGTCTTAGGATAAGGGGTAGGCCATTTAGTGCTGAGATGAGGAGAAACTTCTTCACTCAGTGAGTTGTTAACCTGTGGAATTCCCTACCGCAGAGAGTTGTTGATGCCAGTTCATTGGATATATTCAAGATGGTGTTAGATATGGCCCTTGCGGCTAAAGGGATCAAGGGGTATGGAGAGAAAGCAGGAAAGGGGGTACTGAGGTGAATGATCAGCCATGATCTTATTGAATTGCGGTGCAGGCTCAAAGGACCGAATGGCCTACTCCTGCACCTATTTTCTATGTTTCTATGTTTCTATGACACCTCAAGTCACTGGAGAAGTACCACCAACAATGTCTCCACAAGATCCTGCAAATCCCCTGGAAGGACAGGTGCACCAACATCAGTGTCCTCGTCCAGGCTTACATTCCCAGCATCGAAGCACTGACCACACTCGATCAGCTTCGCTGGGCAGGCCACGTAGTCGGCATGCCAGACACGAGATTCCCAAAGCAAGTGCTCTCTTTGGAGCTCCTTCACGGCAAACGAGCCAAAGGTAGGCAGCGGAAATGTTACAAGGACATAGAAACATAGAAACATAGAAAATAGGTGCAGGAGTAGGCCATTCGGTCCTTCGAGCCTGCACCACCATTCAACCAGATCATGGCTGATCATTCACCTTTCCTGCTTTCTCTCCATACCCCTTGATCCCTTTAGCCGTAAGGGCCATATCTAACTCCCTCTTGAATATATCCAACGAACTGGCATCAACAACTCTCTGCGGTCGGGAATTCCACAGGTTAACAACTTTCAGAGTGAAGAAGTATTTCCTCATCTCAGTCCTAAATGGCATACACCTTATCCTTCGACTATGTCCCTTGGTTCTGAACTTCCCCAACATCAGGAACATTCTTCCTGCATCTAACCTGTCCAGTCCCATCAGAATTTTATATGTTTCTATGAGATCCCTCTCATCCTTCTAAACTCCAGTGAATACAGGCCCAGTCGATCCAGTCTCCCCTCATATGTCAGTTCTGCCATTCCGGGAATCAGTCTGGTGAATCTTCGCTGCAGTCCCTCAATAGCAACAACGTCCTTCCTAAAGTTAGGAGACCAAAACTGAACACAATATTCCAGGTGAGGCCTCAATAAGGCCCTGTACAACTGCAGTAAGACTTCCCTACTCCTATGCTCAAATCCTCTAGCTATGAAGGCCAACATACCATTTGCCTTTTTCACCTGTTGTACCTGCATGCCAACTTTCAATGACTGATGTACCATGACACCCAGGTCTCGTTGCATCTCCCCTTTTCCTAATCTGCCGCCATTCAGATAATATTCTGCCTTCATGTTTTTGTCACCAAAGTGGATAACCTCACATTTATCCACATTATACTTCATCTGCCCTGCATTTGCCCATTCTCAAGGACAGGACACCCTCAAAGCCTCCCTGATAAAGTGCAACATCCCCACTGACACCTGGGAGTCCCTGGCAGAAGACCGCCCATGTGGAGAAAGTGCATCCGGAAGGGCGTTAAGTTCTTCGAATCTCAACGCAAAGTGCATGAAGAGGCCAAGCGCAGGCAGCGGAAGGAGCGCGGGGCAAACCAGCCCCACCCACCCCTTCCTTCGATGAATGCCTATCCCACCTGTGACATGGTCTATGGCTCTCATATCGAACTGTTCAGCCACCAAAGAACTCACGTCAGGAGTGGAAGCAAGTCTTCCTCGATTCCGAGGGACTGCCTATGATGATGATCTTGTAGAGCAATGTTCTACACAACATTTTATGTTATAACAAGTTGATGTTTTGGGATGTTGCTCTTGAAGAGAAATATTGTTCCTTTCTTCCTTCAGCTCTTTCACTGCTTTTTCACTATCAATTTATTTCTGATTGTCATTCACTCTTTTATTCTCTGTGTATGCCTCTCAGACAGTTTGTTCATTGTCATGTCTATCTCTGTGTGCAACTCATTTTCTCACTTCTGTAGAACTCTCTGACACTCAGTGTCCTCTACCTTTTGTATATCTCCCAAAGTCTCAGTATGACATTATACATATTCTTTTACTAACCAAGAAAAGTCTGATGCACTGCCTTAATTAAAGACTAAGGTATGCCAGAAGGTGACAGACATTATATACCAAGCAGCTGGCAAGTGTGACAAAATAAGGAGATTATTCAGCCAAATCAGATTAATCCTTTAATTATTATTTTATGTCTGTCAATTGTTCTCCCATGAGAGAGAACATTGAGCCAGAATTTTCTGTCAAAATAAGTGAGTCTAACGACGCTCACCATTATTCGCAAATCGCACTGCAACTTCAGGCGAGGTTAAACGTGGAAATGCGGAAGTTGCTGTCTGAGATGCATCACTGCACTGACCATACGAATGTCCCTTTTGTGGTTTATGATGTAATCTTAATCTCTCATCTGAATTAGTTTCAGCATATGCACAGTGTATACCACTTTCTACATATCATTTTCATCATGTGTTCCCTGTGTAACCAATACATAATACTCTGATCTTTATAACTTGTATGTCAGGTACACTATTCTTAGGTTACATTAATCCCCTGCAGCCTACACTGAAATAAACCATGAGGCTTCTCTCTGTGGATTTCTTTATTTCCGCTCTTGGCCCACTCTTGTAATCTCAATCTCAATCTCTCTCTCTCTCTCTCTCTCTGCACTCTGATGTAGCTGCCCTCTTCCCATTTTCCCCTCTCTGTCCCACTCTTGTACCTTGGCCCTCCACGACCAATGCACCACTATTTTCCAAATAACTCTTTTTAAATGAAATGCAATGGATGCCAGAAACGGTAGGAACCCAAGACCACGCTCTTTCTCCCAGGTATAAAAAATAAAGTTCTCCCTCATAGAAGAACAGTTAACGGGTCATTAAAAAATGAATTACTGAATTAATTTAACTTGGCCTAATAATTTATGTTAATTGTATTCCCACTCTGCATTTAGGTGAGTGGGGCCCTTCAATGAATGTTCTGCGGGGTGAATCACGCAGGCAGCAGAGCCCGAATCACCACTAAACTTCAATTAGAAATTTGGCCGGCCTCCACATTCACAGTTTAAGATATATGTGCCAACATGTACTCTGCGGCAGCTTGCAAACAAAAGGGTTCAAGACCATAATTCATTAAATTTGCAGCTGTTGGTTTTCAGGGCCAAGCTTCAACACAAATGCAATTAAAACTCAGATCCACGACGATATAAATGAAACACAAAAGCTTAGGTCTACCCACCCCTAACCTTGGGTCTCACTTCCCTTTACCTAGTTTCTCTCAGTTAATTGGTAAATGTGTTAAAAGAGGTGGGGCTTGAAATTCATCTTGGGCAGTATCAAATCATGTACCCGTTATACGCCCCTCCCAATATAAATTCCGTTGACTTCAATAGCACTTAATAGCGGGCGGGGAGTATACTGGGAGTACACAATAGCGGGCGGGAAGTATACTGGGAGTATGCAATACTGGGCGGGGAGTATACTGGGAGTATGCAATAGCGGGCAGGGTGTATACTGCGAGTACACAAATAGCGGGCAGGGAGTATACTGAGAGTACACCATAGCAGGCAGGGAGTATACTGGGAGTACACAATATCAGGCGAGACGTATAATGCGAGTACACAAATAGCGGACGGGGAGTATACTGAGAGTACACAATAGTGGGCAGAGAATATACTGGGAGTACACAATAGCGAGCGGGGAGCATACTGGGAGTACACAATACTGGACAGGGAGTATACTGCGAGTACACAATAGTGGGCGGGGAGTATACTGCGAGTACACAATAGTGGGCGGAGAGTATACTGTGAGTACACAATAGTGGGCAGGGAGTAAATTGAGAGTAACAATAGTGGGTGGGGAGTATACTGGCAGTACACAATAGTGGGTGGGGAATATACTGTGAGTACACAATAGCGGGCGGGGAGTATACTGAGAGTACACAATAGTGGGTGGGGAGTATACTGGCAGTATACAATAGCGGGCAGGGAATATACTGGGCATACACTTTTTGCGCTCTCTGCTGCCAGTGGGCGAGGCTCTCCATCAGACTCGTAAAATTAACCTTTTTATCTTTCAAAATGCGCTGTGTCCTCACTGGGTGTGTTGTGAGATTGGTGCTTATTGTGCCTGTCACATATTTGCACCATGAGGCAGCCTTATTAGAGACTGTTGGAATCGATAGCCTGCCGATGAACACGGAGTATCCATCACCACCTGTTTACTAACAGTAAAACAGTCAAGTGCCTTTGTGATTATTAATAATTACCAAATCGTTCAATAAGGTACTCATGTAAGTTAATTGCTTTGCATTTTCATTCATGGGTAGAATTCAGGGCCCTATGTTTGGACATAGGAACAGGAGTAGGCCATTCATCCCCCTTCGAGACTGTTCTGCCATTCAGTTATATCATGGCTGATCTGAATCTCAATTCCATCTACCCACCGTGATTGTGTAACCCTTAACACCCTTACCTCACAAAAAAAATCTTTCGATCTCTGTTTTGACTGAGCTTCAACAGCTTTTTGGGGGAGAGAGTTCCAGATTTCAACAGACTTTGTGGGTGCAAAGACATTTTGGTCAGTATTAAATGCATTCAGTTACAGCTGAGCTATTCATAAGGATTCCCCTGTGCTGCGTTCTAATTTAATGACAATGGTAAGTTAAGTTACCACTGGTTTTATGAAAGGGAAATCATGTTTGACAAATCTGCTGGAGTTCTTTGAGAATGTAATGAGCAGGGTGGATAAGGGGGATCCAGTGGATGTGGTGTATTTGGATTTCCAGAAGGCATTCGATAAGGTACCACATAAAAGGTTACTACACAGGATAAAAGTTCATGGGGTTGAGGGTAATATATTAGCATGGATAGAGGATTGGCTTAACTAACAGAAAACAGAGAGTTGGGATAAACGGGTCATTTTCTGGTTGGCAAACCGTAATTAGTGGGGTGCCACAGGGATCGGTGCTGGGGCCTCAACTATTTACAATCTATATTAATGACTTGGATGAAGGGACCGTGTGTAATGTAGCCAAGTTTGCTGATGATACAAAGATGGGTGGGAAAGCAAAGTGTGAGGAGGACACACAAAATCAGCAAAGGGATATAGACAGGCTGAGTGAGTGGGCAAACATTTGGCAGATGGAGTATAATGTGGGAAAGTGTGAGGTTATCCACCTTGGCAGGAAAGATAAAAAAGCAAATGATTATTTAAATGGAGAGAGTTTACAAAATGTTGCAGTACAGAGGGACCTGGGGTTCTTGTGCATGAAACACAAAAAGTTAGTATGCAGGTACAGCAAGTAATCAGGAAGGCAAATGGAATGTTGGCCTTTATTGCAAGGGGGATAGAGTATAAAAGCAGAGACATCCTGCTACAACTCTACAGGGTATTCGTGAGGTTGATTTCGGAGATGAGGGGGTTGACTTATGAAGATAGGTTGAGTAGGTTGGGCCTGTATTCATTGGAGTTCAGAAGGATGAGAGATGATCTTATCGATACATATAAGATCATGAGGAGGCTCGACAAGGTGGATGCAGAGGGGATATTTCCACTCATAGGGGAAACTAGAACTAGGGGCCACCCATTTAAAACTAAGATGAGGAGGAATTTCTTATCTGAGAGGGTTGTAAATCTGTGGAATTCTGTGCCCCAGAGAGCTGTGGAGGCCGGGTCATTGAATATATTTAAGGTGGAGATAGATTTTTGAGTGATAAGGGGTTATGGGGAGTGGGCAGGGAAGTGGAGCTGAGTCCACGATCAGATCAGCCAGAATGGCGGAGCAGGCTCAAGGGGCCTTATGGCCTACTCCTCTTCCTATTTCTTATGTTGTTAAGTTGGCCCAAATATTCAGCCTCAGCACTAATCACAGTTAAATTCCTAATTGAGCCAGAAGTGAAACACTTGACCATTGCAGGTAAATTCAATGATGCAACTGATCCGAAAATGTCAATTGCAGGTAAAGAAAATTGGGGAAACTCAGATTTATCAAACGGGGAGGTAGTCCATGTGAAGGATAGACAGGATAGCCAGGACTGGTGCCAGTTTGGGAATGGAATTAAATCCATAAAGTATGGAGTCCTGATGACAACAACAACAATTTGCATTTATATAGTGCCTTCAACATAGTAAAATGTCCCCCGGATCTTCACAGGAGTGTAATTAGATAAGAATTGTAAGAGTATAGTATTAGGCAGTCCTTCGTATCGAGGATGACTTGCTTCCACACCAAAAAGAGATGAGTTCACAGGTGTCTCAATGAGGGACCTTACAATCCAGGTCTCGAACTACATACTGAAGGGTGGAAGATGCCTGTGCGTGGATTCTTTCAACGTGGGGTGGCCGTTGCACACCAGCCACCACATGGGCTTGACAGAGCTAGGTCTTGATCCAGTGGCAAGGGTTAACCCAGAAGACTGGAGACCAAGCTCTGCTGCACGGACCTAGTGTGCACGCATGCTCCTACTATCCATAGATCGCAGTGTGGGTTTGCCCGTGCTGCCCCTAGGCCCCTAGACCTCTTCTGGGCCCCGAACCCTCGCCTCTCCTGGGCCCTGATCACGACGCTCCTGGGCCCCGATCTCTCACCGCTCCTCCGCCCCGATCAGTAACAGGACATCAATTAGTCTGCTCTTATCTTGGAGACACCAAATATTTGATATTTGAATTGTAAGAACAACAGTGCCAGCTTGCAGGAAATGTGAATGGTACCGTTCCTGCACAGCGTGCCTCAGTGCTGCTTCACCCCCAAAATTGCTGAAATTCACCACCGCATTCTGAAGCAGTACCTTGAGCCTCCGGACATATTTTGTGCTGTCAAACATGGTGCCATATTATGAGGGGGTCAACGATGCATTCTGAGGCTTTACCCATTGCTTTGAGATGGAGGTTCTTGCTGTGATCTGTGGCAGTGCTCTGATGCAGCCGCTATGTTCAGACTGCAAGCTGTGTGCACTGAGCTGTTATTCCCAGCTGAGAACTTGCTAACATTGTTTCTTCAGAGAGAATAACAAATACCTGCCTCTTAATTTAATGAATTTTAATCCGGTCAATGACTAGTTTCTGCAATCAAGATTCTCAGTCGAATGATAGGGAAATGTAAACTGGGAGACAAAGAATATTCAGTCAAATGTTACAACCTCCTGTTGGAAGATTTAATAACCAGCTTCTCATTAGCAATTCTATTATTTTCTTCCTACATGCTGTACTCAAATATACTGGTTTGAATGCAAAGAGCATGCTCTGAGCTACAAGCTGTCAACTGTGCTTGTTACACTAGTGGATAGCTAGGAATTAATTTGATACTTTGTGGAAATGGCCGAGGAGCCCCGGCTGTTCAGAAAGTGCCCATTCCAGGCACAATGGGCTCTTGTCATTGCACAGTCTGTTACAGCAAACCTCATCCTACAGAAACCACACTATAATTTGTGAGGAAATTGAAGCTTATGATGAGATGAACTCTTTGATGATCCTGTGTTTGCCATACCATCCACCATTCGCATGTTAGGTATGACTCTGACAGATAATAAGTCGCTCTCCCTTCTCCCGGTCACTAGTGATATCTCATTCCAATAGGTCACGGTGGCAGTCCAGGTTTGCCGATATGCGAAGCGCCACAATAAATCTTGGGCTTACCCTTGTGAACGACTGAGGGCGAGCTTGCTGCAGGATGGCAGTAGAACAGGTGCTTGGGTTCCTAAATGATAAAATGGTGGCCGAGGTGCGATTCTGGAGAGGGGATAGAATTGAGAGAGTTTGCATCTTTGGCATGAAGATCAAAGAAACGGATTTGATTGCAAACTGCTTAAATATCAGTTCCTCTTATTTTTAGACCAAAACTAGAAGCTCTCATTCCACATCAACAGGGCGGAATTAAGGGTTTGATGGGCTTGGGCTAACTAATCTAAATGGACTGATAGTTACGTTTGTTCATGTTCATTACATTACGTATATGATTCTGAGTATGAAAACATAGGCCAGTATATTCAACAATGAAAGCATATGTTCTGTATCAAGTAGGTATATATTCTGGTTCTGGTAACATTGCAATACTAGATCCATAAATATATATATGCAAATTTCTCTCAATTTGGTGGGCCTGCAGCAATCCACCCCTGCACATCAAGCCTGTCATAAGTTTATATTCAAGGTTGTTTCTGAGTTATCAAGCTTTTTTTAAACTATTTTCTCGTTTGGTATGTATGCTGAATAGTCAACA
Source organism: Pristiophorus japonicus (assembly GCF_044704955.1). Lineage (NCBI taxonomy): Eukaryota > Metazoa > Chordata > Chondrichthyes > Pristiophoridae > Pristiophorus > Pristiophorus japonicus. The sequence continues at coordinate 226,415,747 of NC_091982.1, read as the reverse complement.
GAAGAACATAAGTGATATGGTTAGTGAAGCAGCAACAATACCATTCCGCTAATGTGGCACTGCAAACATGCTCATTTTATTTTTCCAAAGATATTGAAAAATTTCAAAATCTTGCCCAGAAGTAGTTTGCTCTGCTACAGCAGACCGTGATCTGCTACATCGTTACATCCAAAGGAAAACAGCGTTTGCTTTCACACTGAGCTGTGCTGTTCCACGATCTGTCTGTGCTGGCGGTGACAGCAGGATCTGATGGGCAGGATTGCAGTAACAATACTAAAGGTACTTCTGTATTGTGGCTAGGGCTCCGAGAGAGCAGCACTCAAGTGGCGATCGATGATACCCGGGGGCTGCTGTCTATTTTATCCTGCACTTGCAAGCTTAGGAAGGAACATAGGAACAGGAGTAGGCCATTCCAACCCCTCGAGCCTCTTCCTCCATTCATGGCTGATCTATATCGTAACACCGTTTACCCATATCCCTCAATATCCTTAAATCTTCATTGGAGGACTAATCGAAAAAATGCTTATTTTTCACGCGTCTGTGCTCTTACAACAAAAAGTTAGGCATCAGGAGCCACAGAGTTTGCTTTGTGTGTACTGTAGTGTGCTGAGAGTTGCACACTTCTGCCACCGACACCACATCATCGATGTGAAGGTGCTGTAAGGGAGTCGGACCTCACCCTAGTAATGTCACGCACCTCACTCTCTACTTTGTTGCACTTTCTTTCAAGCATTTGTTGCTCAACCCAATACAGTTTTTGTCTAGTTTGTTTGTATTGTCCAGTGCTTTTTGTTGTACATCAGAATTTTGTATTGAGAAGCTTAATGAAAGAGGTTAGGCACTTCCGCAATTTCCAAGATATTGAAACATGAAACCTTGCTCAATTGTGAGGCATACTGGAGGGCACAATGGGAGGTCCGTAGCCACATTCAGTTCGATCTGTACTATCTCAGATAAAGCATTGAGGATAATTGCTGCAAGCTAACATTGCAAAGGATAGCTGAAAAGATCAGTTAATTGGATTCTGATCACACGGATTCTGATCCACTGTGTGCACAATTCTGTGGTGCATCAAAGGCCATTTCTGAAACCCTGCCTGTGGATTATTGCCCAGTCCTGTACTCTTATTCCCAATTAGCTTTTATTTTACATTCTTCAGCTGAGCACTGTTGCAACTATAGGTAGCTCAAAAGAAGATGATTATTTTAAGAATGTTAAATGCATTGATAAGTTAATGAGTTTCTTCTAAGATTAATGGCTCCCATTTGAGAGGAAGAGGATAAAGATCACTGTATTTCATAGGAATTTTATTCTGTTCACAGCAACGGGCTTTTTAAAATATTTTCACAAGTCTACAGATGTTTGGGCTGGCACCTTTATTTCAGCAATGAGACATTAAACTGAGCCCAACCCCCACCCCTGCCCTCTCATGTGGTGTAAAAGCTCCCAGGACACTATTTGAAGAAGAGCAGGGAAGTTCTCCAATATTCCTGGAAAATATTCAGCCAACTAATCACTAAAACAGATTATCTCATTGCTGTTTGTGGGAGCTTGCTGTGCACAAATTGGCTGCCATGTTCCCTTCAAAAAGTCCTTCATTGGTCGTAAAGCACTCTGGGATGCCTTGAGGTTGTGAAAGGTGCTATATAAATGCAAGACGTTAGTTTTTGTTCAGCAGAATTCTCTTACTATATTGATTGATTGGTTAACCCTACTGTTCAGTTAGGGACAAGCATTTGAATCAGGGAGAGCTTCATATCGTGTTCAAGCACTCCGTTTAATGCACAACACTACAGGCTGGGCTGAAGTAATAAGAAACTGAATTGCATGGCTCTGAGGGGTGGCATGGAGTGAAAATAAAGGGTGGCCAACAAAACAACTGAACCACACTCCGTAGAGCATGTGCCTGGGTCCACTGGTCAAGAAACTGATGTAAAGAAGGTGACAATATAACTCTGGTATCTCTTTAATAATTGGTGATTATCACTGCTTTTTCACAACAGCCCAATCCCTGGAACTTCATTTAAGAGCAGAATTTTATATTGTGCCTTACTGGGTTGACAACCTTCAATTGCTTTACTTAACCTTAGATAAGTAAAAATATTTATTTTGAATTAAGGGCTATTAAAAGAATGTCGAACAACTTTATCACAGCCAATGCGGTCCATTTGAGTTGTAGTCATTGTCATATTGCAGCAAAACGCGGCAGCCACTTTGTTCTAGTGGTGTTAATGGATAAATATTGGCCAGGATACCGAGAACTCCCTTGTTCTTCTGCCATGGGATGCCACAAGATCTTCTACGTCCACTTGGGGCCTCCGTGTAACGTCTAATCCAATACCTCTGACAGTGCAGCAGTCCCTCAGTATTGCACCGATGTGTCAGCCTGGATAACGTGCTCAAATCTACGGGATGGGGCTTAAACCCACAACCTTCTGACTCCTAGGCGCGAGAGCTACCGCTGAGCCACAGCTGACACCTAAAATAAAAGAAACAAAATGCAGGAAAACAATTGCAGAAATGTAAAAGCGAGATACTGCAGATGCTCGAGATCTGAAATAAGATCTGGACGTGCTTAGCGGGTCAGGCACAGTGGTTTCAGGTTGTTGACAGATGCTGCCTGACCTGCTGAACGTTTCCAGCATTTTCTGTTTTAATTACAGCAATGTGTTGGACAAAAGTCACTTTCGAAGGATCACAGAATATAAAACATCAGCTACCTTTTAAGGTGTATCGTTGAATAAATGGGCGGTTTGTGATTCTGGGTACAACAATGCCCCGAGTCACGGAGTCCTGGGCATATGTTTGCATCTGGATGGGAAATTCTGTTCTCACCTTGGTCATCAGAGAACTTAGCAGGTAACACCTACTTCAACACTGGGAGCAGCCACTGAATTGCTCACATAGCCTGCAATGTTTGGTTAGAGAGCAGCAATGATAAAGGCCTGAGAGTTTCAGGTGGCACTGTAGGGGAGGAGAAATTCACTTCAAATATCGAAATGTAGGAGACAATATTGGAGAAAATTCTCTTTCTTCATTATAAAAAAATGAGGAAAATTCAAATGTAAACGATGGATTGAAAGTTGATGAAAACCAAAGAGGTTTCTTTTGTCGTTTGTTCAGCTGGTTCAAGGGTTTCCCTAAGGAACAAGCACAGATCTTTATGCAGTTTCTGCTTTGCACCTGGAATAGTAGGTTTGTTCAGCATCTTTTGTTCTTTGGAGAGCCACTCATTCTTTATATAATGTTCCTGTTTCCCCCCCCCCCCTCCAAAAGAGAATTTTCTTCAGCTACATCATTTGTTTCATGTTCAGCATTTTTCTGGTTAAAAATATGCGACAGACTCCTTTACTCCCCCTCTGGAATGTCGCTGCTGTCAGATTTATTTAACTGAGTACTGCTACAACAAGATGAGAGACAGACAAATTTATACAGCAGATAATAAGTCCCCGGACAATTAAGTCTGTGACACCTTCTGTATGCACATGAAGAAAAGGGGAATAGATCACTCTTGTGTGTTGTGTGTATCTCGGTGGCCATTACTGTCTGCGGCAGCGTGACTCCGTGACTCTTTGTTTTCATCTCCAGTACATGTGCCGTATTCACCAAGGAATATGATATCATTCACTTCCATCTGGTACTGTGTAACTTGTGGGCATCTCTCAATTCACTTCCATCTGGTACTCAGCAACTCATGTGTGTCTCAGTTATACTCTTACATAACATTGCCAGAGAATGATTTAAATGCCAATGTGCTAATCTCTATTGGTTTTACTTATGTCAACAAATATGTGGGCTACAAAATATATTTACATGTTGAAATTTTGCAATACTTTTTTTCCGTAATCTGGTGTACACAAACATAAACTATGACCAGACCAGACTGTGTTGATGTATATGTGTATCTGTCAATAGGATGTGACATGTAAATAAGATTAGTGTACTGTGATCTTCCGTGGCTTTGCCCACGGCTAATCTGGCATCTGGAGCACAGATGTGATGCCTATTAAGGCCGTTATACAGTAATCCCTGTGAGGAAATGGTCTAGAAGGACACATCCATGAAGTTAATTGGAGGCTAATTGTTCAGGGAAATTTCTATAGATCCACAGATCCTGCCCTTGGATGGAGGATAAGTCTTGCAGAAAAATCAGCAGGAAATGACTTCATAGAATCATAGAATATTACGACACAGAAGGAGGCCATTCTGCCCAATGTGTGTCTTCCATTTTTTTTGAATATGCTTGACACTTTGAAGTGTGGCATCTGAACTTGTGATAGGCACAAGGCTTTTTAATATATACAAGCAAAGCTCCCGTGGCATTGCTTATAGTGAGTCAGATTATATGGTAGCAGTGCAGAGGGGGAGGTGTTTGATATTTGGGGAATGCAAAGGAGGAAATCTGAAGTTTGGCAGAATTGGAGAAGAGTCTTGAGGTTGTACAGCACTGAGAAGGGAGGTCCTGGGCTTTGGCGGGGTCTGGGGCAGAGGGCTTTGGGATTCAGCAATAGTATGGAGAGGAAGATATTGAAATTTGGTAGTGGTGAAAAAGATCTTTGGGGTTTAGTATTTTGAATTAGACATCATCAGACCCCCAACTTTTGCATTTCAATGAGTCCTTCATCTGCCTAGGACAAGGGCTTCCATCATTGCCCCAAACATGCTAGTTAAATGGACAACCACACCGCTGGTATTCTAGACCTCCCACCTTTCTGCAGATCCCTTACTCGTCCAGCGTGAGGGGGGTTAAATCAGCCGTTCTGTCTCAGTTTTACTTCCCGTTGTTCACAGACAGAACAGGATCAGAGACTTTCCAACACAATTGAGTATGAGATGTTTACCAATTGCTGAGTCAGATTAACTAATTGTTAATTATTTACAATCTGTGAGGCAACATCAAAGCTTAGCTCATTAGCATCTCCAATATCTATCATCTCAGAGCTGCTTTTTCACTTTAATGGATACATAATGGGCCTAAAATTAAGGTCAGAGGCTTCCTTCGTTCGAATGCCTCCCACCCGAAAAATTCTACGGATCTACCTGTTGGTCCCGGAGGAAGTAGGATCCCGGTCGGACACCTAGATTCGCTGAATGAGAAAACCCTCTAAAACACCTAAACCCAGCATAATAAATAAATAAATCACCTCACATATTTAAAATTAAATGTCTTAGAAAAAAAATATATTTTTGGGATTTTTTTTAATGGTACCTTAATGGACAGGGTTTTTACTATAAAAATGTGTATTGAAATTAAATTTTTATATGTTTTAAAACTCTTACGCTGGTAAAAGTAGGCATAAAAGTTTGAAGGACACTTTCTGGGCATGAGTTGGGCAAATGGCCCTGTATTGAATAAAGAGTCCGACCAGATACTGTGAGCTCAAAGTAAGGTGTGACCGTAGTCCTTTATTGCAGGTCTCCAGAGTGCCTCCTGTGAGGCCTCCTTATGTACAGGTGCTCCCAAGGGATTATGGGATCCCTTGGGACTCCAGGGGATGAGCCCTCTGGTGGTTAAACATTGTAATTACAGGTTTACATATATAACAGGCCCAATCTCTCCCACGCAGATGTCCTTCTCCCGGGGATGCGGAGGATCTGTCTGCGAAATCATCGCGTCCCGAAAACCAGCTTTTGCGAGGCCTCGCCGAGTCCGTGCGCACTTTGTATGGACCCAGCAAGGCCGGAATGTTAGCGCCTATGCTTTAAAACACAATATTTAACGACAGCTCTTCTCCCATTGATTTTCTGTGGGAAAATCGTCAAAAGGTCTTGAAAAAATGACACCCCGATATTTCACTTTAGGGGAATTGGATCATCAGTGTGCTGGATCTTCTGCACATCACAGTGATGTGCATCTGGCCATGGCCACGTTTCCATCCGCAGGTTCGTTAGCGTAATTATGTCTGGCTCTCTGCCTCAACCTAATAGTCCGATGGAAGGGGTGTAGAGGATAGAGGAGAGGGGCCTCACAGCCCTGCTGCAGCTTCGTGTTACCAGCAGCCACTTTGATAGCTAAATAGATCTTTAAAAAATTATAATTAGCAGATAAAGTGTATTAGCCTTTAGCTTTTTGTCCATTTAATCCTCAAAAGGGGCCTCTGCCATTACTACAACACTGGAGGGGATGAACAGGTTTCTGTTGTGTCCAGCTCCCTGCCATGGGTTTAAAACGATGGGAAATAATTTGGATGGAATATTTCTATCATGTCAGTACATCTACCCAGATATAGGTGGTTACATTGAAGGTTGTTGGTGGGAAATGCAATGGCCAGCGATGTGACGGAATATATGCCCTTGTCTCAGTTTCTGTCCCTGTCCTCACCAGCCTCAGTTCCTCCCATAAATTAGAGAACGGAGGCCAGAAGATTAAAGCCATTTGATTACATTCCTGCACCTGAAAAATATCAAATACATTTATCAATCAACAACTTCCTCACTTACAATGAAGAGGATTACGCGCCCAAATGGTTCATTTATCCTGTCAGATCGTTTATAATCGGCTCAGATTTGGTCCCTGCCAATTTTTGGCGCACTCAACCGAGGTGCGCCGACTTCCTAGGATAAAAAAGGCGTCAAAAAGTTGTTTCCGCATTCTGGCCGCTCTGTGGCCTCTTCCATGGCTTGGTGCGGCGTGGCAATTCAATTAGGGGCCAGAGCTAGGGCCCTGTGCTGAAGAGTGCTGGCAGCTCAACGAATGCGCACTGGGGGTTTCGCGCATGCGCAGTAGCTCTTCTGCAGCGTGGGACCCGATGTCCCGCCCTTATCCCAGGCCAAGTGGCGTCACGACGCATAGAAACATAGAAAATAGGTGCAGGAGTAGGCCATTTGGCCCTTCTAGCCTGCACCGCCATTCAATGAGTTCATGGCTGAACATTCAACTTCAGTACCCCATTCCTGCTTTCTCGCCATACCCCTTGATCCCCCTAGTAGTAAGGACCTCATCTAACTCCTTTTTGAATATATTTAGTGAATTGGCCTCAACAACTTTCTGTGGTAGAGAATTCCACAGGTTCACCACTCTCTGGGTGAAGAAGTTCCTCCGCATCTCGGTCCTAAATGGCTTACCCCTTATCCTTAGACTGTGACCTCTGGTTCTGGACTTCCCCAACATTGGGAACATTCTTCCTGCATCTAACCTGTCCAGTCCCGTCAGAATTTTATATGTTTCTATGAGGTCCCCTCTCATTCTTCTGAACTCCAGTGAATACAAGCCCAGTTGATCCAGTCTTTCTTGATAGGTCAGTCCCGCCATCCTGGGAATCAGTCTGGTGAACCTTCGCTGCACTCCCTCAATAGCAAGAATGTCCTTCCTCAGGTTAGGAGACCAAAACTGTACACAATACTCCAGGTGTGGCCTCACCAATGCCCTGTACAACTGTAGCAACACCTCCCTGCCCCTGTACTCAAATCCCCTTGCTATGAAGGCCAACATGCCATTTGCTTTCTTAACCGCCTGCTGCACCTGCATGCCAACCTTCAATGACTGATGTACCATGACACCCAGGTCTCTTTGCACCTCCCCTTTTCCTAATCTGTCACCATTCAGATAATAGTCTGTCTCTCTGTTTTTACCACCAAAGTGGATAACCTCACATTTATCCACATTATACTTCATCTGCCATGCATTTGCCCACTCACCTAACCTATCCAAGTCGCTCTGCAGCCTCACAGCATCCTCCTCGCAGCTCACACTGCCACCCAACTTAGTGTCATCCGCAAATTTGGAGATACTACATTTAATCCCCTCATCTAAATCATTAATGTACAGTGTAAACAGCTGGGGCCCCAGCACAGAACCTTGCGGTACCCCACTAGTCACTGCCTGCCATTCTGAAAAGTACCCATTTACTCCTACTCTTTGCTTCCTGTCTGACAACCAGTTCTCAATCCATGTCAGTACACTACCCCCAATCCCATGTGCTCTAATTTTGCACATCAATCTCTTGTGTGGGACCTTGTCGAACGCCTTCTGAAAGTCCAAATATACCACATCAACTGGTTCTCCCTTATCCACTCTACTGGAAACATCCTCAAAAAATTCCAGAAGATTTGTCAAGCATGATTTCCCTTTCACAAATCCATGCTGACTTGGACCTATCATGTCACCTCTTTCCAAATGCACTGCTATGACATCCTTAATAATTGATTCCATCATTTTACCCACTACCGATGTCAGGCTGACCGGTCTATAATTCCCTGTTTTCTCTCTCCCTCCTTTTTTAAAAAGTGGGGTTACATTGGCTACCCTCCACTCCATAGGAACTGATCCAGAGTCAATGGAATGTTGGAAAATTACTGTCAACGCATCCACTATTTCCAAGGCCACCTCCTTAAGTACTCTGGGATGCAGTCCATCAGGCCCTGGGGATTTATCGGCCTTCAATCCCATCAATTTCCCCAACACAATTTCCCGGCTAATAAGGATTTCCCTCAGTTCCTCCTCCTTACTAGACCTCCCGACCCCTTTTATAACCGGAAGGTTGTTCGTGTCCTCCTTCGTGAATACCGAACCAAAGTACTTGTTCAATTGGTCCGCCATTTCTTTGTTCCCCGTTATGACTTCCCCTGATTCTGACTGCAGGGGACCTACATTTGTCTTTACTAACCTTTTTCTCTTTACATATCTATAGAAACTTTTGCAATCCGTCTTAATGTTCCCTGCAAGCTTCTTCTCATACTCCATTTTCCCTGCCCTAATCAAACCCTTTGTCCTCCTCTGCTGAGTTCTCAATTTCTCCCAGTCCCCAGGTTCGCTGCTATTTCTGTCCAATTTGTATGCCACTTCCTTGGCTTTAATACTATCCCTGATTTCCCTTGATAGCCACGGTTGAGCCACCTTCCCTTTTTTATTTCTATGCCAGACAGGAATGTACAATTGTTGTAGTTCATCCATGCGGTCTCTAAATGTCTGCCATTGCCCATCCACAGTCAACCCCTTAAGTATCATTCGCCAATCCATCCCAGCCAATTCACGCCTCATACCTTCAAAGTTAGCCTTCTTTAAGTTCTGGACCATGGTCTCTGAATTAACTGTTTCATTCTCCATCGCAATGCAGAATTCCACCATATTATGGTCACTCTTCCCCAAGGGGCCTCGCACAACGAGATTGCTAATTAATCCTCTCTCATTACATAACACCCAGTCTAAGATGGCCTCCCCCCTAGTTGGTTCCTCGACATATTGGTCTAAAAAACCATCCCTTATGCACTCCAGAAAATCCTCCTCCACCGTATTGCTTCCAGTTTGGTTAGCCCAATCTATGTGCATATTGAAGTCACCCATTATAACTGCTGCACCTTTATTGCACGCACCCCTAATTTCCTGTTTGATGCCCTCCCCAACATCACTACTACTGTTTGGAGGTCTGTACACAACTCCCACTAACGTTTTTTGCCCTTTGGTGTTCTGCAGCTCTACCCATATAGATTCCACATCATCCAAGCTAATGTCCTTCCGAACTATTGCCTTAATCTCCTCCTTAACCAGCAATGCTACCCCACCTCCTTTTCCTTTTATTCTATCCTTCCTGAATGTTGAATACCCCTGGATGTTGAGTTCCCAGCCCTGATCATTCTGGAGCCACGTCTCCGTAATCCCAATCACATCATATTTGTTAACATCTATTTGCACAGTTAATTCATCCACCTTATTGCGGATACTCCTTGCATTAAGACACAAAGCCTTCAGGCTTGTTTTTTTAACACCCTCTGTCCTTTTAGAATTTTGCTGTACAATGGCCCTTTTTGTTCTTTGCCTTGGGTTTCTCTGCCCTCCACTTTTCCTCATCTCCTTTCTGTCTTTTGTTTTTGCCTCCTTTTTGTTTCCCTCTATCTCCCTGCATGACAGGCTGCTGCACGCCATAGAGAGAGTCCTGCACCTATACCCGGCCGAGTGGCCTCTCGGGCCGAGGTAGGACTTGAGTTTTATTTTTTATTTATTGATGGTTGTGCTTTGTTTAGTGAGGAGAGTTTTGATTGGGTGAGGACGATAACTGTTTTTATTTGGATATCTTGAAAAAATTATGTAAATATGTTTTGTTTCTTTACTATTATTTTTGTAGTTTAAGCTTTCATGAATGCTTCTGTTGTATAATAAATTAACTTTGCGAAGTTTGTCATATGTCCTGTATAGCTGTTTGATCCTATTCACATTCTTTAGTCAAGTCGTTAAGTACCTACCTGCGCTGATTTCTTAACTCTTCGCAAGGATTTTCAGTGCGGCCACAAGTGGCCACATACGCTGGCCTAAGTTAGTTTGGAGCAACTATTAGCTGTGCAAACTGGCTTAAATGGCCAAAACGGGCATAGGTGGCTGGTAAAGAAACCTTTTGGGAAAAAAAACTAAACTAAAAAAAATCCTAACTAACTCACTTTCAATTACCCTTCTAAAAAACGGAGCAACTCCTGGGCAAATTTGGGCCCTATGAAACAATCTATTTTATCAATGAGCAACACCATGGGAGATCAATTTTTATTTCATATACATGAGAAAATTTAATAAGCCTCATAGGGTTGTGGAGTCCTTGTTGAGGCCCTCAGTATAAACAGGCTTGAAATTGGAAAACTGTGCAGTTTAGTGATGTGCAATAGAAAGGCATCCACAGGAATGAGGATAATCAGTCTATGATGGTGCACCTGTAATCATGATTCTTGAACATCTCTAATGCAGCAACTGATGAAAAATTCATTAATCCAGTTGTGGAGTTTATAAAATATGGAGGAAATGGCAGTGAAAATCAATAACATCCCAATTTACCCAGGGGTCACTGTTTCCAGGTTGTCTTGTAAAAGGAGTAATATGGGGCCCAAGTTTCCACACGATAATAAACGGGCGCCCCTCTGAGCTGGGCGCCTGTTTTTCGCGCCTAAAACGGCGCCGGAAAAAAAACGCGCAATTCTGGAGAGCCCTGCAGCTCCTTGTCTGTTTGGCGCGGCGCCCAGGGGGGCGGAGCCTACGCACGCGCCGATTTTATAAGTGGGAGGGGGCGGGTACTATTTAAATTAGTTTTTTTCCTGCCGGCAATGCTGCGCGTGCGCGTTGGAGCGTTCGCGCACGCGCAGTGTGAAGGAAACATTGGCACACGGCCATTTTTGTAGTTCTTTGTAGCTGTTTAATTTTTGAACATTTTTTAATAAAAGCACATTGCCATCAGCACTTGCAGCCTTCTCACTGTCTCCTCCCCCCCCCTCCCTGTGGGAAAGAACGGGCGCCTCCTCTTCCCCCCCCCGCGGGAAAGAACGGGCGCCTCCTCCCCCCCCCCCCACCACGCGGGAAGAACGGGCGCCTCCTCCTCCCCCCCCTCCCCCCCCCGTGGGAAGAACGGGCGCCTCCTCCCCCCCCCCCCGCGGGAAGAACGGGCGCCTCCCCCCTCCCCCCCCCGTGGGAAGAACGGGCGCCTCCTCCCCCCCCCCCCCGTGGGAAGAGCGGGCGCCTCCTCCCCCTCCCCGCGGGAAGAACGGGCGCCTCTTTCCCCCCCCCCCCGCGGGAAGAGCGGGCGCCTCCTTCCCCCCCCCCCCGCGGGAAGAACGGGCGCCTCCTCCCCCCCCCCACGGGAAGAACGGGCGCCTCCTCCCCCCCCCCGCGGGAAGAACGGGCGCCTCCTTCCCCCCCCCCCGCGGGAAGAGCGGGCGCCTCCTCCCCCCCCCCCCCGCGGGAAGAACGGGCGCCTCCTCCCCCCCCCCCCCCCCCGCGGGAAGAGCGGGCGCCTCCTTCCCCCCCCCCCCCGCGGGAAGAACGGGCGCCTCAGGCTGACTGCAGCATTCTCCGTGCCTGAAGCACTTTCACACAGGTAGGAAGATGGTTTATTTAATCTTTTCTTTGCTTATAAATGTTTATTCAGGTTGGATTTATTTGTATAATATTTGTAGAAGTATAAATAAGGATTTATTTTAGAATTTAATGACTTCCTTCCCCCCCCCTCCCCCCTCCCACCTCGTTCTGGACGCCTAATTTGTAACCTGTGTAGAACAGGTTTTTTCAGTTCTACAAAAATCTTCACTTGCTCCATTCTAAGTTAGTTTGGAGTACGTTTTCACTGTGGAAACTTTGAAATCAGGCGTCAGTGGCCGGACACGCCCCCTTTTGAAGAAAAAATTCTGTTCCAAAGTAGAACTGTTCTACCTGACTAGAACTGCAGAAAAAAAAATGTGGAGAATTGCGATTTCTAAGATAGTCCGTTCTCCACCAGTTACTCCTAAAAATCAGGCGCAAATCATGTGGAAACTTGGGCCCATGGAAACATTACCAGCTCCTTCTGGATATTATCTGAATGGCAGCAGATTAGGAAAAGGGGAGGTGCAATGAGACCTGGGTGTCATGGTTCATCAGTCATTGAAAGTTGGCATGCAGGTACAGCAGGCGGTGAAGAAGGCAAATGGTATGTTGGCCTTCATAGCAAGGGGATTTGAGTATAGGAAGAGGGAGGTCTTACTGCAGTTGTACAGAGCCTTGGTGTGAGGCCTCACTTGGAATATTGTGTTCAGTTTTCGTCTCTTAATCTGAGGAAGGACGTGCTTGCTATTGAGGGAGTGCAGCGAAGGTTCACCAGACTGATTCCCGGGATGGCACGACTGACATATGAGGAGAGACTGGATCGACTGGGCCTGTATTCACTGGAGTTTAGAAGGATGAGAGGGGATCTCATAGAAACATATAAAATTCTGACAGGACTGGACAGGTTAGATGCAGGAAAAATGTTCCCGATGTTGGGGAAGTCCAGAATCAGGGAACACAGTCTAAGGATAAAGGGTAAGCCATTTAGGACTGAAATGAGGAGAAACTTCTTCACTCAGAGAGTTGTTAACCTGTGGAATTCCCTACCGCAGAGAGTTGTTGATGCCAGTTCATTGAATATATTCAAGAGGGAGTTAGATATGGCCCTTACGGCTAAAGGGATCAAGGGGTATGGAGAGAAAGCAGGAAAGGGGTACTGTGAATGATCAGCCATGATCATATTGAATGGCAGTGCAGGCTCAAAGGGCCGAATGGCCTACTTCTGCACCTATTTTCTATGTTTCTATGGATCAACAGTTGTACTGCTGATCCCCACAAACTCACCCGGGATGCCAAGTACGGATTATTGTGGGTCATGGGTTCAAGTCCCACCCCAGGAACTTGAGCACATAAATCTAGGCTGACACTCCAGTGCAGTGCTGAGGGAGTGCTTCACTGTCGGAGGGGCCATCTTTCGGATGAGATGTTAAACCGAGGTCCCGTCTGCTCTCTCAGGTGGATGTAAAAGATCGCATGGCACTATTTCGAAGAAGAGCAGGGAAGTTATCCCCGGTGTCCTGGCCAATATTTATCCCTCAACCAACATAACAAAAACAGATTATCTGGTTATTATCGCATTGCTGTGTGTGGGAGCTTGCTGTGCGCAAATTGGCTGCCGCATTTACCACATTACAACAGTGACTGCACTCCAAAAACTGTAAAATGCTTTGAGATGTCCGGTGGTCATGAAAGGCGCTATATAAATGCAAGTCTTTTTCTTTATTGCATGATTCGGACACTCCCACTGGGGAGTGCAACTTGCTGCCTGTGAAATTATGCCTCAAACCTGTGATTTCCCAAGTCGAGCTTCCTACAAATGTAGTTCCCCACCAGGAGCAGCAGATCGTGAAATCACTCCTGTTGTTTATTTTTTTAGTTATATTAATGATTTTAACACAAAATATAGAATGGTAAGGTTTATTTGTGCAGAAAAGCTGGGCATCCAGTGCAAATAACATTTCACAGGTTACGGTTCAGGCTGCCTCCCAACACTCCGTACTTGTGCTCGCCACGGAAAGGTCAGTCTGCAAGCCAGCTCCGGCCCCTTAGCAACAGAAAGTAACCTTGTGCATGCAGTGAATGGGATTAAAAATCTATCCATTCACTATTGAGCTATGCCAGGAATAATATGAAATTCCCCCAATAATCTCTTGAACTCTCTAATAAATAGAGAAACAGAATGATGACACTGCGTGTATTACAGGCTATACTGCAAGTTATTCACTCTAAGGGAGAAATATACACAGAAAAACATTAATTCTATGGGGAAATTACAATGCAGCTTAATTATAACATTTCTAATCATTTTCTCAGGCTAAAATTCCAGTGTTTCCAGGTTTTTATAATCCTTTTTCAGAGATGTTTCAACACACTTTTTTACATGAGCGCATGACTTGGTGCTCGTAGTTCCAATTCACAAGTGATGTGGAAATGGGATTGATCTGAGTGAGCTGAATAAAGATAAACAGCTATCTCTAAACCTTTATGCAAAAAAATAAACTGTTCAAGTGACAGGAATGAATGTTGGTGTAACACCTGTTTTTTCCTGCATTGGACAGCCATTACCGAGAATGTCTCGGGTCTCTTTTTCAAAGTGGTAAATATTGTCTGAGGAATTATTCAGATCAATTATGTCTTGATGTGGGCCTGTGTGCAAGCAAGTAAAACTAGGAGGTAGTCCATCCTTTGAAACTAGCATCTGTCATCCACATGGGGTTTGTGTGTTTGCCTCTGTCCTCACACAAACAAAAACAAGACGGATCCCTTCCAGAAAGTAGTTGAAATGTATTGTTGATATGCAATCCCCTGCAGGCCCTCAAGCTACAAGGACAAGAGAGAACTTAACAGAAACCCATTCCATTTTAAAACTCCCAGAGCCCTGCCGTGGCTAGAATTTAAACGAAAGGATAGTAAGTGGACATTTTATAACTTGGAAGAGGACAAATCTCTGCCCTCTTTCCATCACACAACACAAATAGTGCCTGGATATTGTTGAGCACAAGGTATTATACAGTGAGGCCATATTCAAATTTTACAATTTCTTTCATACGAGATTTTAAATGCATTTGTTGTACATATACTTGTCACAGTGACATGCAAAGGTTTTCTTGTATTAATAAACTTTTATTAATCTCTTTGAAAACATGACATTGGATTAATATTCTCTAGTGTGAAAACATGAAATACTTCGAATGTTAATCAATCCAATTAGTAGATGTTGACGATTTTTGAATATTCCGAAGGTTAGAAAAAGATGGAACAGGCATAACAAATTGCAGCTTCATACTTTGTACAGATCTAAAAATGTACAAGTATCAGTATTAGAGGTACTTATCCAGCTCTGTGGATGATGTGAGATTCTGACTAACTACCTACATTATGGCAACAGGTAAACTATGGAAAGAATACAAATTATGTTTTAACTAATACACCAGCTACTGTCCCTAAAAGTATGAGAATCTTGGCCAAACTCTCTTTTTTTAAAATTTTTCTGGCTTAGTTTGCCTTTTCTTGTGCTTTTTAAATTTTTTCTTCGTATTTACTATTTGTCACTCTGTATCTCCCTTCTTTTCATTGGTCTCAATCCAACACCACTTGCAAGAAGCACTGAGAGTAGCAAGGGCACAGAATGTACTCTGGGTGAGGGACTTCAATGTCGTTCACCAAGAGTGGCTCGGTAGCACCACTACTGACCGAGCTGGCCGAGTCCTGGATATAGCTGCCAGACTGGGCCTGTGGCAGGTGGTGAGAGAACCAACATGAGGGAAAAACGTACTTGACCTCGTCCTCACCAATCTACCTGTCGCAGATGCACCTGTCCATGACAGTATTGGTACCCCATCCACCACCTTAAGCATTCACTCCCTTCACCACTGGCGCACCGTGGCTGCAGTGTGTACCATCTACAAGATGCATGGCAGCAACTTGCCAAGGCTTCTTTGGCAGCACCTCCCAAACCCGCGACCTCTACCACCTAGAAGGACAAGGGCAGCAGGCGCATGGGAACACCACTACCTCCACGTTCCCCTCCAAGTCACACACCATCCTGACTTAGAAATATATCGCCGTTCCTTCATCGTTGCTAAGTCAAAATCCTGGAACTCCCTCCCTAACAGCACTGTGGGAGTACCTTCACCACACGGACTGCAGCGGTTCAAGAAGGCGGCTCACCACCATCTTCTCAAGGGGCAATTAGGGATGGGCAATAAATGCCGGCCTTGCCAGCAATACCCACATCCCGGGAATGAATTTTAAAAAAGCACAGACTGAATATTTATGCTGCAAAGCTTCAAGTGGGGTTGATATTTCAGTCCATTCTGTGTTCCCTGTGGTTTCACGATGAACCAAAGGTGGTTTGTTGTGACAAGATCCCAGGAATGTTAGATATTTAAAACAACTGCAATCTTCAGGCTTTTAAAACCTAAATATGGGATCAGGTAAGCACAGATTTATCTTTGCCAATCCACCTGATCTCCTTTTCAGCCTTGCTGTTTCCCTGCACTTTGGACCTTCTCAATACCTACGTTTCCCTGTATGAAGACGGATACTACATATAAGGGGCAATTCCATGATCTGATCTCACCAGGGAGTGGCACGTACAGAGAATGCATCTTGGGAAAGAGCAGATGCACAGCTCTCACTTCCCCCGAGGTGCTGCCAGTGAGTGCCACTCCCCACTGGGTGAATCATTCCCTTCTCTCTTTTTCTTCTACACACGAGCACACACTATTCTCCGTCTGAAAGACTGGACTATCAACATGGAGATTCTTTTAATTACAAGTCAGCCATTAACATTATTTGATGCCATCTCTGTATGCAGTTACCATGGTTGAAGCGTGTTGCTGATGCTGTAATCGGAAAGTAAAGCTGGCTTGTAGTGGTGGCGTGCAGTGATTTTGTCATGCATTTTAACCACACAAGAAAGCCCCAAAGCAAACAAAGCAGTGAGAAATATCTGGTAAACATCATTAAAAGCACCAAAGGTATCAGTGATTGTGATGTTGGGTGATTGCCTCTTAATATGCGTGTAATAACATGTCTGCTGAATCATTCCTATTTCTCTGTTCTTTTACGAAGGCCACATTGAAATGCATCCCAGGCTGTTGAGCGAAGTAAAAGAGGAAATAGCAGAGGCCTTGACCAGCATTTTCCAGTCCTCTTTGGATTTGGGCATGGTGCCGGAGGATTGGAGGACTGCTAATGGAGTACCCTTGTTTAAGAAGGGAGAAAGGGACAGGCCGAATAATTACAGACCTGTCAGCCTAACCTCAGTGGTGGGAAAATTATTGGAAAAAATCCTGAAAGACAGGATAAATCTGCATTTGGATAGGCAAGGATTAATTGGGGACAGTCTACATGGATTTGTTAAGGGAAGATCGTGTTTGACTAACATGATTGAATTTTTTGAGGCGGTAACCAAGTGGTTCGATGAGGGTAGTGTGTACAATGTAGTATATATGGACTTTAGCAAGGCTTTTGAAGGTCATGAAGGTTAAAGCCCATGGGATCCAGAGCAAAGTGGCAAGTTGGATCCAAAATTGGCTTGGAGGTAGGAAGCAAAGGGTAATGATTAATGGACGATTTTGTGACTGGAAGGATGTTTCGCAGGGGTTCTGCAGGGCTCAGTACTGGGTCCCTTGCTTTTTGTGGTATATATCAATGATTTAGATTTGAACATAGGGATATGATTCAAAAGTTTGCAGATGACACTAAAATTGGCTGTGTGGTTGATAATGAAGAGGAAAGTCATGGACTGCAGGAGGATAATCAATCTACTGGTCACGTGGGCAGAGCTGTGGCAAATGGAATTTAATTCAGAGAAGTGTGAGGTGATGCACTTTGGGAGGGCTAATAAGGAAAGGGTAACACATTAAGTGGTAGGCTACTTAATAATGTAGATGAACAAAGGGACCTTGGAGTGCTTGTCCACAGATCCCTGAAATTAGCAGGTCAGGTGGATAAGTTGGTTAAGAAGGCATATGGAAGGCTTGCCTTTATTGGCCATGGCGTAGAATATAAGAGCGCGGAGGTTATGCTTAAATGGTATAATACTTTGGTTAGGCCACAGCTGGAGTGCTGCGTGCAGTTCTGGTCGGCGTATTATAGGAAGGACGTGATTGCACTAGAGAGGGTGCAGAGGAGCTTTACTAGGATGCTGCCTGGAATAGAGAATCTTAGTTATGAGGACAGATTGGATAGGCTGGGTTTGTTCTCATTGGAACAGATGAGGTTTAGAGGATACCTCATTGAGGTGTACAAAATATTGAGGGGCCTGGACATAGTGGATAGCAAAGGTCTATTTCCATTGTTGGAGGAGTCTATTACGAGGGGGCATCGTTTTAAGTTGGAAGGTTTAGAGGGGATTTGAGAGGGGGCTTCTTTATGCAGAGGGTTGTGGGGATCTGAAACTCACTACCTGGAAGAGTGGTGGATGCAGAAACCCTCACCACTTTTAAGAGATGGTTGGATGGGCACTTAAAGTGCAGTAACCTGCAGGGTTACAGACCTAGAGCTGGCAATTGGGATTAGACTGGATGACCTTTTGCTGGACGGCGCAGAGATAATGGTAAGTACTGCAAGGAATCGAATATGGCCAGGGTGATCTCCTGCACTAGTTTCAATCGCCTGGATGGTTCGGTGATGAATTTTCCCAGATTTTTTCTTCCTAAATTGGCCTGGGTTTTTAATCTGGTTTTTGCCTCTCCCAGGAGATCACATGGCTCCAGTTGGGGTGGAGTGTAGAATGTTTCAGTATAAGGGGTGTTGCAGTTGTGTGATGTGGACTGGTTGGGCTAGGTGCTCTTTGCCTTTCCACCATTGTTCATAGGTTTATATGTAACCTTTAGGGCTGCTGACCAAGGGCCATGCAGCTCTTTGTCGGCCGGCGCGGACACGATGGGCCGGAATGGCCTCCTTCTGCGCTGTAAATTTCTATGTTTTTATTGTTTTGCATATCCTTGTCTCCTCTTGTGTCCCTTTACCTTGTTTAAGGCCATCCTCACAACATCGACATTAAGTTCGCACCCAGTAGAAGAGCCAGGGAGTGAAGTATTCCCAGTATGTGTGTGCACGTGAAAAACAAGCTGTTCACTTTAAAGCCGCTCTATACTGTACATGTACACTGACTAAAAATAAAAGGTCCCAGTGGTCCATCCATCCCTCCAATCATTCTCTCTCTTCACTTTCCCAGCGGAACTGCTTTTCATTCAGGGGATTCTTTAGATCTACCAGCGGCTCCCATCATGCAGGCTGGTCCTATTGGTTTCTGAACCCACAATGTTTTTGCTCTTTCATATTTTTTGCTCGGGTTAGTTAATTTTTTTGAGTGATAGGTGTACTCTGAGAATCTAAGGGTAGATGCATACCCTTCTACCCTTAGAATAGCACTTAGCACTTACTACCAAAATTGCACCATCTTTTACTTGCATCTGGTTTTATTGCTAAAAATCTATGGATCTCGAGAGTACTGGGTACAGTTTTGATCTCTGTATTTAAGGAAGGATATATTTGCATTGGAGGCTGTTCAGAGAAGGTTCACTAGGTTGATTCTGGAGATGAGGATAGGTTGAGTAGGTTGGGCCTCTACTCATTGGAGTTCAGAAGAATGAGAGGTGATCTTATCGAAACATATAAAATAATGAGGGGGCTCGACAAGATGGATGCAAAGAGGATATTTCCACTCATAGGGGAAACTAGAACTAGGGGACATAGTCTCAGAATAAGGGGCCGCCCATTTAAAACTGAGATGAAGAGAAATTTCTTCTCTCAGAGGGTTGTAAATCTGTGGAATTCTCTGCCCCAGAGAGCTGTGGAGGCTGGGCCATTGATTATATTTAAGGTGGAGATGGACAGATTTTTGAGCGATAAGGGAGTAAATGGTTATGGGGAGCGGGCAGGGAAGTGGAGCTGAGTCCATGATCAGATCAGCCATGATGTTATTAAATGGCGGAGCAGGCTCGAGGGGCCAAATGGCCGACTGCTGCTCCTATTTCTTATGTTCTTATGTTCATGTATGGGCAGGCACTCAGGTCCCTCTGAATACCAACATTTCCCAATCACTCACCAAAGTCACCTGCCCTAATATCTCCTTATGTGGCTCAGTGTCAAATTTTGTTTGATGACACTCCTGTGAAGTGCCTTGGGTCGTTTTACTATGTTAAAGGTGCTATATAAATGCAAGTTGCTGTTGCAAATAACAAAAATATGCCGAAGACATGTTGTCCACGCAGAGCACCATGCTGGGCACAAAGGATGTCCGTTTCTCCCCAACATCCAACTTTGTATGGCAAAGGGGTGTGGGGGGAGAGAAATTAAAATGTTAAAAGGCCAAAATAATCACAATATACTAAGGCGGTTCTTCTGAACAATCTTAACTTTCTTTTAAGTTTTAGTAGGCAGCACCAAGGCTGCAGCAGTGCCTCTATGGCCTTTCCAAGCCTTTCTCTGCCAACCCCCACAGATTGCATGATGGAGACAGCAGAGCCAGCCCCCATAAATTGTCTAATTCAGTGGCATATCCTTGTGGCAGGTGAACCTCCTACCCTGCCAAAGAGGCACTGAGATTCCACTACAGCAAAAAGTCCAGGCTGCAATATGTGTGTGTGACACATGACAAACTTTGTGACTTTAACTGTGGTGCATTTTCGCTCCTTGTGCTTTTCAGTCTCTTAGCGACACAGCATCCAACAAATCTCTTCCACTTCCGAGGCACTGCCCTCGCTTGGTGCCACTGCTACATGTTCCAATGCGGCCAGTACATCTTCTGCAGTGACTTCGTGTCCCACTCCTGTCCGGCGACTGAGGATCCATATTAAACGTGCGGGACGGGACAGTTTAAATGCGGGTAGATTGTTCCCGATGTTGGGAAAGTCCAGGACTAGGGGACACAGTCTTAGGATAAGGGGTAAGCCATTTAGGACTGAGATGAGGAGAAACATCTTCACTCAGAGAGTTGTTAACCTGTGGAATTCCCTGCCACAGAGAGTTGTTGATGCCAGTTCATTGGATATATTCAAGAGGGAGTTAGATAAGGCCCTTAAGGCTAAGGGGATCAAGGGGTATGGAGTGAAAGCAGGAAAGGGGTACTGAGGGAATGATCAACAATGATTTTATTGAATGGTGGTGCAGGCTCGAAGAGCCGAATGACCTATTCCTGCACCTATTTTCTATGTTTCTATGAAGTGGAGTAGGAGGCTGCACATCTGGAACAGGCAGTTGCGTGGGAAACATTGCCTCTTCCTGTGCGTTAAGTTTTAAAGGCTGGAATTTAGGCTTCCCTCCGCCCTGTTAGCATCCCGGAGGGGCGGCAATGGCGGCGGTAAGCATTTCCGGGCGGGCGGCCAGCTTCCAGTGTCCCGCCGGCACTTTCGGGGCCGGTTTCGGCGTGTCGCGGAACATTACCACCCGGAAGAGGCGAGCCGGTGTGCAACGCCCCTGGTTGTGACACTGGTTTAATTTTTGGCTGCCACCCGATCGGTAGCGCGGTGTGCTGGCGGTCCTGGCTGTAGCGGCTGCACTGAGGTAAGTAATGCCGACCTCCGGTTAGTGCGATTGGTTTTATTTTTGCGATTTGTTGTGGTGGCGTGAGTTATTGAGAATGATTTTTGTGTTTTTTTCTTCAGGTTTTTTTCCCTCGAAGGGCCGAATGGCCTGCTCCTGCACCTTTTTTCGATGTTTCTATGTTTCTATGTCTATGTATTTCAAAACAATCATTCAGTTGCCCATAATGCTGCATGTGTCATCTCAGGAACCTGTCATAATTGGTCAACTTGTTTTACTGTTTGATTATTTAGGTGAACAGAGATATGTGCAACATTTATCAACACTTCCCTCCCTTGCAATCGCTATCACTGAGAAAAGAAAGACTTGGATTTATATAGCTTCTTTCACGACCACCAGACATCTCAAAGCGCTTTACAGCCAATGAAGTACTTTTGGAGTGGAGTCACTGTTGTAATGTGGGAAATGCGGCAGCCAATTTGCGCACAGCAAGCTCCCACAAACAACAATGTGATAATGACCAGATAATCTGTTTTGTTGTTATGTTGATTGAGGGATAAGACGACACCTCCAACAGTGCAGTGCTCCCTCAGCACTGCAGTATCAGCCTAGATTTTTATGTGTTCAAGTTCCTGGAGTGGGACTATGAACCCACAACCTCCTGACTCAGAGGCAGGAGTGCTACCCACTGAGCCACAGCTGACACTGGAGAAGACAAGAGCAGCAATGTGGTAACAACACCATCCTGCCAAGTTCCTCTCCAAGTCACACAGCATTCTGACTTGGACATATATCACCGTTCCTTCACTGTCCTGAGACAATATCCTACTCGTTATGGGAGCACCAGGGCTGCACTGCTTCAAGGAAAAGACTCAACGCCACCTTCCAAAAGCAATTAGGGATGGGCAATAGAATGCAGCCTCGACAGCATTGGCCACATTCCGAGAACAAATACATGAAGAATTCAGTAGTTTAGTTGAGCCTTCCTTAACTTTCTCTGACTTATTAAGCCAATCGGTTGTAGATATTGATTTTTATCCATAAAGGTGAAAATGAACTCAACTGAACTGCTACATAATCCCAGTGTAATCAAGAAAGAAATCAAGTTGATCAGTGATTCTTTCCACTGGATTCCTACACGGAATGGACAAACACTACGGTATGGACAAACACTACATTTACTGCTGCCTCTCACACACTCTTTGTTGCTGCATTTTATGATATGGTTAGCTGGTGTCAGCTTGGCTCAGTTAGCAGTAATTTGCATCTCTGAGTCAGGAGGTTCTGGGTTCAAGCTCCACTCTTGGATTTGAATACATAATCTAAACAAACTCAAGTACAGTACTGAGGGAATGTTGCATGATCAGTGATACCATCTTTTGGATGAGATGTTAAACCAAGGTCCTATCTGCCTGATCAGGTGGATGTTAAAAATTTCATGGCACTATTCCAAGAAACATAGAAACATAGAAAATAGGTGCAGGAATAGGCCATTCGGCCCTTCGAGCCTGCACCACCATTCAATAAGATCATGGCTGATCATGCAACTTCAGTACCACTTTCCAGCTTTACTCTCCATACCCCTTGATCCCTTTAGCTGGAAGGGCCATATCTAACTCCCTCATGAATATATCCAACGAACTGGCATCAACAACTCTCTGCGGTAGAGAATTCCACAGGTTAACAACTCACTGAGTGAAGAAGTTTCTCCTCATCTCGGTCCTAAATGGCTTACTCCTTATCCTTAGACTGTGTTCCCTGGTTCTGGACTTCCCCAACATCGGGAACATTCTTCCTGCATCTAACCTGTCCAGTCCCATCAGAATTTTATATGTTTCTATGAAATCCCCTCTCATTCTTCTCAATTCCAGTGAGTAGATGCCTAGCCGATCCAGTCTTTTTTCTTATGTCAGTCCTGCCATCCCGGGAATTAGTCTGGTGAGCCTTCGCTGCACTCCCTCAATAGCAAGCATGTCCTTCCTCAGATTAGGAGACCAAAACTGCACACAATACTCAAGGCCCTGTATAACTGCAGTAAGACCTCCCTGCTCCTATACTCAAATCCTCTCGCTATGAAGGCCAGCATGCCATTTGCCGCTTTCACCGCCTGCTGTATCTGCATGCCTACCTTTCATGACTGATGTACCATGACACCCAGGTCTCATTACAATTCCCCTTTTACTAATCTGTCACCATTCAGATAATATTGCAAGGGGGTAGTGTTTTGTCAAATACCTTATCAAGTTAGCTAAAGAAAGAAAGACTTGGATCTATATAGCGCCTTTCACGGCCATCGGACGTCTCAATGCACTTTACAACCAATGAAGTACTTTTGGAGTATAGTCACTGTTGTAATGTGGGAAACGCAGCAGCCAACTTGCGCAGAGCAAACTCCCACAAACAGCAATGTGATAATGAGCAGATAATTTGTTTTTGTCATGTTAATTGAGGGAGAAATATTGGCCAGGACACAGGGATAACTCCCCTGCTCTTCGAAATAGTGCCATGGGATCTTTTACGTCCACCTGAGAGAGCAGACAGGGCCTCGGTTTAACATCTTATCTGAAAGACGGCACTTCCGACAGGGCAACACTCCCGCAGCACTGCACTGGAATGTCAGCCCAGATTTATGTGCTTAAGTCCCTGGAGTGGCACTTGAACCCACATTCTTTCTACTCCCGAGTCGAGTGTGCTACCCACTGAACTACAACTGACACAGCAAATATGCAGACGTACAATTAAATGATCAGGGACACAAATGTGTGCTGTCTGATCACATTCACCGTGCCAAATTGTTAAACCTGAATCAGAACTCACAAAATAAAAGTATTGCAACACTTTGTGCTGCTCATAAGCATTCCATTGTTGATCAAAGTGGCAAATCTTCAGTCAAGGTTTTGGGCATAATTTTCCCCAAGGCTGTTTTTTGCCGTATTGCCAGAGTTACGCACATTTATTTTGGCCAGACTACTCAAAAAAAAAAACTTGCAAGTTTTTCAGTTCTATTTTTTGAAATTGGTGCTGTGCAGCCTGTCCTTTAGTTTCAGGGTGTGGAGCCTAATGTCTGCACCGAAAAAACGATGCCACCCCCTTCTGCACATGCGCGGGAAAAAAAAGGATGTTTTTGTCGTGATTGCTATGGACGCGCATGCCCAGTATAGCTCTTGGTCTGCATTCGGCCATTTTTAAAGAGCCAGTTGTGTTTGAGAACTTTCATTCTCATTAGAAAAATCGGAGCTGCAATACAAGATGCAACGTGGCTCAAGGACCAAGAATCTCTTACAGGACGAAGTGGATGCCCTGGTTACTATAATTGAGGCCAGATGGCATGAGCTGGACACTAGCAGAGGTCACATAAAAATTTCACCAAAAGAAATGAAGAAACACTGGAACCAACTTGCTGTAGATTACTGTGCAATGGTGACCACCCCAAGGTCTGGAGGCCAATGCAAAAAGAAATGGCAGGACCTTGGTCAAGTAGTTAGTGTAAGTAATATTTTCATTTATTCACTGGAATTGCAATTGTAAATGTGACCATCTGTATATGTCCCACCCAGCAGAAAGACGCCGTCTGTAAAAAAATATATATTTTCATCTTTGCAGAGGAAGGTGGCACACAACAAAAGGGAAAGAACTCGAACAGGAGATGATCCTTTGGTCATTCCTGCCTGGAGAAAAGCAACCACCACTGCACAAGCTGGGCCCACACTCGAGGAAGAGGGTAAGTCCTGCAAATTCCACAGTCTGGCTTTGCTAAATGTTAAGTACTGCGCGGGCTAGCTATGCTTCGGTTCCTGGGGATGTCTCTGTCAGCTTGACGCAATGTGCTATCATTCATCGTGGTCCTTCAAATCAGCCTGCTGCCCGCGCTGTGTGAGCCTACTCATGCCACTCACCCTGCCCCCTCCTCTGCTGCTAACCATTTGTCTGGTCTGTTATATTTTGCAGAACTTGAGGCCAACCCTGATGAGGCTGAAGACGGTGCAGGAGATTATTCAGACGTGGACGAGCCTGAGGAGAAGCACATCTTCCAATCCGACCTTCCAGACCAAAGGCATGAGGGTGAGGGGCAGGGGGAGGGGATGGATGAAGCCCCCATTCTTGTACTCACTCTGGAGGAGGTGCAGGTGCTGCCCATTGAGCTGCCAGGCCCTTTCCTGAGTGGTGCGAGTGTTGGGGCATTCCATGGTTTCTCACCGTCCAAGGCTGAGGATTCCAGTGGGTGCAGCGAGGCACACCCAGGGCCCCACTGCCCGAAGCTGGGGATTCCAGTGGGTGCAGTGAGGCACACCCAGGGCCCCACTGCCCGAGGCTGTGGGTCCAAGTGGGATGCAGCGAGCCACACCCAGAGTGAGGAGGGGAAGGAGAGCTCGACAGCGCTCTCCTGAGGTGCAGGATCTAACAGATGTGGTTCAGATGAAGGCAATGAGTGCGGAGAACATTGACTTTACACAATCACTCCTGGACACCATCAGCGGGGTGGGTGATGAGGTATCGGGACTGTTGGGAGAAGTAACAACATTCTCACGAGAAATGGGAACACGAGGGAGGGAATGTCGCAGGTAGCTGATACACTGTCAGTGAACATGAGGGAGGGAATGTCGGAGTTAGCTGCTGCAATAAGGGAACACATCCAGACCCTGCGGCCTTTGACAGAATCAATTGCCACTCCCACTCCAATCCCCAGACCAGCCTCTGAAGAGGCCCAAGCCAGGCCTTCCATACAACTTTTTGAACTGAAGTCGAATCATTTCCATTATTTGTTCCAGTAACACAACACAACATTACGGAACAGGTCCAAACAGTAAACATGGTCCATTTGGAATAGTTTCCGCTGAGCCTTCAGGCAGCAAAGTGTTCACGGATGAGCTGGTGGCACAAGGCTCAAGCAATCGTTAAAGGGGCACAACGGCCCGCCCTCCTCCGCCATTGTGCTCTGGGTTCAGGTAGTTGCACGGCTTCCTCATCCTCCTCGTCACCTGCACCTTCCCCCTCATCATCTGCCACTCTCACTGCAGGTGGGTCTTCTACTACCAGCTGCTGCTACCTCATGATGGCTAAGTTATGCAGCATGCAGCACACAACAGTGAACTGACAATCTCAGGAGTATTGCAAGTACTCCAGGCATCTGAAACGCTGTTTCATGATGTTCCAATGATCGTCACTATTATGCTGCGTGTCGCAATGTGCGACATGTATTCCCGGTCAGCTTCCGTCCGGGTTACGTGTAGGGGCGTCATGAGCTAGGTGGCGAGGCCGTACCCTTTGTCTACCAGCAGCCAGCTCTGCCCTTCTGGCTATTGCTGAAACATGGCAGATATAGCGCTCTCGCGTAGGATGAACGCATCATGGGTGCTCCCAAGGTATCTCGCATCAACTGACATAATGCGATGCATGTTGTCACACACGGGCTGCACATTCACGGAGTGGAAGCCTTTTCTGTTCCTGTACATCTCGGAATCCTCCAAAGGTGCTTGCAAGGCGATGTGGGTACAGTCAATGCAGCCCTGTACCTTTGGGAAGCCAGCAATCCTGGAGAAGCCCACAGCCCTTTCACTCATTGCCTAGGCGGTCATGGGGAACTTTATGTCATCATTCCACTGGGCATGGAGTGCAGCAGTCACCTGCCGAATGCAGACATGTGTTGCATGTTGAGAAATGGCGCACACATCCCCAGTTGTGGCCTGGAATGATCCAGATACATAGAATGAAAGTGCAGCTGTAACCTTCACTTCAGCTGACAAAGCCGTCCTCCTGACGCTTCTAGGTTACAGGTCTGCTTTTACTAACTCTCAGATCTCGGTTACAACTTCTTTGTGGAAACGCAGCCTTCTCACACAGTCTGCATCACTCAGGTGCAGGTATGAACGCCTGTTCCGATATAACTGATGTGGGTAAGGTCTCCTGCCCATCATCCTACGTGCTCTGAGTTTCCTCATGCGATGACATCGTATCAATCATCTCCTCCACAGCACCATCATGTAGAAGGCTTGCACAAGGTCTGACATTGTCACTATTGCCACCATAATTAAATTGTGGCTTTGCACGAAGCTCAAAACAGCAGGACAAAGTTTAAGCTTCTTTCCTCTCTCTCTCTCTTTCCCCAAGGTGCACACCCTAGTATGGACCACACCCTGGTCTGCGCATGCGCAATAGGCTTGCTTAGAACGGAAAGCTAGGTATTCCCATTCAATGAGGACATTTGGGGCAATGAAGTCTAATGCAATTCTTTAATTTTAGATTTTTTCAAAGTACCACCCCACCACTGCCCAAACGTCTCCTCATCGGGCTCAAGGGTCGGCCGGCAGTATCCCTCCCTCAGCTGGACACATGGGCTCGGCATCCACCACCCTCACCGCCCCACTCGCCCCGGGCTTCTTTTGTAGCCGAGCCCCGAGTTCCTGTGTCCAGGCGAGGGAGCGATTCTGCCGGCCGATGCTCTGACCCTCGAGCCCGGTGAGGAGACGTTCGATGGTGTTGTGGCATTTTGAAAAAAATCTAATATTAAAGAATTGCATTAGACGTCCATTTTCTCCGTTTCATTTTGAAAAAATTAAGCTTCATGATGCATATTTAATGTCCTCTTGACTCCCACCAAAACTTCGCATAAAAACGATGCTGTCCTTCTGCGTTGATTTTTTGATGTGCGTTGGTTTTTCTTAAGTGCCCAGAAGGTGTTTTGGGAGTAGTCACATACGCCGTCCTAGGAAAGTTGTAAGTTGGCCAAACTTGCATAAATCTGAAAAACTGCCGCAGACATCAGGTTACGCAAAAAAAACCCTAAAAAAATTGTAACTAACTGAGTTATATTGGTGCAGAAACTTTGGGGAAACTTGGCTATTTTAATTTAGGCCAAAAAAAAGTGGCGCGCTGTAAGATTTCTAAATCTCTGGCATTAAATTTGTCAGTGAGACAATTCTTAAAAAAACAATTGGAACAGTTTATTTAAAAAATACGCACACATGCACATCCACCTTAGTTACAACAGATATAATGAGGTTATAGTAAAGAGCGCTATATGTTACTTCTCTTTTGCTGGCTGGTTTGAACACACGGTTTGCTGTTTTAGCTGGTCTTTAGCAGGAGGTCTTACACTGTGGGTCCAGCAGAGAGAGAGAGAAAGGTCTTTGCCCGAGTACTTTATACCTCTCAAACCATTGTCCCTCAGAAAGCCTCCGGATTGGACCTTGGTTCCAGGGCAGTTCCTTATTGGCTCTCCTCACACATGTGGCTGTCTGGTCTGGCTCAGCCATCTCTTGATTAATTTAAATGGCTTTCCAATACGCAAAACCCATGCGGCAGCTCTGTGGGCTTCCAATTTGTTTCGAAACTCAGCCCACGCTGGCAAACTGTGGGATTTCATTTTGTTTCAATACAAACAATCCTTTCCGTATAATCTACACTTTTAACATTTATATATACACAGAATCAATTTTAATCATTAATAAATACTTTTATTCTTATAGCGCCAAAAAAAATGGTGCAGATAACTGGGGAAAATTGAGCCCAAAGAATCAGGCTATAACAGCGGTTGTGGAACTGAGGCTGCCTCAAAAAAAAGTCCGACTTTGGAGCCAACATCTATTCAAAACGAGGAACTAGCATTTATATTTCTTTAGTTACAAGGGGCTCAAGGGGGAACCAGTGGATGTGGTGTATTTGGATTTCCAGAAGGCATTTGACAAGGTGCCACATAAAAGGTTACTGCACAAGATAAAAGTTCACGGGGTTGGGGGTAATATATTAGCATGGATAGAGGATTGGTTAACTAACAGAAAACAGAGTGTTGGTATAAATGGGGACTGAGTGTTATTCAGTGTATGTGAGGGATTATCAGGGCTGAGTTATTCAGTGTATGTGAGGGATTATGTTGTGTCTCGTTGGCAAACTGTAATTAGTGGGGTGGCGCAGGGATCAGTGCTGGGACCCCAACTATTTACAATCTATATTAACGACTTGGAAGAAGAGACTGAGTGTTATTCAGTGTATGTGAGGGATTATCAGGGCTGAGTTTTTCAGTGTATGTGAGGGATTATGTTGTGTTTTATATCTGAGAGGATTACCGAACCTATTCAGCATGAGTGAGGGGATTTTCTGGCCTGATATATTCAGTGTGAGTGAGTGAATTTTCTGAGCTGGTTATTCATTATATGTTAAGGATTATCTGTACTGGTTTATTCAGGATCTGGTGAAATTATCAGAGCTATTTTATTCAGGATGAATGAGGATATTATCAGGGTTGGTTTATTGAGGATGTGTGAGAATATTACTAAAACTGTTTATTTACAGTATGAGTGGTAGATATTAGGGTTGTTGAACCCAGTGTTTTTGAAATGATTATTAAGGGATGATGTTGGGTGGCTAAAATAGTGATAATGACCTGTCCAGTGTTGTAAGTATCATGCTCTGTAACAGTACACTGTGACCAGGCAAATAATTAAAGCAAATATGATCCAGTCAGCCTTCCCTAAGCAGAGAATTCTGTTTTACTGGCTCCCATCCCTCCCATTCCTGATCCTAACAAAAACCCTGATCCCACCATGAAAGCTCTTAGAATCATAGAATGGTTACAGAACAGGAGGCTGCCATTCGGCTCGTCGAGCCCGTGCCGACTCTGTAGGAGCACCTCGGCCAGTCCCACTCCCCCTCCCTTTTCCCGTACCCCTGCAATTTTTTTTCTTTCAGGTACTTATCCAATTCCCTTTTGAAAGCCACGATTGAGTCTGCCTCCACCACCCTCTCAGGCAGCGCATTCGAGATCCTAACCGCTCGCTGCGTAAACAAGTTTTTCCTGATGTCGCCTTTGGTTCTTCTGCCAATCACTTTAAAACTGTGTTCTCTGGTTCTCGACCCTTCCGCCAATGGGAACAGTTTCTCTCTTATCTACTCTGTCCAAACCCCTCATGATTTTGAATACTATCAAATCTCCTCTCAACCCTCTCTGCTCCAAGGAGAACAACCCCAGCTTCTCCAGTCTATCCACATAACTGAAGTCCCTCATCCCTGGAATCATTCTCATAAATCTTTTCTGCACCCTCTCTAAGGCCTTCACAGCCTTCCTAAAGTAAGGTGCCCAGAATTGGACACAATACTCCAGTTGGGGCCGAATCAAAGTATTATTAAGGTTCATCATAACTTCCTTGCTTTTAGAAACATAGAAACATAGAAAATAGGTGCAGGAATAGGCCATTCAAGCCTGCACCACCATTCAATAAGATCATGGCTGATCATTCCCTCAGTACCCCTTTCCTGCTTTCTCTCCATACCCCTTGATCCCCTTAGCCGTAAGGGCCATATCTAACTCCCTCTTGAAAATATCCAATGAACTGGCATCAACAACTCTCTGCGGCAGGGAATTCCACAGGTTAACATCTGTGTGAAGAAGTTTCTCCTCATCTCAGTCCGAATTGGCCTACCCCTTATCCTAAGACTGTGTCCCCTGGTTCTGGACTTTCCCAACATCGGGAACAATCTACCCGCATCTAACCTGTCCGTCCCGTCAGAATCTTGTATGTTTCTATGAGATCCCCTCTCATCCTTCTAAGCTCCAGTGTATAAAGGCCCAGTTGATCCAGTCTCTCCTCATATGTCAGTCCAGCGATCCCTGGAATCAGTCTGGTGAACCTTCGCTGCACTCCCTCTATAGCAAGAACATCCTTTCTCAGATTAGGAGACCAAAACAGAACACAATATTCCAGGTGAGGCCTCATTAAGGCCCTGTACAACTGCAATAAGACCTCCCTGCTCCTATACTCAAATCACCTTGCTATGAAGGCCAACATACCATTTGCCTTCTTTACCGCCTGCTGTACCTGTATGCCAACTTTCAATGACTGATGAACCATGACACCCAGGTCTCGTTGCACCTCCCCTTTTCCTAATCTGCCACCATTCAGATAATCTGTCTTCGCGTTTTTGGCCCCAAAGTGGATAACCTCACATTTATCCACGTTATGCTGTATCTGCCATGCATTTTCCCACTCACCTAATCTGTCTAAGTCACCGTGCAGCCTGTTAGCGTCCCCCTCACAGCTCACACCACCACCCAGTTTAGTGTCATCTGCAAACTTGGAGATATTACACTCAATTTCTTCATCCACATCATTGATGTATATTGTAAATAGCTGGAGTCCCAGCACTGAGCCCCTGCGGCACTCCACTGGTCACTGCCTGCCATTCTGAAAAGGACCCGTTTATCCCGACTCTTTGCTTCCTGTCTGCCAACCAGTTCTTTATCCACGTCAGTATATTACCCCCAATACCACGTGCTTTAATTTTGCACACCAATCTCTTGTGTGGGACCTTGTCAAAAGCCTTTTGAAAGTCCAAATACACCACATCCACTGGTTCTCCCTTGTCCACTCTACTGGTTACATCCTCAAAAAATTCCAGAAGATTTGTCAAGCATGATTTCTCCTTCATAAATCCATGCTGACTTGGACTGATCCTGTCACTGCTTTCCAGGCCCCGGGGATTTATCGGCCTTCAATCCCATCAATTTCCCTAACACAATTTCCCGCCTAATAAGGA
Organism: Pristiophorus japonicus; assembly: GCF_044704955.1. Lineage (NCBI taxonomy): Eukaryota > Metazoa > Chordata > Chondrichthyes > Pristiophoridae > Pristiophorus > Pristiophorus japonicus. The sequence continues at coordinate 226,383,946 of NC_091982.1, read as the reverse complement.
TATCCTTCAGTTCCTCCTTCTCACTAGACCTTCGGTCCCCTAGTATTTCATCCTTAATAATTGATTCCAACATTTTCCCCACCACTGATGTCAGGCTAACCGGTCTATAATTACCCGCTTTCTCTCTCCCTCCCTTTTTAAAAAGTGGTGTTACATTAGCTACCCTCCAGTCCATAGGAACTCATCCCGAGTCGATAGACTGTTAGAAAATGATCACCAATGCATCCACTATTTCTAGGGCCACTTCCTTAAGTACTCTGGGATGCAGTCTATCAGGCCCCGGGGATTTATCGGCCTTCAATCCCATCAATTTCCCTAACACAATTTCCCGCCTAATAAGGATATCCTTCAGTTCCTCCTTCTCACTAGACCTTCGGTCCCCTAGTATTTCCACAAGGTTATTTGTGTCTTCCTTCCTGAAGACAGAACCAAAGTATTTGTTCAGTTGGTCTGCCATTTTTTTGCTCCCCATTATAAATTCACCTGAATCCAACTGCAAGGGGCCTACGTTTGCCTTCACTAATTTTTTTCTCTTAGCATATCTATAGAAGCTTTTGCAGTCAGTTTTTATGTTCCCGGCAAGCTTCTTCTTAATTAAACCCTATGTCCTCCTCTGCTGAATTCTAAATTTCTCCCAGTCTTCAGATTTGCTGCTTTTTCTGGCCAATTTATATGCCTCTTCCTTGGATTTAACACTATATTCTTAATTTCCCTTGTTAGCCACGGTTGAGATACCTTCCTCGTTTTATTTTTACTCCAGACAGGGATGTACAATTGCTGAAGTTCATCCATGTGATCTTTAAATGTTTGCCATTGCCTATCCACCGTCAACCCTTCAAGTATCATTTGCCAGTCTACTCTAGCCAATTCACGCCTCAAACCATCGAAGTTACCTTTCCTTAAGTTCAGGACCCTAGTTTCTGAATTAGCTGTGTCACTCTCCATCCTAATAAAGAATTCTACCATGTTATGGTCACTCTTCCCCAAGGGGTCTCGCACAATAAGATTGTTAATTAGTCCTTTCTCATTACACATCACCCAGTCTAGGATGGCCGGCTCCCTAGTTGGTTCCTCGGCATATTGGTCTAGAAAACCATCTCTAATACATTCCAGGAAATCCTCCTCCACCGCATTGCTACCAGTTTGGTTAGCCCAATCAATATGTAGATTAAAGTCACCCATGATAACTGCTGTACCTTTATTGCATGCATCCCTAATTTCTTGTTTGATGCTGTCCCCAACCTCACTACTACTGTTTGGTGGTCTGTACACAACTCCCACTAGCGTTTTCTGCCCCTTGGTATTCCGTAGCTCCACCCATACCGATTCCATATCATCCAAGCTAATGTCCTTTCTTACTATTGCATTAATTTCCTCTTTAACCAGCAATGCCACCCCACCTGATTTTCTTTTCTGTCTATCCCTCTAAATGTTGTATACCCCTGGATGTTGAGTTCCCAGCCTTGGTCACCCTGGAGCCATGTCTCCGTGATGCCAATTACATCATACCTGTTATCTGCTATCTGTGCAGTTAATTCGTCCACCTTATTCCGAATACTCCTCGCATTGAGGCTCAGAGCCTTCAGGCTTGTCTTTCTAACACACTTTGCCCCTTTTGAATTTTGCTGTAATGTGGCCCTTTTTGCTTTTTGCCTTAGGTTTCTCTGCCCTCCACTTTTACTTTTCTTCTTTCTATCTTTTGCTTCTGCCCCCATTCTACTTCCCTCTGTCTCCCTGCATAGGTTCCCATCCCCCCCCCCCCCCCCCCGCTGTACTCTGTGTCGCTATTTATGAAGCCCAGGATCCCGTAAGCTTTTTTAACCACTTTCTCAACCAGCCCTACCACCTTCAACAATTTGTGCACATATACCCCCAGGTCTCTCTGTTCATGCAGCCCCTTTAGGAAAGTACCCTTTAGTTTATAGTGCCCCTTCTCGTTCGTCCAACCTAAATGTATCATTTTGCACTTTTCTGCGTTAAATTTCATCAGCCATGTGTCCGCCCATTTCACCAGCCTGTGTGTGCCTTCTTGAAGTCTATCATTGTTCTCCTTGTTGTTCATTATATTTCCAAGTTTTGCGTCATCTGTTACAAAAGCTCAAAACAAAAGCTTTTTTCTCTCGATTCTGTTGCGCTTGATGACATGCCATCCAGCGTGAATGTTTTGTTACCCCTCTCGTGTAAATATTTTACAAGATAAATAGATAAATAAACAGGGAGCTATTGGGGAAGATGACTTTGCATCCCAACCTGATGGCTATCCTTTGACGGGTTACCGGAAGTATTTTGACTCTGTTCTGTAGTTGCTAAAACAAAGACCAGGTTGTTAGTGTTAATGGTTAAAGGAAGTTCCCACAGGCCAAAAGAAAGTTGTATTAGATTAAGTTGCCAGACTTTGTCCCTTCACTGTCCAGGGCCCTTTCTATTATAACGTCCCAGTGGGATATTCCATTTGGTGTGTGGTCTTTTGGGAACAGTAATAAGCTGAGAGGAAACTTGTTGAGAGGAAGAGAGAAATTGTGATTTGTAATAGATTAAGGGGACGAAATTGCCCATTTCTATAAGAGGTGTGACCGCCTCAAAGAGGCACGGAGTCGCGACATTTAATAAATTGCCCTCCATATTTTTGCCTGCGGTGATTATCACCGCGCCGCCCGTGTAGCTGTCCTGTCAGGCACGCACCGACCCCCTTCCGACCGGCAGCTACACCCTTTCCGCCCCCCCCCCCCGTGGGAAATTGCCCCGTGGGAGCAGATCAGCTGCCGCTCGGTGCCCGCGACAGCTTTCCCCGGCAGGAAGCTGTGTGTGCCTGGGTGGTATGTCCACCCTTAAAGGGGAGGGCGCTCTGCCGTGACCGTCATTTTACTTTAATTGTCGGCCGACTCCGAGGTCGAGCTGCCAATGGCAGCCACGGGTTCGGCCGGGCCACCAACAGGCAGCCTGGCACCCCTTCTCGGGTACCGGGCCGCTGACCAAGCCAAAGCCCTCAGTGGTGACCCACTGGGTGCCACTAATGTGGCTGCAGAGCTCGCAGCGGCCCACCCCTTTAACTGAAGGGCAGGGATGTTGTGACGCCTCAGCGTGGCGCTAGTGACGACAAGCGATGGCAGCTCTGATGCAAGATCACTTCTGCCCCGCAGCCGATTGGAACACTGCCCCAATGAGCTGAATGTCGCTCGAGTCTCCGCCCCAGGGATTGGGGCAGAGAAAAAACTTTAAAAACTGTGAGTATGCCACTCTAACTTCGGGGGGCAATTTGGGCCCCTAAATATTTTAATAAATGGAAAGCAGAGTCATAAAAGAAAGGTGTTGTTAGTCTCTAGAGAATGGATAGTACCCGACAGATGATTCGGAGATCATGGCACTACAGTCTGTTTCACTTGTTGACACAAGTGAGCACAGACTTTCAGTCCTGCTTCAGGACATGTCACCCACCGAAAGTATGCAGCATCCTAAAGGGCGGAACAGACAAACAGCAAAGTGGAATGCAATGTTTAGAAAGAATCGCCTCATCACTTTATGTGGCACCAGTCGTTGTTCCACCGTGTACTGCGCCCACACAATCCTTTCCACCCCAGTGCAATAAGAGGACTCACCGTAGCGTCCAGTAGTTTTGTGAATCATTTCATGGTTTCTACTTTCCCCCCCCCTACCCTACCCAAAAGTCCAATTGGCATATTGATCACTCTTTGTGCCCGAAATTCATTGACATACTGCCCGCTTACCGGTGAAAAATAAAAGTTTTGTCACAAAACATGTACATTTCGCTTGACGGAAGATTCATGAGTGACATCCCGCCGGGTGGTCTGCACACCGCCCGCCCATGTAGAACCGCCCACATACCGCCCATATACCGCCCAAAAGTGCAAGTTTATGGCATACCGCCGGAACTGCACACCGTCCTGGGGAAGATGCTTTTAAATGGATCTTACGTGGGCAATATGTACAGAGCAGGTAAAATTGTTTCACAGAAGTGTGGTGTGTTTGATATTGCACAGATCATTATAGTACTCCACAGTTCAATGTACTTTTAAATGGATTGGTTTTCTAGTATTTTCTAGTGTTAGCCAATAATGCAGCTGAATAGCAATATAACCACTGAATCTGGAAAGTGTGTGTGTGTGTTCACTAGTGTGATCTTATTTTATAAATGGTTTAATAAAGCCTTATTTACTCCTTTATTAATGAACTATAATAAACATTTTATTAGTCTCTCTCTCCCCCCAGTCTCTCTCTCTCCCCCCCAGTCTCGCTCTCTTCTCCCCCCCCAGTCTCGCTCTCCCCTCACCCCCCCAGTCTCGCTCTTCCCCCCCCCAGTCTCGCTCTCCCCCCCCCCCAGTCTCGCTCTCCCCTCACCCCCCCAGTCTCGCTCTCCCCCCCCCCCCCAGTCTCGCTCTCCCCCCCCCCCCAGTCTCGCTCTCCCCCCCCCCAGTCTCGCTCTCCCCCCCCCCAGTCTCGCTCTTCCCCCCTGCAGTCTCGCTCTCCGCCCCAAGTCTCGCTCTCCCCCCCCCCAAGTCTCGCTCTCCCCCCCCCCAAGTCTCGCTCTCCCCCCCCCCCCACTCTCGCTCTCCCCCCCCCAGTCTCGCTCTCCCCCCCCCCCAGTCTCACTCTCCCCCCCCACAGTCTCGCTCTCCCCCCCACTCTCGCTCTCCCCCCCCCAGTCTCGCTCTCCCCCCCCCCAGTCTCGCTCTCCCCCCCCCCAGGCTCGCTCTCCCCCCCCCCCAGTCTCGCTCTCCCCCCCCCCAGTCTCACTCTCCCCCCCCCCCCCCCCCAGTCTTGCTCTCCCCCCGCCCCTCAGTCTCGCTCTCTCCCCCCCAGTCCAGCTCTCTCCCCCCCAGTCTCGCTCTCCCCCCCAGTCTCGCTCTCCCTCCCCCCCCAGTCTTGCTCTCCCCCCGCCCCCCAGTCTTACTCTCCCCCCGCCCCCCAGTCTCGCTCTCCCCCCCCCCAGTCTCGCGCTCCCCCCCCCAGTCTCGCTCTTGCCCCCCACTCTCGCTCTCCCTTCCCCAGTCTCTTTCCCCCCCCCAGTCTCTTTCCCCCCCCCAGTCTCTTCCCCCCCCCCAGTCTCTTCCCCCCCCCAGTCTCGCTCTCCCCCCCCCCAGTCTCGCTCTCCCCCCCCCCACCAGTCTCGCTCTCCCCCCCCAGTCTCGCTCTCCCCCCCCAGTCTCGCTCTCCCCCCCCAGTCTCGCTCTCCCCCCCCCAGTCTCGCTCTCCCCCCCCCAGTCTCGCTCTCCCCCCCCCAGTCTCGCTCTCCCCCCCCCCAGTCTCGCTCTCCCCCCCCCAGTCTCGCTCTCCCCCCCCCAGTCTCGCTCTCCCCCCCCAGTCTCGCTCTCCCTCAACCCCCCCAGTCTCGCTCTCCCTCAACCCCCCCAGTCTCGCTCTCCCCCCCCAGTCTCGCTCTCCCCCCCCCCAGTCTCGCTCTCCCTCCCCCCCCCAGTCTCGCTCTCCCTCCCCCCTCCAGTCTCGCTCTCCCTCCCCCCCCCAGTCTCGCTCTCCCTCCCCCCCCAGTCTCGCTCTCCCTCCCCCCCCCAGTCTCGCTCTCCCTCCCCCCCCAGTCTCGCTCTCCCTCCCCCCCCCAGTCTCGCTCTCCCTCCCCCCCCCCCAGTCTCACTCTCCCTCCCCCCCCCAGTCTCGCTCTCCCTCCCCCCCCCAGTCTCGCTCTCCCTCCCCCCCCAGTCTCGCTCTCCCTCCCCCCCCCCCAGTCTCGCTCTCCCTCCCCCCCCCCAGTCTCGCTCTCCCCCCCCCCAGTCTCGCTCTCCCCTCCCCAGTCTCGCTTCCCTCCCCCCCCCAGTCTCGATCTCCCTCCCCCCCCAGTCTCGCTCTCCCTCCCCCCCCCAGTCTCGCTCTCCCCCCCCCCCAGTCTCGCTCTCCCCCCCCAGTCTCGCTCTCCCCTCCCCAGTCTCGCTCTCCCCTCCCCAGTCTCGCTTCCCCCCCCCCCCAGTCTCGATCTCCCCCCCCCCCAGTCTCGCTCTCCCTCCACCCCCCAGTCTCGCTCTCCCCCCCCCAGTCTCGCTTCCCCCCCCCCCAGTCTCGATCTCCCCCCTGCCAGTCTCGCTCTCCCTCCCCAGTCCCTCTCTCCACACCCCAGTCTCTCTCTCCACACCCCAGTCTCTCTCTCCACACCCCCCCAGTCTCTCTCTCCACACCCCCCCAGTCTCTCTCTCCACACCCCCCCAGTCACTCTCTCCACACCCCCCAGTCACTCTCTCCACACCCCCCAGTCACTCTCTCCACACCCCCCAGTCACTCTCTCCACACCCCCCAGTCACTCTCTCCACACCCCCCAGTCACTCTCTCCACACCCCCCAGTCACTCTCTCCACACCCCCCAGTCTCTCTCTCCACACCCCAGTCCCCCTCTCCACACCCCAGTCCCCCTCTCCACACCCCAGTCCCCCTCTCCACACCCCAGTCCCCCTCTCCACACCCCAGTCCCCCTCTCCACACCCCAGTCCCCCTCCCCACACCCCAGTCTCCCTCCCCACACCCCAGTCCCCCTCCCCACACCCCAGTCCCCCTCCCCACACCCCAGTCCCCCTCCCCACACCCCAGTCCCCCTCCCCACACCCCAGTCCCCCTCTCCACACCCCAGTCCCCCTCTCCACACCCCAGTCCCCCTCTCCACACCCCAGTCCCCCTCTCCACACCCCAGTCCCCCTGTCCACACCACAGTCCCCCTCTCCACACCCCAGTCCCCCTCTCCACACCCCAGTCCCCCTCTCCACACCCCAGTCCCCCTCTCCACACCCCAGTCCCCCTCTCCACACCCCAGTCCCCCTCTCCACACCCCAGTCCCCCTCTCCACACCCCAGTCCCCCTCTCCACACCCCAGTCCCCCTCTCCACACCCCAGTCCCCCTCTCCACACCCCAGTCCCCCTCTCCACACCCCAGTCCCCCTCTCCACACCCCAGTCCCCCTCTCCACACCCCAGTCCCCCTCTCCACACCCCAGTCCCCCTCTCCACACCCCAGTCCCCCTCTCCACACCCCAGTCCCCCTCTCCACACCCCCGTCCCCCTCTCCACACCCCCGTCTCTCTCCCCACCCCCCCCGTCTCTCTCTCCCCACCCCCCCCGTCTCTCTCTCCCCACCCCCCCCGTCTCTCTCTCCCCACCCCCCCCGTCTCTCTCTCCCCACCCCCCCCGTCTCTCTCTCTCTCCACACCCCCCCGTCTCTCTTCCCCCCCCCCGTCTCTCTCTCCACCACCCCCAGTCTCTCTCCCCACCACCCCGTCTCTCTCTCCACCCCCCCCCCAGTCTCTCTCTCCACCCCCCCCCAGTCTCTCTCCCCTCCCCCGTCTCTCTCCTCCCCCCCAAGTCTCTCTCTCCACCCCACCCCCAGTCTCTCTCTCTCCCCCAGTCTCTCTTCCCCCCTCCCCCACAGCGATCTCAGGCCGACAGTCTCTGGCCCCTCGTCAGTGCTTCTTGGGGGGGCGGAGCTTGACAGCCACACCGCGTGCGCACAACTTAGGAGCCAATGATTCCCGAGTCGGAAGGCCCCCTCCGCCTGCCGCACTCAGCTCCCGCTACTGCCGAGAAAAACGAGATGAATCTCCCGCCCACTCGGCCCCAGCGGCACCGGGTGGTAAAAAAGCACGCCGCCCGAGGATCGCCGAAAATGGACGGAACTTGGCTTGTCATCAATTTTGCCGCCAAGGTGTGAAGAACAATTTCCATACATCTGTTCCAAAGTTGCCTTTGTCAGCATTAACCTGTGGGCCCTTGTCCTACTGTGGTGGCTTAACTTAAAGTTGATTTCCTGATTTACATTTTCTATCCTGTTTATCATAAATATGTATGATATTCCCTCTGCATCACTTTCTCGAGGATGAAAAGACAAGAATCTTGAAAGTTTTTTTTCTCTCATCATTAAATCTATGGATCAGCCTAATGTCTTTTCTCTAGTTCCCAGAGCTAGGTTGTCCATCTTGTGTCTTAATGGCCAGACTAGACACAGTACTCAAAATGCAATCTGACCAGAGATCTGTACAGTTCTAGAATGAATTCTTCTAACTTTTACTCCACTGCTTTGGAAAAATAGTTCAATTCCTTCTGAGTGTAGTACTAAAGGTGGTAGAAATCTGGAATTCGCTCCCCAAAAAGCTGTAGATGCCGGGACAATTGGAGCTTGTTCGGTAAGGGTATCAAGGGATATGGAGTTTAAGGCAGGTCGATGGAGTTGAGGTCAGCCATAATATAATTGAATTGGCAGAGCAGGCTCGACGAGCTGAGTGGCCTACTCCTGTTCCTATGTGAAATAAGACAGACAACACCCTAAAGGGTGGAAATGGGACCCCAGTCTAAAAATATGTTGAGGTAATAAATTTAACCAACATTTTTTTTGCAAACATTACATAAATAGGAGCATGAGTAGGCCATACGGCCCCTCGAGCCTGCTCCGCCATTCAATAAGATCATGGCTGATCTGATCAAGGACTCCGCTCCACTTCCCCGCCCGCTCCCTGTCACCCTTCACTCCCTTATCACTTAAAAATCTGTCTATCTCCACATTAAATATATTCAATGACCCAGCCTCTACAGCTCTCTGGAGCAAAGAATTCCATAGATTTACAACTCTCTGAGTGAAGAAATTCCTCCTCATCTCAGTTCTAAATGGGCGGCCCTTTATTCTTAAACTATGCCCCCTAGTTCTAGATTCCCTCACGAATGCAAACATCCTCTCTGCATCTACCTTGTCGAGCCCCCTCAGTATCTTATATGTTTCAATAAGATCACACCATAAGAGCAGGCCCAACCTGCTCATCCTTTCTTCATAAGACAACCCCCTCATTTTAGGAATCAACCAAGTGAACCTTCTCTGAACTGCCCACAATGCAAGTATATCCTTTCTTAAATAAGGAGACCAAAACTGTACACAGTACTCCAGGTGTGGCCTCACCAATACCCTGTACAGTTGTAGCATTACTTCTCTGCTTTTATACTCCACCCCCCCTTGCAATAAAAGCCAACATTCCATTGTACATCCATATTCTCATTTCCTTTTTATTTCCTCTCTTTATCTGGTGTCAAATGCCATTGCCTGTTAACCTGCTCTAATGACATTATTGGTGGTGCTCTTTAAAGAACTGTTAGGCACTCAAATGGGCTGTTATTTTATTAATTCACTAACGTTTGTTGGAAATTACATGTATAGACCCACATATTATAATATTTTGACATTAGGCAGTGCAATAGGCAGATCAACACCAATGTGATGCACTATCAGGCTGCCCAAACATCTGATCTTTTGAACAAGTTCCCAGCAGGTCATAAGTCATAGTTTCTGGAGTGAGCTATTGAGAGGTGGAGATCATCGTTGTGGGGTGTGAAGAGGAACGAACTAATTATAATGATTCTAGTAAGAAACTAAGGTGTGCAAATGTGGCCCTGCCTAATGTATACATACCTTATTTAGCTTTAATACTCCTGGTCAATCTCTAGCAAAGCTGATAGTATATATTTTTCTGCACACTGCTTGAAATGATCAGTACCTAATTAATTAGGGAGCTTTCAAAGAGCGAGAAAACTATAAAATCTCCGCTGTCACTACGAAATTGCAATAAGGAACCAGCTGCGTGTATTTGCTGGGCTCCCTTCCAAAGCTGAATCCCACAAGCCCCGAGAGAGTTGGGGGCCAAACGTGTTGCAACAATATTGCTGTCATCCTGCAGTAAACCAAGAATAGGCTGACACCGAGTTATAAATGGGGCACTCTATTCATTGAACACCCAGCGGGTGATTTTCAGGTAGCAACATTTATGTCCGGATCAGGCCCAGGTCTTATTAACATGCCTCCGATGAGCTGCGGCAGCTCCATGCTAAGTCGGTCAACAGGCCGGGTCTGGGGAGAGGGGTTGGAGGTGATCCAGTGGGGGCGGAGTGGGAGGGCCCACCAAAAATAAATTTGAAAGCATCTTGGGCCATTTTCTTGAACGATCTGCCTTTAAGGGCTGTTGGTTAACACCTGATGCGACCGGACCGAGCTTGCACGGCACACACACTCTACCTATTAGTACCTGAATATCACAGTCTGGATCCTACAACCAGCGTAGGTCGCTGATTTGCATATTGAAGCAGTCTGCTTCAGTCGGGCAGGGTGCTCACCCACTCCCAGACCCACCTGAACATATCTTCAAGTGGGCCTTTGACGTCAGTAGGGCAGATGAGGTGCTCCCCTGATTTTCAAATCTCGGCCGCCTATTTTGCACATGAGAAATGGGTGGCCGGCAGTGATATGGAATTGATTCAGTCACACGTACATATTATACAGAGGGACAGTGCTCTTCTACTGGAGAAGCTGGGGTTGTTCTCCTTCGAGCAGTGAAGATTGAGAGGAGTTTTGATAGAGCTAGTCCCACTCCCTGCCCTTTCCCCGTAGCCCTACAATTTTTTCCTTCAGGTACTTATCCCATTCCCTTTTGAAAGCCACGATTGAGTCTGCCTCCACCACCCTTTCAGTCCATGCATTCCAGATCCCAACCACTCGCTGCGTAAAAAATGTTTCCTCATGTCGCCTTTGGTTCTTCTGCCAATCACCTTAAATCTGTGTCCTCTGGTTTTCGACCCTTCCACCAATGGGAACATAGAAACATAGAAAATAGGTGCAGGAGTAGGCCATTCGGCCCTTTGAGCCTGCACCGCCATTCAATGAGTTCATGGCTGAACATGCAGCTTCAGTACCCCATTCCTGCTTTCTCGCCATACCCCTTGATCCCCCTAGTAGTAAGGACTACATCTAACTCCTTTTTGAATATATTTAGTGAATTGGCCTCAACAACTGTCTGTGATAGAGAATTCTACAGGTTCACCACTCTCTGGGTGAAGAAGTTTCTCCTCATCTCGATCCTAAATGGCTTACCCCTTATCCTTAGACTGTGATCCCTGGTTCTGGACTTCCCCAACATTGGGAACATTCTTCCTGCATCTAACCTGTCTAAACCCGTCAGAATTTTAAACATTTCTATGAGATTCCCTCTCATTCTTCTGAACTCCAGTGAATACAAGCCCAGTTGAACCAGTCTTTCTTGATATGTCAGTCCCGCCATCCCGGGAATCAGTCTGGTGAACCTTCGCTGCACTCCCTCAATAGCAAGAATGTCCTTCCTCAAATTAGGAGACCAAAACTGTACACAATATTCCAGGTGTGGCCTCCTCTCTATCTACAGTTTCTCTCTATCTACTCTGTCCAAACCCCTAATGATTTTGAACACCTCGATCAAATCTCCTCTCAGCCTTCTCTGCTCTAAGGAGAACAACCCCAGCTTCTCCAGTCTATCCTCGTCACTGAAGTCCCTCATCCCTGGAACCATTCTTGTAAATCTTTTCTGCCCCCTCTCCAAGGCCTTCACATCCTTCCTAAAGTGCGGTGCCCAGAATTGGACACAATGGGCCCAAGTTTCCACAGGATAAAAAATGGGCGCCCCTCCGAGCTGGGCGCCCGTTTTTCGCGCCTAAAACGGCGGCAGAAAAAAAACGCGCTATTCTCGAGCGCTTTGCAGCTCCTTGTCTGTTTGGCACGGCGCCCTGGGGGGCGGAGCCTACACTCGCGCCGATTTTGTAAGTGGGAGGGGGCGGGTACTATTTAAATTAGTTTTTTTCCTGCCGGCAACGCTACGCGTGCGCGTTGGAGCATTCGTGCATGCTCAGTGTGAAAAAAACATTGGCACTCGACCATTTTTGTAGTTCTTTGTAGCTGTTTAATTTTTGAACATTTTTTAATAAAAGCACATTGCCATCAGCACATCAGCACTGAGGCTTCTTGCAGCCTTCTCACTGTCTCCTTCCCCTCCCCACCCTCCACGGCAACAAACGGCGGTTTCCTCCCCCTCCCTCCCCTCCGCGGCGGCAACAAACCGCTGTCTCCTTCCCCTTCCTTCCCTCCGCGGCAACAAACCGCTGTCTCCTTCCCCTCCCTCCCCTCCGCGGCGGCAAACGCCGGTTTCCTTCCCCACCCCCCGCGGCAACGAACGATGGCTGAAGCACTTTCACACAAGTAGGAAGATAGTTTATTTAATCTTTTCTTTGCTTATAAATGTTTATTCAGGTTGGATTTATTTGTATAATATTTGTAGAAGTATAAATAAGGATTGATTGTAGAATTTAATGACTTCCCTTCCCCCCCCCCCTCCCCCCCCCACCTCGTTCTGGACGCCTAATTTGTAACCTGTGCCTGATTTTTTAATGTGTAGAACAGGTTTTTTCAGTTCTACAAAAATCTTCACTTGCTCCATTCTAATTTAGTTTGGAGTGCGTTTTCACTGTGGAAACTTTGAAATCAGGCGTCAGTGGCTGGACACGCCACTTTGAAGAAAAAATTCTGTTCCAAAGTAGAACTGTTCTACCTGACTAGAACTGCAGAAAAAAAAATGTGGAGAATTGCGATTTCTAAGATAGTCCGTTCTCCACCAGTTGCTCCTAAAAATCAGGCGCAAATCATGTGGAAACTTGGGCCCAATACTCCAGATGAGGCCGAACCAGTGTTTTATAAAGGTTCATCATAATTTCCTTGCTTTTGTACTTTATGCCTCTCTTTATGAAGCTCAGGAACCCATATGCATTTTTAATCGCTTTCTCAACCTGCCCTGCCACCTTCAAAGATTTGTGCACATATACCCCTAGGTCTCTCTGTTCATGCACCCCCTTTAGGATAGTACCCTTTAGTTTATATTGCCTCTCCTCCTATGCCACCAAACTCCCTTTCTCAACACCTACACCACGTCACTTTCCTTTTTTTTGTTTCAAAAGCCTCCTAAGGACTCTTCACTTTGACAGTTCTTTCGCCTCCTCAATGTCTTTCTTTCCTCCCCTGCTTAGTGCTCATTCTTTGTTTACTGCCCTCTAACGCATTCTGAGATGCCTCTCTCTATGTGAGGAGAGCTTGTGCAAGTATTAGTTGTTCAAACATGGAAGCGAAGGCAGTTTCACACCCGATATGTAGTGTACATAACGTGGGGAAAGCGCGCACAGCTCTGGCCTGTGGCTGTCACTTCTGAACTGCGCAGCTGCTGATGTAGCACTTGAAGATAAACTCCAGTAAAAATGCTGATAGCATCATCTTCTGCTACAGTGTCAGCGGCTTTTCAGTCTGTAAACATACTGCCATCCTTAATTAAATTCCTCAGCAACCTGTAAATGTGTCTCGTCAGAGAAAAAATGTCGACATCTTCCAAGCTCATTTACTAACTAGTTCAGATTTATTCATCTAAACATCCAATGGCAGCAGAAGACAATTTGTCTTCACTGATGTAGAATCTCAGAAGTGAACATTTTCCATTCTAAGGCAAAGTAAAATAACCCGATTGCTTACTGAAAGAAAGACTTGCATTTACATCACGCCTTTCGTGACCTCAGGACATCCCAAAGCACTTTACAGCCACTGAAGTACTTTTTTTGTGAAGTGTAGACACTGTTGTAATGTAGGAAATGCGACAGCCAATTTGCGCACAGCAAGGTCCCATAAACAGCATTGTAATAACGACCAGATAATCTGTTTTAGTGATGTTGGTTAAGGGATAAATGTGGCCAGGACACCAGAGAGAACTCCTTTGTCTTCTTCAAAATAGTCCCATGGGATCTTTTATGTCCACCTGAGAGGGCAGACAGGACCTCAGTTTAATGTTTCATCGAATGACGACACTCCAACAGCACAAACCTCCCTCAGTACTTCACCTAGAATCTGTGCTCAAGTCTCTGAAGTGGGGCTTGAACCTACAACCTTCTGACTCTGAGGTGAGAGTGCTACCCACTGAGCCACACTGGCTCCGGCCAGTGCGATAAAGAGCTATACAGACTAAGAAATGGCCAAGCTCCATTCTTGGGCATTGATGAAGTAGAAATCGGAGCCCAGAGACTTATCCATGTGTAGAGTGTTTGGGAAGATGTAAACTCGATCCAATGTTGCCATTTTTCCGCCCCCACTACATTTGGAAATTTCCTTCCTTTGTCTGCTCAAGGAGGGGGGAAAGATCTTTGAGCAATATATGACAAGCATACTTCCTTCTAACTATCATTAGTACTCCTGTACATATAGCTAGCCAGTGAGTTAGCAAAATCAGTAATGGGAATTAAAACATGAATTATACCCCGATTCTGGCCCGGATTTTGCTGTGCGCAGAAAGGACTGGCTTTCGCCATTCACCCCACGTACAGCTGCCCACAGATCTTTAGTGGGCATGTCAGCGCAGATTTCCAGTCTTCTGACATCTGTTTGAATTCAGTGCCCTCTACGGGGCATCTGTGGCGTCTGTGAACAGGAAGCCAGCAGGGAAGCTGTTCAACCAATCAGGTTGAAGAATCCTCACTGATGGCAAAGCAGGAAGTAAAAAATAGGAAATATAAATTGCCTTTAAATCATTGTATAAGAAGCGAAATAATGATTGGGTCATACACATGGGATTAAGTGAAAGACATAAAAGAGCAAAACACAAAAATAATATAAAAAGAATTCTTTTAATTTTTTATATTTTTTAAACATTTGCAACATTAATTTTCTTCTGAGGGAATGTGACTCCACACTTCTAAAATCAATTTTTCAGGGCCATAGAGGTTGCTCAGCAGTAATTATGACTTACTACGCTGTTTATAAACTCCTGATTAAACAAGGCTCAAGATTTTCATCGGTCTTTCGAGCGAGAATAGTGGGTAATTAGCCTAAGTTCCTGCCATAAGAATGATCTTTGTGCAGATTCCATCAGAGGAGATTGCAACAGCACACCCCGTGGTGAAGCTAGGTATCACTGACAGCAACTTCCGGATTTCCACCTTAACTGCGCATGTGCGGACGTCAGAAGTTGCTGTCAGTTTTACCCAACAATAACAGTGAACGCTGACAGACACACCATTATTAGTGCAGCAAAATCCAGGCCAAATGTGCTGACACTGTAGAATAATACTGCATTTCTGCAAAACAGATCTGTGTTCAAAAACATGAACATCTGCCATGTTGCAGTTTCTGAAGATGCAATGTAGCTGAGGTCGCTTATTCCATGTTTATATTATGGAGATACTTCTACTTGAAATGAAGAATGCAGTGTCTTTGCTCTAGTATTAAAGCAGTTCACGTTGTGGAGCAGATATCAGCTTGTTGTTGGCAACACAGAAGCAAGATTGTTCAAGGGTGTAATATTTTCACCTGTGAGTATGCACTTAGGTTTGTAGAGCTGTTGCGACTGGAGTGCATCATCACCCCCGGCAACCAAATTTTAATTTGATCCACCAATGTCTAATGTTTAATTTGTTTAAGTTTGTCGGTTTTAGTGCCCCCCCTTTAATCAGGGGGCACTTCATTTACAGGTGCAACTTAAAATAGTTGTCGAGCTTGTTGCATTGTGAGTGGCTTAGCCAGTCACGTGATGTTCACATGACTCAATAAAACCCCAGTTAGTTGGGTCTAGGTCATCCACGATGAGGTCTGCAGTTGTGAGCCTAGTGGATGAACTGGTAATGTGTAGTGTGATTGTTAAACCTTTGTTAATAAACCAACTAGTTCTTAATAGCAATGTGTTGCTATGAATTATTAAGCAAAGAACGCAGGAAGCAAATACATTACAAAGGGTAACGGTGAAACAATAACACCTTGCATTTATATAGCACCTTTAATGTAGTAAAATGTCCCAAGGTGACACTAAACCACATAAGGAGGTATTAGGACAGATGACGAAAAACTTGTTCCAAGAGGTAGATTTTAAGGAGTGTCTTAAAGGAGGAAAGAGAGGTAGAACAGCATAACGGTTTAGTAAGGGAATTCCAGAGCCTCGGGCCTTGCCAGCTGAAGGCACGGCCGCCAATGGTGGAGCGATGAGAATCAGGCATGTGCAAAATCTCGAAGGGATGTAGGGATCTGTTTTCTGTACGTTTCTGCACCCTGGATGTTGCAGGAAAAGGAAAGTGCTTATGTGGCAGTGCTGTTACATAAGTGCGGAATTCAAGGGGTACTATTGCCATACTGAGCATTTTATATGCAGATGAAACAGTTCCTGGCACGGGTTACTCCAAAAGAAACCAGACACAGAGGACCATGTTGGCTGCCACATGCCAAGTTCTTGACGCTTAAAACAATACTTCTATCTCAGTGCAAACTTTAACCATGTGATTTTCATTTTAAATATTTGTACTGGCCATGCTGAAGTAATGGTGATCAGTTTATCAAGGTTCCCGTATTTTCAAAGTGATTTGTTACAACTTAATGTTTCCACGACAGCTTGATTGTTCTGCTTAGAGAGAAAGACAAGCGGAAAGAATACATTTGACTGCAATGCTCTGCAAGTAAATTGAGGCAAAGTACTTCACTGTATAAAATTAGTAACATAATCACTCAAAAATTTGGAAGCTCCAGTAGCTGGGATCAGGATTAAGGGTTGCTGTAATGAAGGCACTGGCAGGTTGGCATAGAAGGCTATGGATCACTGAGTGATTCCTTCACTGATTCTCTTCATTTTCTTTCTGCAACAGGGTGGATGTACATCCAGATGATGACCTCAATCAGGAAAGTGCATGTGTGGTAAGTATAAAAATGAAACCTGTGCTCATTGTAAATAAAATGATGCTTCATTCAAGCAGCCATTACAAACAGTCGCGCTTCACAAAGTCCATTGTTTCTTTATTGGTAGGTTTTCCTACTCATTCAGAATTAGTTGTTTTCCTAGGTGTTTCGTAGTTTCTCATTGGGCAGCTTACCTTGCTTTTGATTGGTACGTGGGTTATCTTTGGTTCGGATTTGCTGCTATTTTAATATAAGGAAGTGCTTGCAAGACACAGGTTCTTCAATATAATGGCATCACCGCTGACACCTGGGAGACCCTGGCCGAAGACCGCCCGAGGTGGAGAAAGTGCATCCGGGCGGGCGTTGAGCTCTTCGAATCTCAACACAAAGAGCGTGAAGATGTCAGGCGCAGGCAGCGGAAGGAGCGTGCGGCAAACCAGCCCCACCAACCCCTTCCCTCGACGAATGTCTGTCCCACCTGTAACAGGGTCTGTGGCTGTCATATTAGACTGTTCAGCCATCAAAGAACTCACCTTTGGGAGTGGAAGCAAGTCCTCCTCGATTCCGAGGGACTGCCTATGATGATGATGAATATAATGGGCCATAATTTTCTGCAGGAGTGAATCTAACAGCGTCTGCCGATAGTTAGACTTGTCCTGGTACAATTATGTGTTAAAAAAAATTTCGGGACAAGTTGCTGACGCAGCGAGTGGAACTGGGCACCTGGGACCAGAGTGAACAGGGAAAGCAACCAATCAGGTTAAAGGGTTGTGAAATTAACAATGCAAGGACTGAGAAGAAAAGTGTAAAATAGAGTGGGCGAATTTAATGCCAAATCAGTGAAAATAATTGCAGTATCCTGGGTCTCTCATAGCAATTGTTTCTCATGTCTGGCTTCGCCTTGGTGAATCCATGTTGTACACATTCTGTGCCATTCACATCCATTATATAATGGGATGCTCAAAATTGTACACAATACATTAATTGTGGCCCAACCAAAGTTATATATAAATTCATCATTACTTCTTTACTCTGGTACTCTATGCCCTTATTTATAAAACCAGAAATTTGTTGTGTCCTATCCATCAACCAACTTTCCATCGACGCTAAGATATTTTGGGTTCAAAATATTCCCCCACCTTAAGGTCCTAATGGGGCCTTTCCTACCAGGGGCAAGCGGATGGGCTGACCCATCAGAAATTTCCCCCGGGCAGCACAAATGGGCTTTTGCCTCACTCGTGTACCCACCCCGTCAGGCACGCGGCGACCCCTTTCCGCCCTGCGAGGGAAATTGCCCCACGGGAGCAGAGCGGCTGCCGCTCGGTGCCCCCGAAGTCAGCCCAATAATGGCGGCCATGGGTTCGGCCGGGCCACCAACAGGCAGCCTGGCACCCCCTCTTGGGTGCCAGGCCTCTGGCCCAGCCGAAACCCTCCCTGGTGGCCCAGTGGGCTGCAGAGCTCGCAGCGGCCCTCCCCTTTAACTGCGATACCACCCGCCTTCCAGCCCGCTCCCGACCCACTTCTGTCCCGCAACCGCCCGAAACACCACCCCAACACATTGAAAAAGAAAAAGGGCAATTTCGCTAGATACCCCGCCCCCAGGATTCGAGCGAAGAATAATCACTTAATTCAAATTATCCGCCCTGTTCGGGGCGGGGGGCAATTTTTCCCCCTTCTTATCATAGAATCATAGAAATTTATAGCACGGAAGGAGCCCATTGTGGCCCATCGTGTCCGAGCCAGCCGACAAAGAGCTATCCAACGTAATCCCACTTTCCAGCTCTCGGTCCGTAGTCCTGTAGGTTATGGCACTTCAGGTGCACATCCAAGTATCTTTTAAATGTGGTGAGGGTTTCTGCCTCTACCATCCTTTCAGGCAGTAAGTTCCAGATCCCCACCACCCTCTGGGTGAAGAAATTTCCCCTCATATCTCCACTAAACCTCCCCCCAATTTCTTTAAATCTATGCCCCCTGGTTGTTGACCCCTCCGCCAAGGAAAACAGGTCCTTCCTATCCACTCTATCCAGGCCCCTCATAATTTTATACACCTCAATCAGGTCTCTCCTCAGCCTCCACTGTTCCAAAGAAAACAGACCCAGAATCTTCCATCTTTCCTCATAGACAAAAGTCTTCAGTCCAGCCAACATTCTTGTAAATCTCCTCTGCACCCTTTCCAGTGCAATCACATCTTTCCTGTAATGCGGTGACCAGAACTGCACACAGTACTCCAGCTGCGGCCTAATCAGTGTTTTATACAGTTCAAGCATAACCTCCCTGCTCTTGTATTCCAGCCTCGAATTATAAAGGCAAGTATTCCCATATGCCTTCTTAATTACTTTATCTACCTGGCCTGATACCTTCAGGGATCTGTGGACCTGCACTCCAAGGTCCCTTTGTTCCTCTACGCTTCTCAATGTCGTACCATTTAATGTGTATTCCCTTCCCTTGTTAGACCTCCCCAAATGCATTACCTCACACTTAGCTGGATTGAATTCCATTTGCCACTGTTCTGCCCATCTGACCAGTACATTGAAAGTTTCCTGCAGTCCGCAGCTTTCTTCTTCATTATCAACCACACAGCCTATTTTAGTGTCATCTGCAAACTTCGTAATCATACATAATCATACCCCCAACATTTAAGTCCAAGTCATTGATATATACCACAAAAGGCAAGGGACCCAGCACTGAGCCCTACGGAACCCCCACTGGATACAGCCTTCCAGTCACAAAAACACCCATCAACCATTACCCTTTGCTTCCTGCCTCTGAGTCAATTTTGAATCCAACTTGCCACTTTGCCCTGGATCCCATGGGTTATTACTTTCGTGACCATTCTGCCACATGGGACCTTGTCAAAAGCTTTGCTAAAATCCATATACATTACTTCATATGCACTGCCCTCATTGACCCTCCTGGTTACCTCCTCAAAAAATTCAATCAAGTTAGTCAGACACGACCTTCCCTTAACAAATCCGTGCTGACTCTCCTTTCCAAATGTCTTTCTAAATGAAGATTTATCCTGTTCCTCAGAATTTTTTCCAATAATTTTCCCACCACTGAGGTTGGGCTGACTGGCCTGTAATTACTCGGTCTATCCTTTTCTCCCTTTTTAAACAAAGGTACAACATTAGCAATCCTCCAGTCCTCTGGCACCACGCCTGTAGCCAGAGAGGATTGGGGAATGATGGTCAGAGCCTCTGCTATTTCCTCTTTTGCTTCTCTTAAACAGCCTGGGATACATTTCATCCAGGCCTGGCGATTTATCCACTTTCAAAGCTGCTAAGCCCCTTAATACTTCCTTTCTCACTATATTTATCTCGTCTAATATTTCACACTCCTCCTCCCTCATTGCAAAGTCTGCATCACCCCTCTCTTTTGTGAAAACAGGTGCAAAGTATTCATTAAGAATCCTACCCACGTCTTCCGCCTCCACACACTGATTACCTTTATGGTCTCTAATAGGCCCCACTCTCTTGTTATCCTCTTGCTCTTAATATATTTATAAAACATCTTTGGGTTTTCCATGATTTTACTTGCCAACATTCTTTCGTGCTCTCTCTTTGCTTCCCAGGGAAGAAGCTGGGAACTTGCTTTAAGGCAGGAGTGTGGAGGAGCCGGGCTTTGGGAACATCCTGTAAGGAATGCTTTGGGGAAGGAGAGGGTCAGCATTAACTGTTGAGAAGGGTTGGGGGGGGAGCAGAATTATCGGTATTAACCGGAGGGACGGAAGAGGAGTTCCAGCATTAACTGTTGAGGAGGGTTGCGGATATTAATTTCAGGGAGAGGGGAGGAAGACAAGTGCTGCATGAACCGGGGTTGATGAGCTGTGTTAGCTTTAACTGGTTGGGAAGAAGATTGAAAGCTTGAAATAGTGTTTTGAAGGGGAAGTGGAGTGACAGCTTGAACTGGGCGGAGGAAGAGAGGTGCCACATTCAATTAAGGATTGAGAAGAGTGCTAGCATAATCTCAGCCGGTTGGGGCGGGAGAGTCTATGTGAGAACTGGATTGGGGGTTTGGGGGTTTGATGTGGTGTGTGTATCAATGGGGTAGTGTCGCTGTTCACCCTGGTCCTGAGAGGAAGATGGTCTCTGTGCACTGGGAGGAGTGGGTGAGGAAGACAGTGACTTGAGGAAGTTTCTAGTTAAGCTGGCTCTAGTTGGCCGATTGAAAACATAAATGTCAATTTGTTTTTTCCATTTTTAGATGAAAGATCTATCAATTCTGAAGTATAAAAATGTTTACAATTAACCAGAAGGTACAATTTTTAACCTAAAAATTTAGGTTGGCCCAATTCTTGCTGGAGAAGGGCATGAGTTAGATTTTTTCCTGCAACCTTCAGCTCAACAAAAATGTTGCCCTGTAAGCTGATGGAATTGTGAGCTGATAACAGCACAGCGAGGGCAACAGGGCATCTGGGCCCTTATTAAATGACGGGACCAATAGTCTCTCCTTAACCAATCACATGAGTTTTATTCTTTTACACCATGTTACTGTTGCCCATTCTTGGTTGCTGGGTGTCAAGTCATTGTTTAACTGGTTTGATGATGAATGGGAAGACATGAACTGTTGGGGACCCATGAGGGAATGTGCAAGAGATGGTTGGTTGCTTACAGGGCTGCTTTGTGTCAGTGGCATTGGGGAGGGGTGGTGTGGGGTAACGGGAAGAGTGGCCATTGCATGTGTTTCTGAAATTGGTCCACTGGTTGCATTAATAAGGGCATCCCTGGTACCTCGGGCA
This sequence comes from Pristiophorus japonicus, assembly GCF_044704955.1. Taxonomy (NCBI): domain Eukaryota; kingdom Metazoa; phylum Chordata; class Chondrichthyes; family Pristiophoridae; genus Pristiophorus; species Pristiophorus japonicus. The sequence continues at coordinate 226,362,733 of NC_091982.1, read as the reverse complement.
GCAATTTGAGCAGCAGCTGGTGCATTGCCCTCGTCACATTCCTCCTCATATTCCTTGTCTTCCTCCTCCTCCTCTTCCCTGGAATCACCTGGAGGATCTACGCTCTGCGCCTTGTTCCTCTTGCAGGTCCAAACTTCGCTGCTGCGCACCACGACCATTCTGGATATCTTGGCTGGTGCATACCAAAAGGCACCTCCAGATCTGTCTATGCACCTGAAGCATATCTTCAGCATGCCGATAGCCTGTTCGATCACACATCTGGTGGTGATATGGCATACATTATAACGCTATTGGGTTTCATTGGCCGAGTTTCTGACAGGTGTCATCAGCCAAGTTTGAAGTGCACATCCTTTCTCATCTAGCACCACCGCTTAAGTGTGCTTCCAGGATGAAAGTAACATGACAGCTCCCCTGGAATCTTGTGCACACCTACAGAAATATCTTTTTGTGGTTGCACACGATCTGCTCATAGACAGAGTGGAAGCCCTTGCAGTTGACGAATGGTTGATCTTGGGGGTGCCCGGATTGCCATGTGTGTACAGTCGATTACCCCCTGGACCTGTGAGAAGCCAACCAGAGATGCAAACCCGAGCACCCGCTCATTCTGACCGGCGTCATCGCAGGCGAAGTTCACATAATTGTCAGCCCTGGTCAAACAAGCCATCGGTCACCTGTCTAATGCATTTGTGGGCTGCTGACTGGCAGAAACATAGAAAATAGGTGCAGGAGTAGGCCATTCGGCCCTTCGAGCCTGCACCGCCATTCAATAAGATCATGGCTGATCATTCCCTCAGTACCCCTTTCCTGCATTCTCTCCATACCCCTTGATCCCCTTAGCAGTAAGGGCCATATCTAACTCCCTCTTGAATATATCCAATGAACTGGCATCAACAACTCTCTGCGCCAGGGAATTCCATAGGTTAACAACTCTCTGAGTGAAGAAGTTTCTCCTCATCTCAGTCCTAAATGGCCTACCCCTTATCTTAAGACTATGTCCCCTGGTTCTGGACTTCCCCAACATCGGGAACATTCTTCCCGCATCTAACCTGTCCAGTTCCGTCAGAATCTTATACTTTTTCATGAGATCCCCTCTCATCCTTCTAAACTCCAGTGAATAAATGCCCAGTTGATCCAGTCTCTCCTCATATGACAGTCCAGCCATCCCTGGAATCAGCCTGGTGAACCTTCGCTGCACTCCCTCAATAGCAAGAACGTCCTTCCTCAGATTAGGAGACCAAAACTGAACACAATATTCCAGGTGAGGTCTCACTAAGGCCCTGTACAACTGCAGTAAGACCTCCCTGCTCCTGTATTCAAATCCCCTAGCTATGAAGGCCAATATACCATTTGCCACCTGCTATACCTGCATGCCCACTTTCAGTGACTGATGAACCATGACGCTCAGGTCTTGTTGCACCTCCCCTTTTCCTAATCTGCTGTCATTCAGATAATATTCTGCCTTCGTGTTTTTGCCCCCAAAATGGATAACCTCACATTTATCCTCATTATACTGCATCTACCATGCATTTACCCACTCACCTCACCTGTCCAAGACACCCTGCAGCCTCTTCGCGTCCTCCTCGCAGTTCACACCGCCACCCAGTTTAGTGTCATCTGCAAACTGGCACTCCACTAGTGACTGTCTGCTATTCTGAAAAGAACCTGTTTGTCCCGACTTTCTGCTTCCTATCTGCCAACCAGTTCTCTATCCACATCAGTACATTACCCCCAATACCATGTGCTTTGATTTTGCACACCAATCTCTTGTGTGGGACCTTGTCAAAAGCCTTTTGAAAGTCCAAATACACTACATCCACTTGTCCACTCTACTAGTTACATCCTCAAAAAATTCTAGAAGATTTGTCAAGCATGATTTCCCCTTCATAAATCCATGCTGACTTGGACCAATCCTGTCACTGCTTTCCAAATGCGCTGCTATTTCATCCTTAATGATTGATTCCAACATTTTCCCCACTACTGATGTCAGGCTAACCGGCTGATAATTACCCGTTTTCTCTCTCCCTCCTTTTTCTAAAAAGTGGTATTACATTAGCAACCCTCCAGTCCATAGGAACTGATCCAGAATCGATAGACTGTTGGAAAATTATCACCAATGCATCCACTATTTCTAGGGCCCTTTCCTGAAGTACTCTGGGATGTAGACTATCAGGCCCTGGGGATTTATCATCCTTCAATCCCGTCAATTTCCCTAACACAATTTCCCGCCTAATAAGGACATCCTTCAGTTCCCCCCTCTCACTAGAACCTCGGTCCCCTAGTACATCCGGAAGGTTATTTGAACCTGGAACAGAGGAGGTTGAAAGGAGACCTCATTGAGGTGTACAAAATATTGAAGGGCCTGGACATAGTGGATAGAAACATAGAAATTTACAGCGCAGAAGGAGGCCATTTCGTGTCTGCGCCGGCCGACAAAGAGTCACACGGCCCTTGGTCAGCAGCCCTAAAGGTTACATATAAACCTATGGACAATGATGGAAAGGCAAAGAGCACCCAGCCCAATCAGTCTGCCTCCACAACTGCGACACCTCTTATACTGAAACATTCTATACTCCACCCCAACCGGAGCCATGTGATCTCCTGGGAGAGGTAAAAACTAGATAAAACCCATGCCAATTTAGGGAGAAAAAATCTGGGAAAATTCCTCTCCGACCCATCCAGGTGATCGAAACTAGTCTAGGAGATCACCCTGGTCATATTCTATTCCCTGCATTATTTACCATTATATTTGCTCCATCCAACAAAAGGTCACCCAGTCTAATCCCAATTACCAGCTCTAGGTCCGTAACCCTGCAGGTTACTGCACTTTAAGTGCCCATCCAACCATCTCTTAAAAGTGGTGAGGGTTTCTGCATCCACCATTCTTCCAGGTAGTGAGTTCCAGATCCCCACAACCCTCTATTTCCATTGGTGGAGGGGTCTATTACGAGGGGGCATAGTTTTAAGGTGGTTGGTGGAAGGTTTAGAGGGGATTTGAGGTGGGGGGGGTCTTCTATACGCAGAGGGTTGTGGGGATCTGGAACTCGCTGCCTGGAAGAGTGGTGGATGCAGAAACCCTCAGCACTTTTAAGAGATGGTTGGATGGGCATTTAAAGTGCAGTAACCTGCAGGTGCTGGTAATTGGGATTAGACTGGATGACCTTTTGTTGGACGGAGCAGATATAATGGTAAGTACTGCAGGGAATAGAATATGGCCAGGGTGATCTCCTGGACTAGTGTCGATCGTCTGGATGGATCGGAGAGGAATTTTCCCAGATTTTTTCTCCCTAAATTGGCCTGGGTTTTTATCTGTTTTTTGCCTCTCCCAGGAGATCACATGGCTCCGGTTGTGGTGGATTGTAGAATGTTTCAGTATAAGGGGTGTTGCAGTTGTGTGAAGCCGACTGGTTGGGCTGGGTGCTCTTTGCCTTTCTGTCATTGTTCATAGGTTTATATGTAACCTTTAGGGCTGCTGACCAAGGGCCGTGCGGCTCTTTGTCGGCCAGCGCAGACACAATGGGCTGAAATGGCCTCCTTCTGTGCTGTAAATTTCTATGTTTCTATGTCTCCAGCAGAGCCCAGGAATCATCCTGATGGAAGAAAGTTGAGGGTGGTGCTGACTTTGACAGCCAGTGATAACGCGTGGTCACCAGGGCCAGCAGGCAGCAGGTCTTTGTCTAGTAGGTTGCAGCTGGCTGCCACCACCAGACTCGACAGCCTGAGCCTCCTGAAGCACTGCTGTTCCAACGTGTCAAGGAAACTCAGCCTCTGCCTGTAAACCCTGTGTCGTGGGTAGTGCCTCCTGAGAGCTTCACCCTCTGCTGCTCCCCTGTCTGATATCCGCTACAGGTCTCTGAACAGCAGGCTGCTGGTGCTGCTGCTGGTGTTGGTCGTATTGCTCCTCATCCGAGGTCTGATCCAAGGCGGCCAAAACACCACTCATCCTGATATCATTCAGAAAACCTCAATTGTAGAAAGTAAACTCTCAGCAAAAGGACTGTGAACAAACCCTTTCCCACCACCCTATCACAAAGGTACCAGAGTACAAAAGCAAGGAAGCTATGATGAACCTGTATAAAACAACGGTTCGGCCTCAACTGGAGTATTGTGTCCAATTCTGGGCACCGCACTTTAGGCAGGATGTGAAGGCCTTACAGAGGGGGCAGAAAAGATTTATGCGAATGATTCCAGGGATGAGGGACTTCAGTTACGCAGAGAGACTGGAGAAGCTGGGGTTGTTTTCCTTGGAGCAGAGAAGATTGAGAGAAGATTTGATCGAGGTGTTCAAAATCATGAGGGATCTGGACAGAGTAGATAGAGAGAAAATGTTCCCATTGGTGGAAGGGTCGAGAACCAGAGGACAAAGATTTAGGTGATTGGCAGAAGAACGAAAGGTGACATGAGGAAAAACATTTTTACGCAGCGAGTGGTTAGGATCTGGAATGCGCTGCCTGAGAGGGTGGTGGAGGCAGACTCAATCATGGCTTTCAAAAGGGAATTGGATAAGTACCTGAAGGAAAAAAACTTCGCAGGGCTATGGGGAAAGGGCGGGGGAGTGGGACTGGCTGAGGGGCTCTTGCAGAGAGCTGGCACGGGCTCGATGGGCCGAATGGCCTCCTTCAATACTGTAACCATTCTATGATTCTATGAACAATTAGCATATGTGAATTGGCAACCCAACTCTCCTGAGGGTGTTATCCGCAGGAAGTGTAATGCACTCATTAAACGCGGAAGTCGGCAGGTTGGAGCAGACTTCCTGACGGACTTGCATTTTTCCTGGTTTTAACCCCTCGTTCAGTTGTTCCCAAACCCACGTGCTCATCCGGATTAAAGTTGCCCCCCTACGCCTCTCGTGTACTTTCTGTTTCCTACTTTTGTAACCAACTTCTCATCCAGTCCCCTGTTCTACTCTAGATTCCTATGGCTTTTAATTTAATAAGGACCCTTTCATATGAGACTTTGTCAAAAGCATTCTCAAAGTCCAAATAACTAACATCACAGAAATTCTATCATCTGCTTGATCTGTAATTTCCTCCGAGAAGTCCAGGAGGTCAGACAGAAACTTCCTCTTGCAAATCCACACTGCCTGTTTCTTATTAACTTATTACTATATCGGTAATAGTTGTCAGACATAATCTCCTTGTCAATCCATGCTGCCTTTGTCTTAGTAAGTTTTTAATAGACACAACATTTTTAAAGACCTGAATCATATACTTAATCATCTTTTCTTCAATGAAAACAAGTTGGATTCTGCAAGTCTCACTTTGTAATCTAAAGCCGCGTGTCATACAGTCATTCTGGGCTGACTTCTCTAATTTTCATTCAATGCATTGATCAAAGGAAACCCAAACTTGTGCACAATATTGTTTCCAATGATCAATATATGCATTTAAAATTCAGCCAAATACTTGATTAGCCCTGTTAGTAGCGATGACTGGATACTTTCAGGTAAAGGTCAGTAATCAAATCCAAACCCTTTTCTACCTTTACTAATGGAACCCATTCATTATGTGCACATGTTTTATATTTCCCATTGCATTTCACATTACTTTATATATGTGGGTGTTAAAATCCAAAATCCATTTAATTAGCCGAGATCCCTTTGAACACTATCAGTCTCTGACAGTATAGCTTGACATTATTAGCACATTTTATAAGCCAATTTTCAATCTAGTTAGCAAAGCAATTTCATGAATGTTGACTGTCTCTACAAAATCTCTCATTTGGAACTTTATCAAAAGCCTTCTGAGTATCCAATGAAGCAAAGATTAATGTACATCCTAGGAGTATTAAAGACAGTGAAAGACCTTCCCCTTGTCATAAGGTCGAGCAGGTTGTTCACCCACATTGTTCCATTCACAACTGTTGTGACATTGGATCAGTCCATGCCAGCGTACAGCAGGACTCGGACAACATAACACGGTCTCGAGCTAACATGTGGCAGTTAGCACTCACCACTTAAGTGCCAGGCAATGGCTATCTCCAACAAGAAAAAAACAATCTGGTCCCCCTGAACTTCAGTGACATCAGCATCGTCAAGTCCTCCACCTTCAACTTCTTGGGGGCCACTACTGACCATAAGCTGAATTGGGCAAGCTATATCAACACTGTGGCTGCAAGAGCAGAACAGTGACTGCATACTCAGTGACAAGTGGCTCACATCCTAACCCTTCGAAGCCTCTCTACTGTCTACAAGCCTCAGGTCAGAGTGTGAATGCCTGGATGGATGCAACCACAACAACTCAAGAAGCTTGACACCATTTAGAACAGATCAGTTTGCTTGATGAGCTCCCCACAGTACTCAGTATCCACCTACTCCGTCACCAGTGTACTTTGGTTGCAATCTGTACCACCTATTGGATGTAGCTCCGCATCCCATCAAACTTACAGCAACAGCACCTCCCGCCCTGACGGCCTGTACTGCAGAAAAGGATGAGAGTAACAATGACTTAAGAACACCATAACCTTCACATTCCCATTCAAATCACACACTATCCTGACGGACATAAACTGCCATTCCGTCAACAGCGCTGGGTCAATAACCTGGAGTGTAGGGATAAAGGGAATGTTCTCTGATTGGCAGGTTGTGACGAGTGCTTTCCCAGGAATCTGCACTGTTACGGTATACATTGTAAATGATACTTAAAGGGTTGTGATACTTAAAGGGTTGATAGTGGATAGGCAATGGCAAACATTTAAAGATCACATGGATGAACTTCAACAATTGTACATCCCTGTCTGGAGTAAAAATAAAACTGGGAAGGTGGCTCAACCGTGGCTAACAAGGGAAATTAAGGATAGTGTTAAATTCAAGGAAGAGGCATATAAATTGGCCAGAAAAAGCAGCAAACCTGAGCACTGGGAGAATTTTATAATACAGCAGAGGAGAACAAAGGGTTTAATTAGGAGGGGGAAAATAGAGTATGAGAGGAAACTTGCTGGGAACATAAAAACTGACTGCAAAAACTTCTCTAGATATGTGAAGAGAAAAAGATTAGTGAAGTCAAACGTAGGTCCCTTGCAGTCAGATTCAGGTGAATTGATAATGGGGAACAAAGAAATGGCGGACCAGTTAAACAAATACTTTGGTTCTGTCTTCACGAAAGAAGACACAAATAACCTTCCGGAAATACTAGGGGACCGAGGGTCTAGTGAGCACAAGGAACTGAAGGAAATCCTTATTAGGCGGGAAATTGTGTAGGGAAATTGATGGGATTGAAGGCCGATAAATCCCCGGGGCCTGATAGTCTGCATCCCAGAGTACTTAAGAAAGTAGCCCTAGAAATAGTGGATGCATTGGTGATCATTTTCCAACAATCTATCGACTCTGGATCAGTTCCTATGGACTGGAGGGTAGCTAAAGTAACCCCATTTTTTAAAAAAGGAGGGAGAGAAAATAGGGAGCTATAGACCGGTTAGCCTGACATCGGTAGTGGGGAAAATGTTGGAATCAGTTATTAAAGATGTAATAGCAGCGCATTTGGAAAGCAGTGACAGGATCGGTCCGAGTCAACATGGATTTATGAAAGGGAAATCATGCTTGACAAATCTTCTGGAATTTTTTGAGGATGTAACTGGTAGCGTGGACAAGGGAGAACCAGTGGATGTGGTGTATTTGGACTTTCAAGAGGCTTTTGACAAGGTCCCACAAAAGAGAGTGGTGTGCAAAATCAAAACAAATGGTATTGGAGGTAATGTACTGACGTAGATAGAGAACACGTTGGCAGACAGGAAGCAGAGAGTCGGGATAAACGGGTCCTTTTCAGAATGGCAGGCAGTGACTAGTGGGGTGCCGCAGGGCTCAGTGCTGGGACCCCAGCTATTTACAATATACATTAATGATTTGGATGAGGGAATTGAGTGTAATATCTCCAAGTTTGCAGATGACACTAAGCTGGGTGGCGGTGTGAGCTGTGAGGAGGACGCTAAGAGTCTGCAGGGTGAATTGGACAGGTTAGGTGAGTGGGCAAACGCATGGCAGATGCAATATAATGTGGATAAATGTGAGGTTATCCACTTTGGTGGCAAAAACACAAAGGCAGAATATTATCTGAATGACGGCAGATTAGGAAAAGGGGAGGTGCAATGAGACCTGGGTGTTATGGTACATCAGTCATTGAAAGTTGACATGCAGGTACAGCAGGCGGTGAAGAAGGCAAATGGTATGTTGGCCTTCATAGCTAGGGGATTTGAGTATAGGAGCAGGGAAGTCTTACTGCAGTTGTATAGGGCCTTAGTGAGGCCTCACCTGGAATATTGTGTTCAGTTTTGGTCTCCAAATCTGAGGAAGGACATTCTTGCTATTGAGGGAGTGCAGTGAAGGTTCACCAGACTGATTCCCGGGATGGTAGGACTGACATATGAGGCGAGTGTGGATCGACTGGGCCTGTATTCACTGGCGTTTAGAAGAATGAGAAGGAATCTCATAGAAACATATAAAATTCTGACAGGATTGGACAGGTTAGATGCAGGAAGAATGTTCCTGATGTTGGGGAAGTCCAAAACCAGGGGACATAAGGATAAGGGGTAAGCCATTTAGGACTGAGATGAGGAGAAACTTCTTCACTCAGAGTTGTTAACCTGTGGAATTCCCTACTGCAGAGAGTTGTTGATGCTAGTTCATTGGATGTATTCACGAGGGAGTTCGATTTGGCTCTTACGGCTAAAGGGATCAAGGGGTATGGAGAGAAAACGGGAAAGGGGTACTGAGGTGAATGATCAGCCATGATCTTATTGAACGGTGGTGCAGACTCGAAGGACCGAATAGCCTATTCCTGCACCTATTTTCTATGTTTCTATGTCTATGATGTGAGATCTCCCAGGAATCTGCATTGTTACAGTATACATTGGAAATGATGTGGGATCCTATTGTACATTGCTCAATTCTCTAAATGACCGTATTAGCAGAAGCAACACTAAACAAATGCATTACATTTCCACTTATCTTACAAAAGAATAAACGCCTCAAAAATGAAGCAGTTCTCGACAATAACTATTTCAACTTGCATCCTTCATGAAATATTTTTACGTAAGACGGGTAACCCAGGGAGTCCCTTCATTAACCTCTGCCCATTCATGATACAGTGAGAAGATTATTTAAAACTACGTGCTATCATCTTTCTCTCTTCCTTTGGTCAAAAAGTTCCCTACACAATTCAACAAAACTCTCAACCAATGAAGGCTTCTAAGGATGTCTGCTTACACTCCTGTGAATTGCCTTTACGATGTTAAAGTTGTTGTTGTTGTCGTCAAAGTAGTCTCTCTGAGACTCGACTAGCAATGCACATAACTTCAGCACAAAGAGCAGCTGTGAGGCTAAGTGGGATCCCCTGTTGAAGCTGACATTACAGATTAACGTCATTTAAGATCCAGTGGACCAGCAAATAAAACAGATTTCAAATATGGGAAAATCACAGCCGAGTGATCAATATTAATTATTTCTAACACATGGATGGACTGTGAGCCTTCTCTCACTTGTTGAACAATACTGCGCGGAAACCTCAATTCTACATAGCTGGACATGGTCTGACATTTGTCCTCAAATGTAATTGAAGACAGCAGAGGAGGAAGGAATTCTGAAGCCATGTCGTTGATATAGTTACGAGGCAGATATACCAGCGGTCTGTTAATAACGTGTAATATATGCAGACTATAGATATACTCACTGTGTAGTCACTGTATAGTTGCATAAGACAGAGACTTTTTACCTGATGTACTATCACTAAGGTTTACACTGTGTATATACTATGCTGGCACCACTAGAGGATGCAACTGGTGGAGACTGGGGTTTCCTGCCACTGCGGTGGGAGACCTGAGGGTCAACTGCATAGGTGTGCAGGGCCCAGTATAAAAGGCTGCCCACCATGCTTGTGCCTCACTCTGGAGTTACGAATAAAGGACCAAGGTCACTACAGTTTGAGTACAACACATTGCCTCGTGGAGTCATTCATAAGTACATTACAGACATAACAACATGTTTTCCATATAATCTGATTACTCCCACAAAGAAGCAGATAATTTAAAGTGGCCACAATGCTGACCCAGCCACCACCCTTCTCCCCCATATATGTATTTATAGTATTGAACAGGGCAGATTTCAATCAAGTTAGATAAACACGATTTACCTTTAATAAATCCGTGCTGGCTTCATCCGCACTACCGAGGTTAAACTGACTGGCCTGTGATTTATCCTTGCATCCTTTCTTGAACAAGGATGTAACATTTGCAATTCTCCAGTATTCTGGCACCACCCTCGTACCCAAGGAGAATTGGAAGATTAAGATTAAGATTAGAGAGAGAGAAACTGTTCCCATTGGCAGAAGGGTCGAGAACCAGAGGACACAGATTTAAGGCGATTGGCAAAAGAACCAAAGGCGACATGAGGAAAAACTTTTTATGCAGTGAATGGTTAGGATCTGGAATGCGCTGCCTGAGAGAGTGGTGGAGACAGACTCAACCGTGGCTTTCAAAAGGGAATTAGATAAATACCTGAAGGACAAAAATTTTCAGGGCTACGGGAAAAGGGCGGGAGAGTGGGACTGGCTGAGGTGCTTTTGTAGAGAGCCGGCACGGGCTCGACGGGCCGAATGGCCTCCTTCTGTGACAGAACCATTGTGATTCTATGAGATTTTCAATCTGTCGCCGGGCGTTTTCTATAAAATTGTCTTGAGCATTTGCCCGCGATTGATGTTGGGTTAACTGATGTGTAATTCCAAGGTTTATTTACACAGATTTTTTGAATTTTAAACTCATCCAAGTGCATGCATTTGGAACACACTTTGACTTCAACAAGCATAGTTTTCCGAAGTTTGACTGTACGCATTCTATAATTCTTCCATCCAAGTCTCTCATTATTCTCTACATTGCTGATTTACTCCTTTCCTTATAAATACATCCCACGCTTCAGTCTTTCCGTTTTGTTTTACAATTCCCAATTTTTGACGATTTTTGTCTTCTTTTGATTTGAATTTTTTTCAATTTCACTGGTCTGCGTTTTTTGTTGTGAAAATGTCCCATTCATCTCAGATCTGACTTGATAAGCTTGTGACTTTATTAGTGATGAGCGTCACTGAGTTGAGTAAAACAAGAGCCTTCCTTCTCTCCTTTTTCATGAAGTTAATCCCGCTGCCCTCTCATACCAAAATAGCTACAGACGTACTTATGTTGACAACATGCTGAGCAAGTTGAGAAATTGAAAATTAATAACAATGCACAATGCCGGTTTCCATGGCTTTATGAACAGAAGTGATTCATGTTGAAACTGGCCTCCTAAAACGGATGAGTGTTCCATTCTCCAACACTAACATCTTTACCTTGAAGGCACAAAATTCACCAAAAAGTATGTGGTTTGGTACACTGAGATCCTGTAGTCTGGGTCCTGCTTAGAACAATGATATGTTTGTCTAGATGTATATCATTTTAACAGAAGTGATCATTTTTGGGAGTGAATAGTGACAATCTGCATCAACTTCTTGAAATGCACATTTTGTTTTTGCATGCAGCTGTTTTTCACTTGCAATCAGATACCTTCAGGTGCAGACTAATGCTTGATTAGCTCGGGTGATGGCTTTTAAAAAGGGGGACAAATCCGACTGCGGCAACTACAGAGGAATCTCCCTGCTATCAGCCACTGGGAAAGTTGTCGCTCGAGTTCTCCTCAGTTGTCTTCTCCCAGTGGCCGAGGAGCTCCTGCCGGAATCACAATGGGGATTTCGTCCCGTACAGGGTACAACGGACATGATCTTTGCAGCGCGACAGCTGCAGGAAAAATGCAGGGAGCAGCGCCAGCCCTTATACATGGCCTTTTTCGATCTTACAAAGGCCGTTGACACTGTCAAGCGCGAGGGTCTATGGAGCATCCTCCTCCATTTCGGATGCCCCCAAAAGTTTGTCAACATCCTTCGCCTGCTTCACGATGACATGCAGGCCGTGATCCTTACCAACAGATCCATTAAAGACCCAATTCACATCCGGACCAGAGTCAAACAGGGCTGCGTCATCGCTCCAACCCTCTTAATCTTCCTCACCGCCATGCTCCACCTCACAATCAACAAGCTCCCCGCTGGAGTGGAACTAAACTACAGAACCAGTGGGAAGCTGTTTAACCTACGCCGCCTCCAGGCCAGGTCCAAGGTCACTCCAACCTCTGTCATTGAGCTGCAGTATGTGGACGACGCCTGCGTCTGTGCACATTCAGAGGCTGAACTCCAGGATATAGTCAGTGTATTCACAGGCGTATGAAAGCATGGGCTTTGTGCTTAACATCTGTAAGACAAAGGTCCACCACCAGCCTGTCACCTCCGCACAGCACTGCCTCCAATCATCAAGATTCACGGCGCGGCCATCGACAACGTGGACCATTTCCCATATCTTGGGCACCTCGTACCAACAAAGGCAGACATTGATGCGGAGATTCAGCATCGCCTACGATGCGCCACTGCAGCTTTCAGCCATCTGAGGAAAAGAGAGTGTTTGAAGACCAGGTCCTAAAATCTACCACCAGGCTCATCGTCTACAGGGCTGTAGTAATACCTGCCCTTCTGTATGGATCCGAGGCATGAACGATATATAGAAAGCACCTCAAGTCGCTGGAGATATATCACCAACGATGTCTCTGGAAGATCCTGCAAATCCCCTGAGAGGACAGGTGCACCAACATCAGTGTCCTCGACCAGGCTAACATCCCCAGTATTGAAGCACTGACCACACTCGATCAGCTTCGCTGGGCAGGTCACATCGTTCGCATGCCAGATACGAGACTCCCTAAGCAAATGCTTTATGTCGAACCAAAGGAGGACAGCGGAAACATTATAAGGACACCCTCAAAGCCTCCCTGGTAAAGTGCGACATCACCACTGATACCTGCGAGACCCTGGCCGAAGACCGTCCGAGTCTCAACGTAAAGAACGCGAAGAGGCCAAGCGCAGGCAACGGAAGGAGCGCGCGGCAAACCAGCCCCACCGACCCCTTCCCTCGACGAATATCTGTCCCACCTGTGACAGGATCTGTGGCTCTCGTATCGGACTGTTCATCCATCAAAGAACTCACTTTGGGAATGGAAGCAAGTCTTCCTCGATTCCGAGGGACTGCCTATGATGATGATGCACAACCTTACATTTATCTACATGTAAATCCATCTGCTGTTCCTAAGTCCATCTGTTTAACTGATCCATAGCCCTTTGACTGTTATCAGTTTCCATTATATGTATTGCCTTGTCTTTTTCCCAACAGCGAATTTAATAATGAGCAGAATCTGTGGTCGGAGTCTTCCCGCGGGCGAATGCCTCCGACCACTAGCATTTCTACGAAAGTACCTGATGGTCCCAGAGGTTCAGAGACTTGTGGTCCTGGGCCTCTCCGCAAAGGCCTTCGTAGAGGCCCACGTATCCCAGGAGCATATGGGCCCTGAGTGGGATCACGTGGGCCGGCCCAATTTATCAGAGTAGGGGGATTCACATTCATACTTATGATGATTCTGAAACGGAATTTAATTAATTACTTAAATCAAAAATTTAATATTTTGAATAATAAATTTACATATTTTAAAGGGTCTAAAAATAAACTTACCTTATTTCACAATTTTAAATGTTTAAATTACTTTTAAAAATTTATTTTTCTGTAGGAATTTCACGGGCATTCGCTGGGCAGGAGTTGGGCAAATAGCAAATAGCCCAACTCTCCGCCCGCGGAGGCCCTTTACCTTCGGATGCGGTGGATCTGTCAAGAGGATTCTTGACAGATCGCAAGTTCCAGGTTTAGGCGCATGCGCAGTGCATTTTTAAACCCGGAATTTGTGGGGCGGCTACGGGCGCGTGCACACCTCGTAGGAGCCACAAATTCAGGCACAATATTACACAAGATTTACTCTCCTCCGAGCAATTTATTAATAATACTTCCCCCAACCCCACAGCTCGAAGCTCTTCCATTTATCATCATCTATTGTTTCTTATTTCTAGGCCAATTTTCAATTCAGCTAGCTAACTTCTCATTCATTCTTTTAAAAGTTCAAACGTGGAACCTCATTAAAAGATTTCTGAAATTTACATTATGTTTTAACTCAGGAGCCCTATTCATTCATTTAGCTCCTCAAAGATTTCCAGTGGAGATATCTGTACTGACATTCCTTATGACCTCTGTGATCTTTAGATGTGAGAGTGTGAAGTAGTCCATCTTGTGAGGGAGGGGGGAATGAAAGGAATTATTTTCTAACAGTATGGTTCTTAACAGAGTGAAGGGCACAGAAATCTAGCATTCCAGATACACAGGTCTTCCAAGATGGGATTGCAGGTAATAATAGTTCAATGGGATTTCTGGGTTTTAAACAAAGGGATGTTGGGGTGGAAATTCGTTTGCGCCTATGTTGTGGCGCTAATCCAGGCTGAGCGGTAAATTTTATGCTGGCAAATGGTTTGTGTCTGCCGCTGCAAAATTCATCAGCTGGGCCCTGAGTTTGGGGCTGAGCAAGCGAAATCCCGAGCTAAACAGCCGGCCTCAGAGCAACTGAAGAGAGACCTCGGAGGGGAATCCGAAAAACCCATTGTAAAGTCCTGTGCCCTCAGTACAGATTCACACGAGGTATGTAGTGAAGTCAAGGTCACTCTGGACCTGCACCTTTATTTCACAGCTGTGGAATGCTGCATTTGCCTGAGACCTGTCCTTATATACCTGTCTCTTGCAAGAGCACCCCTGGTGGTAAGGTATGCTGGTGGTTACAGGTCATATCTTATTACAGTCATGTATAGCATGTTAGGATACAATTATATATAATAATGTAAGATACATGACATCACCCTCCCCCAAGGTCTTATTGTCTTTATAGGTTCAGTCTCTCGGGTGATCTACGCTCTCGCGTGGAGCATCTGAGTTGTGGTTCAGTTGTTTGCCTTGGTGTCTGTTTTTCTTTGGTTGTGGTTGCTGGTATCTTGCCTGGGCTGTCTGTTTCTATTGGTGTGATTGTTGTTGACTCGCCTGGGCTGTTTGTTGGGATTGCCCTTTCCTCAGGTTGTTCCCTCTGTCTGTCCACCAGGTGTGGTGCGAGTTCCACATTGTAGTCTGCCTCTGGTTCCGCAGTGTTGTTGGTAAATCTGCTTTTGACTTGGTCTACATGCCTCCAGCAGGTTTTGCCATTGTCCATTTGTACTACCAGTAGCCTGTTTCCTTCTTTGCCCGTTACTGTCCCTGCAAGCCATTTGGGACCCCTGCCATAGTTTAGTACAAACAATTTGTCCCCTATCTCATTCCATCTCCCCCTCGAGTTTCTGTCATGGTACTCAGTCAGCTTACGGCGCTTTGCCTCAACGATTTCGTGCATGTCTGGGAGGATTAATGAGAGCCTTGTTTTTAAAGTCCTTTTCATCAACAGTTGCGCGGGGGGCTCCCAGTCAATGAGTGTGGACGAGATCTGTATGCCAGCAGCAGTCGCGACAGGCGACCCTGCAGCGTGGGACCTTGGATTTTAAGCATGCCTTGTTTAATGATTTGCACTGCTCTCTCTGCCTGGCCGTTGGAGGCCGGCTTGAACGGTGCCGTCTTGACGTGATTTATGCCGTGGTCAATTATAAAATCTTGGAATTCTGCGCTGGTGAAGCACGGACCATTGTCACTGACCAATATGTCAGGGATTCCGTGCATTGCAAACATGGTTGCAAGGCTCTCCACAGTGGTGGAGGTTGTGCTCGAGTTTAAAATGGTGCATTCGATCCACTTTGAAAATGCATCTACAACTATGAGGAACATTTTGCCCATGAATGGGCCCGCATAGTCTACGTGCACCCGCGACCACGGTTAGGTAGGCCAGGGCCAGGGGTTCAGGGGAGCCTCCCTGGGGGCATTGCTGCGTTGGGCACAAATGGTGCACCTTCGGACGCAGAGCTCCAAATCCGCGTCAATACCAGGCCACCAGACGTGGGATCTGGCTATGGCCTTCATGAGAACGATCCCCGGGTGCTCGCGGTGGAGCTCCCGGACAAATGCCTCTCTGCCTCGCAGAGGCATAACGACTCGGCTGCCCCACATCAGGCAGTCTGCTTGTAGGGACAGCTCATGCATGCGCCTGTGAAAGGGTTTTCATTCCTCGGGGCAGGCATCGCGAGCCTCTGCCCTGTCACCGGTTAGGACACATCTTTTTACTAAGGATAACGTGTGGTCGCTGGCCCTCCAGGCTCTGATTTGGCGAGCCGTCATGGGTGAACCTGTGGACTCAAAGGCATTGATTGCCATGACTATCTCACAGTCCTGTTCGTCAGACCCTTCCGTGGTCGCCAGGGGTAGCCTGCTGAGCGCGTCGGCACAGTTGTCTGTGCCTGGTCTGTGCCTTATGGTATAGTCGTAGGACACCAGCATGAGTGCCCACCGTTGAATTTGCACCGAGGCGTTGACGTTTATTGCCTTGCTCTCGGATAGGAGGGACGTGAGGGGCTTGTGGTTGGTTTCTCACGCGAACTTGGCCCCGAAAAGGTATTGGTGCATCTTTTTGACACCGTACACGCACACGAGCGCCTCCTTCTCTACCATTCCGTACCTGCGCTCCGCCCGCGAAAGTGACCTGGAGGCATAAGCTATGGGTTGTAATTTGCCCGCACTATTGACATGTTGTAAAACGCACCCGACCCCATACGCTGACGCATCGGATGTGAGAACTAGCTTTTTACCTGGATCAAAGAAAGTCAAAATACTGTTGGAACACAGAAGGTTGCGTGCCTTATTGAAGGCGCGTTCCTGGGCATCCCCCCAAAACCAATCGCACTCCTTCCTGAGCAGCACGTGGAGAGGCTCCAGCAGCGTGCTTAAGTTCTCCATAAAGTTCCCAAAGTAATTGAGTAGCCCAAGAAAGGAGCGCAGTTCTGAGACATTCCGGGGCCTGGGTGCCAGGCGAATTGCTTCTGTTTTGGGCTCTGTTGGGCGGATTCCATCAGCGGTAATCCTTCTGCCCAAAAATTAAACCTCGGGTGCGAGAAACAGACACTTGGATTTCTTGACTCGTCGGCCTACCCGATCCAACCGCTTTAGTACTTCCTCCAAATTACGGAGATGAGAGTCGGTGTCCCTGCCCGTGATAAGTATGTCATCTTGAAATACAACCGTCCCCGGGATGGACTTGAGCAGACTCTCCATGTTGCGCTGCAATATGGCAGCTGCCGACCTGATGCCGAATGGGCATCGATTGTACATGAAAAGGACTCGATGTGTGTTGATGGTGGTGAGTAGCTTGGATTCATCGGTCAATTCTTGCATCATATACGCAGATGTGAGGTCTAATTTTGAGAAAAGTTTACCTCCAGCCAATGTGGCAAGTAAGTCCTCCGCTCTGGGCAGCGGGTACTGGTCCTGTAGGGAGACTCTGTTTATAGTAGATTTGTAGTCCCCACAGATTTGTACGGATCCATCAGGCTTCATGACTGGGACGATGGGACTTGCCCAGTCGCTAAATTCCACAGGTGATATAATGCCTTCCTGCAGAAGCCTGTCTAGTTCGTGTTCAATCTTTTCCCTCATCACATAGGGTACAGCTCTGGCCTTGTGATGGACCGGTCTGGCATCCTGTGTGATGTAGATTTTGACTTTGGCCCCTTTGAAAGTGCCCACACCTGGCTGAAAGAGATGTTCAAATCGCTTTATAACTGTTGAGCAGGAGGTCCGTTCCTCTAATGACATGGCATGGACATCATCCCATTTCCAGTTTAGTTTTGCCAGCCAGCTTCTCCCCAGCAGTGCTGGGGGGTCTCCGGGAACAATCCACAGGGGAAGTCGGTTCACTGTCCCTTTGTGTGTGACAGAGAGCATGGCGCTGCCGAAGACTGGTACGATTTCTTTGGTATAGGTCCTTAGTTTGGTGTCGACCCTTGTGAGTTTTGGTCTGTCTCTTTTATGCGGCCACAGTTGTTCAAATTGTTGCGCGCCCATGAGAGATTGACCCGCTCCCGTATCCAGCTCCATGTTGACAGGTATCCCGTTGAGTAGGACCCTCATCATTATAGGAGGCGTCCTGTTGTAGGCGCAGCGGCCATTGATCGTGTTGACCCGCTGTACATCGGTGTTCCGGGTACTGTCCCCACCGTCTTCTGGTGCGCTTTCCAACCCATCCGATTCGTATACCAGCCGAGCTGCCGTTTTTTTGCACATACGGGCCAAATGCCCTGTATATTCACAGTTCCTGCAAACAGCCTACTGAAATCGACATCCCCTTGACGAGTGCCCACCTCCACAACTCCAGCACAGCTGCTTCCTTTGTTCCCAAAGAATGAGCTGCGTCTGGCTGATCTCTTTTGAGCTTTTCTCAATTTGTAGTTGATTGCTCGCATTGTGGGTTGATGAGGTGTGAACGACCGTTCCTGTGGCCCTTGATGGCTTCTGGCACCACTGCCTGCTGTCGAGAGCCTGTTCTCCCGGTTTTGTCTGTGTCTGGGGGTAGCAGCTTGTTTAGTGCTGTGAACTTCTTGTTCCGATATTTCGTTAGTTGTCGTACCCGCATTGTAAATCAACCTCATTTCTTCTTCCCCTCCCAAGAATGTCTGTGCAACCAGTGCTGCTGCCTCTAAGGTCAGGTTCTTGGTCTCTATGAGCTTTCAGAATATGCCTGCGTGGCCTATTCCTTCAATGAAAAAGTCTCTCAGCATTTCTCTCCTCAGTTCATCGGAGAATTCACATAAACTAGCCAACCTCCGAAGTTCCGCCACGAAGTCGGGTATGCTCTGGCCCACACAGCGTCTGTTGTTGTAGAACCTGTGTCTAGCCATGTGTAGCCTGCTCGCTGGCTTCAGGTGGTCTCTTACTAGTGTGCTCAATTCTTCAAACGACTTGCTTGCTGGTTTCTCGAGTGCCAGCAGATCCTTCATTAATGCGTATGTTTTCGAGCCACAGCTGGTCAAGCGATGGGCTCTTCTCTTGTCTGCTTTGTCATCTCCTAACCAGTCTTTGGTTAGAAAGCTTTGCTGGACCCTTTCTATAAAGTCCTCCCAATTGTCTCCAGCATTGTACTTTTCATCTGATCCGTTGTTCGCCATTCTGTGGATTCTGTAATCCCGTAACTCATCGCCACTGTAAAGTCCTGTCCCCACAGTACAGATTCACATGAGGCATGTAGTGAAGTCAAGGTCACTCTGGACCTGCACCTTTATTTCACAGCTCTGGAATGCTGCACTTGCCTGAGACCTGTCCTTATATACCTGTCTCTTGCAAGTACACCCCTGGTGGTAAGGTGTGCTGGTGGTTACAGGTCATATCTTATTACAATCCTGTATAGCATGGTAGGATACAATTATATATAATAATTTAAGATACATGACACCCATCAAAAACATTCACAATTCATAACTCACGCCACCACAGCATAAATCACAAAAAAGAAAAAAAAACAATCCCACTTACCTGAGGTCGGCAGTACTTACCTCACTGCGACCGCTACAGCTTGGAACGCCCGCTTCCACAGGTGTTCCCACCAGGGGGCGCTCTACGGAGTGCTAGGGGTCGGGCACGATGCAAATATCGAGCCGGTGTCGCAACCCGGGGCGTTTCACACCGGCTCGCCTCTCCCGGGCGGTACTGCTCCGTGCCCCGCCGAAACCAGCACCGAATGTCTGCTCGGCTGGACGTGATTACCGCCACCATTGCCGCCCCTCTGGGGCGCTAACAGGGGCGGCAGAAGACCGAAAATCCAGCCCTATGACTAATAAAGCAAGGTTGAATCTAATAGAAGTGTTCAAAGTTAGGAAAGGCTTTGCAGAAGTAAGCAAAGAGATTTTTTTTCTCCAAATTAGCAACTTGGCAACAATGGACCATAGACTAAGGATTATCATATGAAGAATGAAATGGGAAATTAAAAAATTCTTTTTTCACACAGTTATTAGAACATGCAAGCCCTTTATCATAAGTATCATATAAGGTAGAATCTGTCACATCTATTAAAAGGGAATTGAATCAATAATTGAGAAGGAAGAATAATAAAAGATACAGGAATGGTTTGGGCAATAAGGTTCGAGTAGATCACTTTAGTTGAGCTGGTTCAGGCAGTGGGTCAAATGGCCCTCTTCAGTGTTGCAATTTTTATGCCAGTAAAACTTGAAAGCTAAAAGCAGCTTCTGATTAATGTTACTGGTCCTGAAATTAACCAAAAGACGGACCATCAGGACTGGTGGGTAATTTTACCCATCCGCTTTGATCCTATTCTGTCTCTTGCAGCAGTCATGTATCATGGGTGCTGCCGAGGATACCAGAGATAATGCCAGAGAAAAACATCTCAATAAATACAATGGTAATGACAATCAATGCAGGGCCCAAAATCTCTGATAAGAAATGTCTAACTTTTTCTTTAGTGCCTGTAATTCTATATATATGTTGTTAAACTATGCCAGTCACAAAGAGATTATTTAAATTGGAGTGTTAGTACAGAACCAGATGAAAATCAGTAAAAAGTTAACGAGCCTCAAGCAAAAAGCAATGTGTTTTTACCCCACTGAACAGTATGCAGAATAGGCTCCAGCAAAAAGGATTAGTACCGTGTTGATTCATCCTTTCCAATCGTAGAGAAATGTTTGGTTAAGAGTGCGATTGAAGTTCATAGAGTTTAACATAGAGAGAGAGGGAATCAAATACTCCAGGGAATATGATGGATCTGTGCTTCTGAGGCTGTAGAATTATAATTGCAATTCAGCCGGTCAGGCTTGAATTAAAATGTATATTCTGCTAGCCTGTTATACTTGTAGGTAATGGGGCAATTATAAATATTGGAGGTGTTTGGGAGAAATTGTGTAGAATTTTCCCTCAGGAGATTAAGAAAATGGAACAATCGAGAAAACTGCACACAACCTGTGCAAAGAGCAGGCTTCATACATCCAAATACCCTTTATTTGTACTCTGTGCTTTCCTATCTTCATGTCATGCAACCATTTGAAAAAACTGGCAATAAATTATTTTTCTAAGATGCATTATAATACATATAAAAATGATGAACCAACTATAGGCCACTGAGAGACCCAAAGTGATTAACTTGCTTTCATAACTACAGACATATTATCATCATCATCATAAGCGGTCCCTCGAACGAGGATGACTTGCTTCCACAAGAGTTCACAGATGTTTCAATGAAGGACCCGATGGTCCAGTCCTGAACTCCAATTGAGGGGGTGGAAGATGCCTGTGTGTGGATCTTTTTAACGTGTGGTGACCGTTGCACACCAGCCACCACACGGGCTTGACAGAGCTAGGTCTTGGTCCAGTGGCAAGGGTTAACCAGGATGACTGGAGACCTGCTCTGCTGCACGGACCTAGTGCGCACACATATCGCAGTGTGGGCTGGTCCGTGCTGCCCCTGGGCCCTCAGCTCTTCTGGGCCATAACTACAGATATATATGCCAATACCGCAACCCCACAATTTGGAATTAGGATCTTTGAATATTAATCTCTGCATTTGTGTGAAATTACTTTGTCTACCATTTTAATAGAGACACCAACCTATTCAAAAAAATCACCATCTGTATTACTGTTTTGCAACAGCTGTGTGTCATCATATATATATATATGATAAGACACTGTCTTAACTATGTATTATCAAATTGGTATGTTATTCTCTGTGTATTATAACGTACCAAACATTTTTGGATGACCTTGCAGAGGAGCCTTTCCTGGGACTGTGCCTGCACTGATTCGCAGCCAATGTCAGACAGTGGACGGGTCAGAGTACTGACATGTATAGAAACTTGCGCAGTTTTTCTCTACTGCTTTAAATGGAGGAAAATTGAGTGAATTCCTTTACAGGTGTGCACTGCAACCTGGCTGATTTTCCAAAATTTGTTGCGCTCAGACAATCCAGTAGATCTGGGCCCAGACTCAGGCATTGTCATTGCATCATGATGTTGTCCACAGCTGTTTGATATTAAAGGTGCTATCACCTGTCATACTCTAAGGCCCCGATATTTATGGGGCGGGTGCGGGGGAAATCGCGGCAAGGCCAGGGACACGGAGGTCTTGCCAAATTTAACGGCAGGACTTAATTATGATACAAAGATAGATGGGAAAGCAAGTTGTGAGGAGAACACAAAGAATCTACAAAGGGATATAGTCATCATCATCATCATAGGTAGTCCCTTGAAACAAGGATGACTTGCTTCCACGCCAAAAAAGGAAGAGTTCATAGGTGTTTCTATGAAGGATCTAATAGTCTAGGTCCTGAACTACATCTGAAGGGCGGAAGATGCCTGTGCATGGATTGTTTTAATGTGTGGTGCCTGTTGCCACCATATATACCCATATACAGTTGGCTACATGAGTGGGCAAATATTTGGCAGATGGAGTACAAAGTGGGAAATTGTGAGGTTATCCACTTTGGTAGGACAAATAAAAAAGCAAATTATTATTCAAATGGGGATAGATTACAAAATGCGGTGGTACAGAGGGATCTGGGGGTCCTTGTACATGAAACACAAAAGTTAGTATGCTGGTACAGCAAGTAATTAGGAAGACAAATGGAATGTTGGACTTTATTGCAAGGGGGATAGAGTATAAAAGCAGAGAAGTCCTGCTACAACTGTACATGACGTTGGTAAGACCACACCTGGAGTATTGCGTACAGTTTTGGTCTCATTTAAGGAAGGATATAATTGCATTGTTCAGAGGAGGTTCACAAGGATACCTGAGATCATATTGATCTTATTGAAACGTATAAGATTCTGAGGGGGCTTGACAGGGTAGATGCAGAGAGGATGTTTCCCCTCGTGGGGGAATCTAGAACTAGGGGGCATAGTTTCAGAATAAGGGGTCGCCATTTAAAATGGAATTGAGGAGAAATTTCTTCTCTGAGGGTCGTGAATCTTTGGAATTCTCTACCTCAGAGAGCTGTGGAGGCTGGGTCATTGAATGTATTTAAGGTGGAGATAGATTTTTGAAAGATAAGGGAGTCAAGGGTTATGGGGAGTGGGCGGGGAAATGGAGTTTGAGGCCAGGATCAGATCAGCCATGATCTTATTAAATGGTGGAGCAGGCTCGAGGGGCCAAATAGCCGACTCCTGCTCCTATTTCTTATGTTCTTATTATAATTTTTTTCTT
Source organism: Pristiophorus japonicus (assembly GCF_044704955.1). NCBI lineage: Eukaryota > Metazoa > Chordata > Chondrichthyes > Pristiophoridae > Pristiophorus > Pristiophorus japonicus. Next base: position 226,339,699 of record NC_091982.1, on the reverse strand, counting down.
CCATTACCTGTCCGGCAGCCAGGCAAATTGACCAACTGCCAGCTACCGGGCTTGAAAACCAGTGGCAGGAGGATGCACTTGGGACCTTTGGGAGTGGTTCACGGCAATCAGGAGGAGCGTGTGATTGGTGGGGGGGGCGGGGGGGAGAGGCTGCAAACAGCCGAGGGGAGGCCGAAAGCTTACATGAGAGGGCAGGGGAGCACTCATGCTCTTCCTAGCCCAAAAGGAATACGGTAAAATACTGCATCCTTAAACCGGCCGTCTCCCAATCACTGCAGTCTCCGAACCCTGGTAAACGCGTGTGGCAATGTTACATTTAAATCAGGCTTCCAATTGCACTGTGGGAGCCTGATTTAAATAAAAGAAACAAAGAAACACTTGCATTTATATAGCGCCTTTCATGTCCCAAAGCCAATGAAGTACTTTTGAAGTGTAGTTACTGTTGTAACTTAGGAAATGCGGCAGCCAATTTGCACGCAGCACACTCCCATAACAAAATGATAATGACCAGTTAATTTGTTTTTTATTGATGTTAACTGAGGGATAAATACTGGCTCATGAATTAAGTTATATATGTTATATATGCGAAATGTGAAAAATCCGTTAAAAAAGTGTTCCACCTCTCGGGGGCGGGACACTCACACAACATGAAACCTACCACCATAAAAACGGCAACAGGCACGTACGTGGCGGGTTGGGGCGAGGTTCCCCATTTAAAAAAATTTTACACCCCCCCCCCCCAACCCGAACCCCCTCTCGCCCATTCTGGGGGGGTTAATATCCAGATGTAAGAGTCTAAAGCTTATTGTACAGTCATATTCTGGACAAACCATACTCTACTATTGAGATTATTGTGCTTCTGAAATCCATTACAAGAAAAGGTTGTGGAGCGTTGTTGAGAATTTGTCCCTTGAAATGTATAGTTTGGAAGCTGTTTATCAGACTGATGTATGATAAATTAGAGTCCTCACCCTGCTGCATCTTTCCTCGCAGCAATATGTCTGCACAGTTCCTGAAACCATTCAGCATTTAAAACCGATAATGTGTAATAATTTAACACCGAAGGGAAGGCGATGATTCATAACTTTGTAATCGTGTCAGTGCATGAACAAAGTGCTTTCAGAGTGTCAGATGAGAAATGTGATTTTAGCAGGTAACAATTTTTCATTTTGTAATGCAGTTTAGAAAAATGGGGCAGCAAATAAGGTACCTGGGAGTCACGGCTTCCAGTGTGTTTATTGTGGCATGATATTCCCCAAACAAATTAATTCTATATATAAAAACAATTCTGCCTCATAGTACAGCAAATATTCAGATACACGCAGCTGTTTTTTTTGTTAGTTTATAACTAATTAATAAACTAGTTATTAATTTGCTGGAAAATAAAATAAATGAGCTTTAGCATATGATGCTGGCATGCAGTGTATTTTGCCACAGAGACTTGTGAGATTGCAATTTCCTACACGTCAAGCTCCCAATTTCGGCACTAAGAGCAGGGCACGACTGCATGGAAACAAAGCACTTCCTCACCAGTAGGTAGGGTGAACTGGAGACATATGTCGCTCCCTCCAATAGATTCTTGCACCTCTTCTCGAGCGATAATAACAGAGACACAGTAACATAGACTAGACAGCCCATTTGGATGTGCCGAAAAACTAATAATCCCTCAATTGTTCATTCTCTCAAAGTTCTATCCAATTTTCCCTTTTTCACACAACCTGCCTTCCTGGACGTTCAGATAAATGAAGTTGCTGTAGGAGGAAGCACTTACAAGGTGGCTTGCACCATTGTTGCTCAACTAGCTTTCATTGATGTCCAAATTAACCTTTTCCCAGACAGAGAAATTGCTGTCTTTAGAGAGACAAAATCCACTTCTGATAAATTCATGCACTGACTGGAAGTGTAATACACAGATGGTGCAATAGTACGGAAGGATTATGGTTATCACTGATGCAGTGGACATGATCCATGAAGGTACTACTTCCTGATGTCAGTCAAGGGAATTCATTCTGCTTCCGTTTGAATTAAATCACAGCCTCTGGACTAAACAGAGGAGTCAATCAATGGTGTCTGGGTCAAGGCAATCTCGTGAAGTCATGCTTTAGTGATGCAGAAGGAATCCCTCCCCAGCCAATGTCCTTATCCCCTTTCTCAGAAAATCCAGCCAAGTCTTATGAAACCTGGATATCTCTGGAGAATCCCAAGAGCAAATGGCAAGCAAGACTATCATGTTTGAAATTGGGATCCCATGTTCAGCTGAAGGGTATACTCTGGTTCTCCAGAGACTTGAGATGTCTACTGTACATGGTCCATATCTCTGAGCCATACAGGAGGGTGGGTATTACTACAACCCTGTAGACCATGAGCTTGGTGGCAGTTTTGAGGGGCTGGTCTTCAAACACTCTTTTCCTCAGGCGGCCGAAGGCTGCACTGGCGCACTGAAGGCGGTGTTGGATCTCGTCGTCAATATCTGCTCTTGTTGATAGGAGGCTCCTGAGATATGGGAAGTGGTCCACGTTGCTGAAGAAATACCACCAACAATGTCTCCGCAAGATCCTACAAATCCCCTAGGAGGACAGACGCACCAAAATTAGTGTCCTCGACCAGGCCAACATCCCCAGCATTGAAGCACTGACCACACTTGATCAGCTCCGCTGGGCAGGCCACATAGTTCGCATGCCTGACACGAGGCTCCCAAAGTAAGTGCTCTACTCGGAACTCCTTCACGGCAAACAAGCCAAAGGTGGGCAGCGGAAAAGTTACAAGGACACCCTCAAAGCCTCCCTGATAAAGTGCAACATCCTGACCGACACCTGGGAATCCCTGGCCAAAGACTAAGTGGATGAAGAGCATCCGGGAGGGCGCTGAGCACCTCGAGTCTCGTCGCCGAGAGCATGCAGAAATCAAGCGCAGGCAGCGGAAGGAGCGTGCAGCAAACCAGACTCCCCACCCAACCTTTCCCTCAACAACTATCTGTCCCACCTGTGACAGAGACTGTGGTTCTCGAATTGGACTGTTCAGCCACCTAAGAACTCATGTGAAGCAAGTCTTCCTCGATTCCGAGGGTCTGCCTATGATGATGATATACTCTGGTTATCATGTTAACCAGTTCCTGCACTAGTTTGGTGTGTAACTGAAATATACAGATCAGAAGTTCCCAGTCTTAACTGAATTAGCTGATCGGAGCCGTAATAAGGTTTTTTTATAATGTGCTGGGTTAGAGAAGGGCAAGTCAGAGTTCCTGCTCTTGGTCATTATCTTGTTAGCTTACTGGCAACTGGTAGTGTGCAGGCATTGGGTGAGGTAAGGATCATGCTTGTCTGTGATGCCTCACAACATCCCTGTCAAGACTCTCACATAAAGAATAGCCAACAAAGAATGGACACCATCCAAGAGGCAACCAGCACTAATGGAACTGTGGCCCAGGAGTTAAAGCCTTCAGCAAAAAAAATCTAAATAATACCCTCGTTAATCCGACTCACAATGAAAGCCGTGAGCTAACACTGTGTCAACTCTAAAGAACTTTTTCAATTTTCAGCTGCTTTGTGCTGGCAACTTCCTCAGTACAAAGATAACTTTTAAACCATTGTGCCTTTCTGCAGTTTTGCTATGTCTGTGATGAGACCATCTCCATGCTAGAGTGTATCCAAGATAGCTTCCTTGAACAGTATGTTGCGAAACCAACCAGGGAGCAGGCTATCTTAGATCTGGTCCTGTGTAATGAGAAAGGATTAATAAACTGTAATGACTCGAGTCTGGTTACTGTAAATTCACTCGGGTGCAACCTGATCCATCTTTATTCCAGCCCAAGAATGCCAGCGTGACAAAGACACCCAGCTTATATACAGGTGACCAATCACACATGCCACATGTATACAGCCCGATGACCTCCAACCGTGGCATCCTCTGGTGTCTGGTGATCACCAAGCATTAATACATAACATAAACGATCTCCTAGTAAAGGATCCTCAAGGAATGAGTGACCATGACATGGTTGAATTTCAAATTCAGTTGGAGGGTGAGAAAGTTGGATCCCTAACCAGTGACCGAAGCTTAAATAAAGGAGACTACAAAGGTATGAAGGCAGAGTTCGCTAAAGTGGACTGGAAAAATAGATCAAAGAGTGGGACGGTTGATGAGCAGTGGCAGACATTTAAGGAGATATTTCATAACTCGCAACAAAAATATATCTCAATGAGAAGGAAAGACTGTAAGAGAAGAGATAACCATCCGTGGCTAACTAAGGAAATAAGGGATTGTATCAAATTGAAAATAAGGGCATACAATGTGGCCAAGACTAGCGGGAGGCCAGAGGATTGGGAAACTTTTATAAGCCAGCAAAGAATGACTAAAAAAATAATAGAGAAGGAAGATAGATTACAAAAGTAAACTAACAAAAAATATAAAAACAGATAGTAAAGATTTCTACAGGTACATAAAAAGGAAAAGAGTGGCTAAAGTAAATGTTGGTCCCCTAGAGGATGAGACTGGAGAATTAATAATGGAGAACAGGGAAATGGCAGAGACTTTGAACAAATATTTTGTATTGGTCTTCACAGTAGAAGACACTAAAAACATCACAATAGTGGATAATCAAGGAGTTATAGGGAGGGAGATCCTTAATACAATCACTATCACTAAAGAAGTAGTACTTGGTAAAATAATGGGACTAAAGGCGGGCAAGGGACTTGCATCCTAGGGTCCTAAAAGAAGTGGCTGCAGAGATAGTGGATGCATTGGTTGTAATCTACCAAAATTCCCTGGATTCTGGGGAGGTCCCAGCGGATTGGAAAACCGCAAATGTAACGCTCCTGTTTAAAAAAGGAGGCAGACAGAAAGCAGGAAACCATAGACAGGTTAGCCCAACATCTGTCATTGGGAAAATACTGGAGTCCATTATTAAGGAAGCAGTAGCAGGACAGTTGGAAAAGCATAATTCAATCAAGCAGAGTCAGCATGGTTTTATGAAAGGGAAATCATGTTTGATAAATTTGCTGGAGTTCTCCAAGGGTGTAACGAGCAGGGTGGATAAGGGGGAACCAGTGGATGTGGTGTATGTGGATTTCCAGAAGGCATTCGATAAGGTGCCACATAAAAGGCTAGTGCACAAGATAAAAGTTCACGGGTTGGGGGTAATATATTAGCATGGATAGAGGATTAGCTAACGGACAGAGAGTCGGGATAAACGGGTCATTTTCCGGTTGGCCAACAGTAACTGGTGGGGTGCCACAGGGATAGGTGCTGGGGCCTCAATTATTTACAATCTATATCAATGACTTGGATGAAGGGACCGAGTGTAATGTAGCCAAGTTTGCTGATGTTACAAAGATGGGTGGGAAAGCAAATTGTGAGGAGGCCATAAAAAATCTGCAAAAGGATATAGACAGGCTAAGTGAGTGGGCAAACATTTGGCAGATGGAGTATAATGTGGGAAAATGTGAGGTTATCCATTTTGGCAGAAAAAATAGAAAAGCAAATGATTATTTAAATAGAGAAAAATTGCAAAGTGCTTCAGTACAGAGGGATTTGAGAGTTCTTGTGCATGAAACACAAAAAGTTAGTATGCAGGTACAGCAAGTAATCAGGAAGGCAAATGGAATGTTGGCCTTTATTGCGAGGGGGATAGAGTATAAAAACAGAGAAGTCCTGCTACAACTGTACAGGGTATTGGTGAGGCCACACCTGGAGTACTGCGTGCAGTTTTGGTCTCCGTATTTAAGGAAGGATATACTTGCATTGAAGGCTGTTCCGAGAAGGTTCATTAGGTTGATTCTGGAGATGAGGGGGTTGATTTATGAAGATAGGCTGAGTAGGTTGGGCCTATACTCATTGGAGTTCAGAAGAATGAGAGGACTTGACAAGTTGGATGCAGGGAGGATATTTCCACTCATAGGGGACATAGTCTCAGAATAAGGGGCCGTCCATTTAAAACTGAGATGAGGAGGAATTTCTTCTCTGAGGGTTGTAAATCTGTGGAATTCTCTGCCCCAGAGAGCTGTGAAGGCTGGATCATTGAATAAATTTAAGGCGGAGATCGACAGATCTTTGAGCGATAATGGAATAAAGGGTTATGGGGAGCGGGCAGGGAAGTGGAGCTGAGCCCATGATCAGATCAGCCATGATCTTACTGAATGGCGGAGCAGGCTCGAGGGGCCAAATGGCCGACACCTGCTCCGATTTCTTATGTTCTTGTGATGTCACTCCGGAATGGGCTAGTTCTAATTTTAAGATTGTGCACGTTGGTTTTTTTGGGGGAATAAAACCGAAGTTTATGCAATCTGTCGTCCTAATTTAACTCATTAAGGCCAGGTATTATTTTGGTCAATCTGCACTATTCTGTCTAAGGCCAATATATATTTTCCTGAGGGGTGGTGGCCATTACTGAATGTCATACTCCAGATGGGGTTGTCAAGGCTCTCTGTAACTAAAGTATAACTTCCATCCCTTGTATTCTAAGCCTCTTGAGATAACAGCCATCATTCCATTAGCATCTTTGTTTATTTTTTGTACCTCTGAGCCTAGCTTGTGCACCTGGACACCCAAATTCCTTTTCTCCTCCATGGTTTTTCATCTCCCACCAGTTAGAAAGTACTAAAGCTCTGTCTTCATTTGTGTGCTTCTATTGGACAATTGACATCTACAATTTTTCACACCATCTCATTTTACTTTTAGTGAATGGAATGCCATCATAATTTCATTGCATTGTGCCACAACCGTGCAACTCACTCCCACACCCCATCTAACCCCAGCTCCTTTCAATCCTGCCAGTCCCCCTGAAGTTCTCTCCGTTACACAACACACCACCTTCTTTAATAAAAGCAAAATGCTGCAGATTCTGGACATCTGAAATAAAAACAGATAATGCTGGAAATACACAGCCGGTCAGGCAGCATCTGTGGAGAGAGAAGCAGAGTTATCATCATCATAGGTAGTCCCTCGAAATCGAGGAAGACTTGCTTCCACTCTAAAACTGAGTTCTCAGGTGATTGAACAGTCCAATACAGGAATTACAGTCTCTGTCACAGGTGGGACAGACAGTGGTTGAGGGAAGGGGTGGGTGGGACAGGTTTGCCGCACGCTCCTTCCACTGCCTGCGCTTGTTTTCTGCATGCTCTCGGCGACGAGACTTGAGGTGCTCAGCACCCTCCCGGATGCACTTCCTCTATTTAGGGCGGTCTTTGGCCAGGGATTCCCAGGTGTCAGTGGGGATGTTGCACTTTATCAAGGAGGCTTTGAGGGTGTCCTTAAGCATTTCCGCTGCCCACCTGGGGCTCACTTGCAGTGTAGGAGTTCCGAGTAGAGCGCTTGCTTTGGGAACCTTGTGTCAGGTATGCGAACAATGTGGCCAGCCCAATGGAGCTGGTGAAGTGTGGTCAGTGCTTCGCTATTGGGGATGTTGGCCTGATCGAGAGCACTGACGTTGGTGCGTCTGTCCTCCCAGCGATTTGAGATGTCTACTGTGCATGGTCTACGTCTCTGAGCCCGACAGGAGGGCGGGTATCACTACAGCCCTGTAGAGCATAAGCTTTGTGCCAGGTTTGAAGGCCTGATCTTCAAACACTCACTTCCTCAGGTGGCCGAAGGCTGCGCTGGCGCACTGGAGGCAGTGTTGAAACTCGTCGCCGATGTCTATCCTTGCTGATAATAGGCTCCCGGGATATGGAAAGTGATCCACGTTGTCCAGGGTCGCGCCGTGGATCTTGATGACTGGCGGGCAGTGCTGTGTGGTGGGGTCAGGTTGGCGGAGGACCTTTGTCTTACGGATGTTTAGTGTAAGGCCCATGCTTTTGTATGCCTCAGTGAAGATGCTGACTATAACTTGGAGCTCAGTCTCTGAATGTGCGCAGACGCAGGCGTCGTCCACGTACTGTAGCTCAACGCCAGAGGTTGGGACGGTCTTGGATCTGGCCTGGAGATGACGAAGGCTGAACAGGTTCCCACTGGTTCTATAGTTTAGTTCCACCCCAGCGGGGAGCTTGTTGAGTGTGAGGTGGAGCATTCAGCGAGAAAGATCGAGAAGAGGGTTGGCGCGATGACACAGCCCTGCTTGACCCCGGTCCGGAATTAATGTTTCAGGGCAATGACCATTTGGCAGAACTGAAAATAGCAATGTAACTTTCCTCTGTGCTTTCTCACCAAGCATCTCTCAAATTCTCCATTATCCTCAAGTTCTACTGCATCCCCCAGGTTCTCCCAGACTCAACCCAAATAACCCCACAGGAGGTTTCTTTGAATGTGTGCAGATTTAATCTATGAAGCATTTTCCACACTACACCACCTGCAAGTTCCTCTCCAAGTCACATACCATCCTGACTTGGAAACATTTCATCGTTCCTTCATAGTCGGTGGATTAAGATCCTGGAACTCCCTCCCTCACAGCACCATGGGAGCACCTTCACTGTTATAGATGCAGACTATAGATATACTCTCTGTGTAGTCACTGTATAGTTGCATAAGATGGAGACTTGTTTACCTGATGTACTCTCAATAAGGTTTACACTGTGTATATTATACATGCTGGCACCACTAGAGGGTGCAACTGGTGGAGACTGAGGTTTCCTGCCCTGGTGGCAGGGGCTATATAAAAGGGGAGCCACCATGTGGCTGCCTGACTCTGGAGTTACGAATAAAGGACCAAGGTCACTACAGTTTGAGTACAACCCATTGCCTCGTGGAGTCATTCATAGGTACATCACAGACATAATATTCACCACACAGACTGCAGAGGTTCAAGAAGATGCCCCACCACCACCTTGTCAAGGGCAATTAAGGATGGGCAATAAATGCTGGGAACAAATAAAAACACAAAAATACACAGAAGTCAGTTTTAACCCCTCTCGACCCGCGAGAATTGTGTGCAGGAGGGGTTAAGATCAGGCTGAATCCACTTACCTGCCTGAGGCCACATTGTTCCCACCCAGATCTAGCCTCGATTCCTGCTCTCGCCCACTGGCCATGTAATGGGTCTGGCCGGGCAGAGGCAGGACTCCAGGGAAATTGTTTGAAATGTATTCCACATCCCTCAGATTTGGGATTCATGTGCACTGCACCTGTCCCAGCACCTTCCCCCTGGCCCCCTGGCCCCACTCCCCAACTCTTTAAAATCGGGGCCGTGGACTCTGAAATCTTTTTGTGCCACAGACACTTTATATTCTTGTCAAAAATAATAGGATACTCTCTCTTTAGCATGTAATGGTTTATTTTTTTCTCACTTTGTAACATCTGCTGATTTCCTCTGATTCCATAGCTGAAAATACAGTGCAGCTCTGGATGTTGCAATTTGCATACTAATGAGAAAGCTTATTCATCGCTAGACTGTTCGGTCATATGATCCAGCTTCTCCATTCCTTCTGTGTGAGAAAATGTCTTCTTCCACTGGTGTGGAAATAACTCATTCTTAAACAAGCATGTTTATTTTTTTCCCAGAGTACTGACGGTGGGCAGGGTGTTAACAGCACTAAGGCCGAAAGTGCATGGCTCTTCCGGATATGGTACAACTTCGATCACAAGTATCTTTTTTTGGTGAACTGTAAGTCATGGATCAGGTTGCTATACATTTCGCTGATGTTTTACATTGCACCACATATATAGGATAATACATGGAACAGGAAGCTTCACAGTACACTAGATAACCAATAAATACACACACACACACACACACACACACTCAAATTATAAACTCTCTAGAGGGCTGGAAATTGATGACCTTCCTGCCAGTATTTCCTTGTTTTGGGAGTTTCATCAGGGCCTTACACCGGCGGTTTTGAAATACCGCTGGGGAGCGGACTGCCGGCGTGCTACACTGGGAAAGCTGCTCCCACCAGAGTTTGGTGGGAGCGGCGCTCCGTACTTCTGCAAAAACTGCCCAGTCAGAGCAGCTTTTCGATGGACGGTGGGTATGAAACCCTGCAACAAAAGGTCAGTGAACGTTTTTTTTAAATTCGTTTGCAGCTTTGAATGGCTCCTGTGAATGTTTTCCAATTTTTTATTTTTTGAAAAAATATTTTTCATGTTTTCCTCCCTCCCTGGGCTGACTCTAGCCTCAGACTTAATTTGACCAGGACCACCGAGAATCTACGTGCAACGCCCATTTTTCCCACTGGATGTTTTAAAAAAAATTTTTGACCAAAGTACCGTCAGGATATTAGCGGTCTTTTCGACGGTAAATGGGCGGAACTTGCCTTTGATTAATTTCGACCTCTCTGGCCTTTCAATAGTGCACAAGGCTCACAAATTCAGAGATCCTAAATCCCATTACCGATCTGCCTCCCCCAGTGAGGGTACAGGGCCCATGGGACTCCAGCCAACTTTAACTATTCGTACATGTGCATAAATGCCTGGGCATGTGCACAAGTATGGCAATGGAATATGGCAGCACAGTGGTTATGTTACTGGACCAGTAATCAAGAGACCTGGACTGATGATCCGGAGATAAAAGTTCAAATTCCACCCATGGCAGCTGCGGAATTTAAATTCAAATAATCAAATAAATCTGTAATAAAAAGCTAATATCAGTAATGTAAAAATCCATCGGGTTCACTAATGTCCTTCAGGGAAGGAAATCTGCCACCCTTACCCGGTCTGGCCTATATGTGACTCCAGACACACAGCGATGTGGTTGACCATTAACTGCCCCCTGAAATGGCCCAGCCTCTCCTCCACCTTCTCGAGGGCAATTAGAGATGGCCAATAAATGCTGACCTTGTCTGCGACGCCCACACCCTGTGAATGAATTGTTTTTATGTTTTTATTTGCTCATTGCGAGTTCTGTTTAATCTGTGGCAAATTTAACAGGAAGTACCACATACTGCTTTTTTTTTTAAAGCAATAATTTTGATCAGCAAACAGTGACAGACTGACTGGGCTCAGGCAACACTAATTGTCATTGGAATGTAAGAACATATGAAATGTGAAATGTTGCTGGTTGGCATTTCAAGAGGATGGTTTTGGGGCCGCTTGCCTTGCTGTGGAGGTGGGTTGGCGGGGGCAACGGGAGAGAGGCTGATGGGGGGCCTTGGGAGTCTGGGAGAGGCAGAAAGAGCACTCCAGCTCCACATCAATTTATTTAAATTTGCTCATTTATTTATTGGCAGCTACAGCGGATCTACAGTAGATTCTGCAAAGTCCTGTCCCTGCAGTACAGACTTACACGAGGCACATGCTGAAGTCAAGGTCACTCTGGACCTGCATCTTTATTTCACAGCTCTCGAGTGCCACCCTTGCCTGAGACCTGCCTTTATATACCTGTGTGGAACAGGTATCCAGTGTCTCCTGCAAGTGCACCCCTGGTGGTAAAGTATGCTTGTGGTTACAGGTCATATCTAGTTACAGTCATGTCTTGCATGCTAAGATACAGTTATATACAGTAGTGTGAGATACATGACATCACCCTCCCCCAAGGTCTTATTGTCTTTATAGATTCAGTCTCTCAGGTGGTCTATGCTCTCGCATGGAGCATCTTAGTTGTGGTTCAGTTGTTTGCCTTGGTGCATGTTTTTCTTTCGGTGTGATTGCTGGTATCTCGCTTGGGCTGTCTGTTTCGTTCAGTATGATTGTTGGTATCTCGCCTGGGTTGTCTGTTGAGACTGCCCTTTCCTCAGGTTGTTCCCACTGTCTGTCCACCAGGTGTGGTGTGAGTTCCACATTGTAGTCTGCCTCTGGTTCTGCAGTGTTGTTGGTGAATCTACTTTTTACTTGGTCTATATGCCTCCGGCAGGTTTGGCCATTGTCCATTTGTACAACCAGTAGCCTGTTTCCTTCCTTGCCTGTTACTGTCCCTGTAAGCCATTTGGGACCCCTGCTATAGTTTAGCACAAACACTTTGTCCCCTATCTCATTCCACCTCCCCCTCCAATTTCGGTCATGGTACTCAGTTAGCTTCCGGCGCTTTGCCTCAATAATTTCATGCATGTCTGGGAGGATTAATGAGAGCCTAGTCTTTAAGGTCCGTTTCATCAATAGTTGCGCAGGGGGAGCCCCAGTCAATGAATGCGGACGAGATCTGTATGCCAGCAGCAGTCGCGACAGGCAGCTCTGCAGCGTGGGACCTTGGATTTTTAGCATGCCTTGTTTAACGATTTGCACTGCTCGCTCTGCCTGGCCATTGGAGGCCGGCTTGAACGGTGCCGTCTTAACGTGATTTATGCCGTGGTCAACTATAAAATCTTGAAATTCTGCACTGGTGAAGCACGGACCATTATCACTGACCAATATGTCAGGAATTCCGTGCGTTGCAAACATGGTTCTAAGGCTCTCCACAGTGGTGGAGGTGGTGCTCGAGTTTAAAATGGTGCACTCGATCCACTTTGAAATTGCATCGACGACTACGAGGAACACTTTGCCCATGAATGGGCCCGCATAGTCTACATGCGCCCGCGACCACGGTTTGGTGGGCCAGCGCCAGCGGCTTAGGGGAGCCTCCTGGGGGCATTACTGAGTTGGGCACAAATGGTGCACCGACGGACGCAGAGCTCCAAGTCCGCATCAATGCCAGGCCACCAGACACGAGATCTGGCTATGGCCTTCATAAGGACGATCCCCGGGTGCTCGCGGTGGAGCTCCCGGACAAACGCCTCTCTGCCTCGAAAGGGCATAACTACTCGGCTACCCCACATCAGGCAGTCTGCCTGTAGTGAGAGTTCATACATGCGCCTATGGAAAGGTTTGATCTCCTCGGGGCAGGCATCGCGGGCCTCTGCCCAGTCAACAGTTAAAACACATCTTTTGACTAAGGATAATGTGGGGTCGCTGGTCGTCCAGGCTCTGATTTGGTGAGCCGTCATGGGCGAACCTGTGGATTCAAAGGCATTGATTGCCATGACCATCTCACAGTCCTGTTCGTCCAACCCTTCCGTGGTCGCCAGGGGTAGCCTGCTAAGTGCGTCAGCACAGTTGTCTGTGTCTGGTCTGTGCCTTATCGTGCAGTCGTAAGATGCCAGCATGAGTGCCGAGGCGTTGGTGTTTATTGCCTTGCACTTGAATAACAATGATATGAGGGGTTTGTGGTCGGTTTCTAACGCGAACTTGGCCCCGAAAAGGTATTGGTGATTCTTTTTGACACCGTATGCGCACGCGAGAGGCTCTTTCTCTACCATACCGTACCCGCGCTCCGCCCGCGAAAGTGACCTGGAGGCATAGCAATGGGTTGTAATTTACCCGCATCATTGACATGCTGTAAAACGCACCCGACCCCGTACACTGATGCATCACATGTAAGAACTAGCTTTTTACCTGCGTCAAAAAAGGCTAAAACACTGTTGGAACATAGAAGGTTGCGTGCCTTATTGAAGGCGCGTTCCTGGGCGTTCCCCCAAAACGAATCGCACCCCTTTCTGAGTAGCACGTGGAGAGGCTCCAGCAGCGTGCTCAAGTTCTGCATAAAGTTCCCAAAGTAATTGAGTAGCCCGAGAAAGGCGCGCAGTTCCGAGACATTCTGGGGCCTGGGTGCCAGGCGAATTGCTTCGGCTTTGGATTCTGTTGGGTGGATTCCATCAGCTGCAATCCTTCTGCCCAAAAATTCAACCTCAGGCGCGAGAAACAGACACTTGGATTTCTTAACTCTTAGGCCTACCCGATCCAATCAACTTAGCACTTCCTCAAGATTGCGGAGATGAGAGTCTGTGTCCCTGCCCGTGATGAGTATGTCATCTTGAAACACAACCGTCCCCGGGATGGACTTGAGCAGACTTTCCATGTTGCGCTGGAATATAGCAGCTGCCGACCTGATGCCGAATGGGCATCGATTGTACACAAAAAAGCCTCGATGTGTGTTGATGGTGGTGAGTAGCTTAGACTCTTCGGTCAGTTCTTGCATCATATACGCAGATGTGAGATCTAGTTTCGAGAAAAGTTTTCCTCCAGCCAATGTGGCAAATAGGTCCTCCGCTCTGGGCAGCGGATATTGGTCCTGTAGGGAGGCTCTGTTTATGGTAGACTTGTAATCCCCACAGATTCGTACGGATCCATCAGGCTTCATGACGGGGACGATGGGACTTGCCCAGTCGCTAAATTCCACGGGTGAGATAATGCCTTCCCGCAGAAGCCGGTCCAGTTCGTGTTCAATCTTTTCCCTTATCACATAAGGCACAGCTCTAGCCTTGTGATGGACCGGTCTGGCATCCAATGTGATGTAGACTTTAACTTTAGCCCCTTTGAAGGCTTCTGATGACACTGCCTGCTGTTGAAGGCCTGCTCTCCTGCCTTTGTCTGTGTGTGGGGGTAGCGGCTCGTTCCACGCTGTGAACCCCTTGTTCTGATGTTTCGTTAGTTGTCGTACCCTCAGTATAGATCAACCTCGTTTCTTCTTCTCCTGCCAAGAATGTCTGTGCAACCAGTGCTGCTGCCTCTAGGGTCAAGTTCTTGGTCTCTATAAGCTTTCGGAATATGCCTGCGTGGCCTATTCCTTCAATAAAAAAGTCTCTCAGTACTTCTCTCCTTAGTTCATCGGAGAACTCATAAACTAGCCAGCCTCCGAAGTTCCGCCACAAAGTCGGGTATGCTCTGGCCCACACAGCATCTGTAGTTGTAGAACCTGTGTCTGGCCATGTGTAGGCTGCTCGCTGGCTTCAGGTGGTCTCTCACCAGTGTGCTCAACTCCTCAAATGACTTGCTTGCTGGTTTCTCAGGTGTCAGCAGGTCTTTCATTAAAGCGTATGTTTTCGAGCCACAGCTGGTCAAGAGATGGGCTCTTCTCTTGTCTGCCTTATCATCGCCCAGCCAGTCTTTGGTCACAAAGCTTTGCTGAAGCCTTTCTATAAAGTCCTCCCAATTGTCTCCAGCATTGTATTTCTCATCTGAGCCCTTGGTAGCCATTCTATGGATTCTATGATCCCGTAACTCATCGCCACTGTAAAGTCCTGACCCTGCAGTACAGACTTACACGAGGCACATGCCGAAGTCAAGGTCACTCTGGACCTGCACCTTTATTTCACAGCTCTCGAGTGCCACACTTGCCTGAGACCTGCCTTTATATACCTGTGTGGGACAGGTATGCAGTGTCTCCTGCAAGTGCACCCCTGGTGGTAAAGTATGCTTGTGGTTACAGGTCATCTCTAGTTACAGTCATGTATAGCATGGTTAAGATACAGTTATATACAGTAGTTTGAGATACATGACAGATTCCACAGTGGATTCTGCAGTGGATCCATAGTAGATTCCACAGTGGGTCCATAGTATATTCCTCGGCGGACCCACGGTAGATTCCACAGTGGAGCAGTTCCGTTGCCTGCTGCGCTCAGCACTGCCTAGTTTATCAGAGGGTTCCACAAACCGGTATTAGACCCCCTCATTTACATATGTAAGGCACCTCACACCTGTTTTAGGCAGACGCCTGAACAATCGGCTGCCCCAATATGGGGTCATCTTTCAGGTGCCCTTGGGCACTGCCGGAAAATGGACGCAACAAGGACCAATTTCTCGCCAGTGTTTCAATGACTACACATATAAACAGAGTTGGCACCGGAATTTCAGTAAAGCGTGATGTTGGCCGAGAAATTCAGCTCCATAACGTCTGATTTTCTGGTGCCACTGGTGCCGTTTTGAGTCCAAAATGGCGTGTGCGCACAATTCTGGTGCCATTTTGGTAAGGGGCAAACAAGAGGCATTGTTTACCAACGTTTGAAGCAGGTGTTAGGCCATTAACAAATTCAAATAAGGGGACTAACACCTGCCTCTGCTCCTTCTTGCAAATTTGGTTTCCGTTTGAGGCAGCCAGCGCTGATTGCCTTTGAGAAAACAAACGCAAAACAGCACAGAATTACGAAAAGTTAAGTACTTACCATTATTACCGCTGCTTCCGGCCGCACTCCTGGCCCCGACCTCCAAGCACCACCCCCCCCTCCCTCCAACACTACAGCAGGTAGGCCCCCCCCCCCCAGATTCTGTTCCAATCCCGGCCCCACATCCTAGTCCTTCCCAACATCACTCACCCCCAATAATACAGCAAGCCCCCACCGATCTTCTTACTCGACCCCCGACACTCTGATCACTCACTCCGAGGTCCACTTCACTTCCTTCTCCAGACTCATGCTGTACAACACAATCACTTAACTGGAAATTGGAGCTTCAACCTGCACGGGCTCCTACTGCACACCATCGACACGATGATGAGGTCCGAGGAGCAAAGTCCGACACTCCTCCCACCTCCACATTTGTTAGCGCTCTGCGGGTAAGACACCCAAAAATAGACAGTACTGAACTTGTAGGCCGTCATACTTTGTTCTTGATGGACACTTCATGATTTCCAAGTGGAGACTGAGGACTAACATTTGTGATGTAGAGTCTCAAAAAATGAACCTTTATCATTAGTCTTTATCATTAAACTACCACTATTAAAAAATAGTTATGCAAATGTAATAGGCACAAGCCCGTAGTGGTCATCAGACTAAAGTATGGTACTCTTTTTCATCACTCATGACAATAAGACCCAATTAAGCAGACCAGAGAAACAGAAGGACATAAGAAAAAGCCATTAAAATCCATCTGATTTCATTTTAATAGTCCACGGCTCATATCGTTCTCTCTGCACTCACTGTCCACACTGAATCCATGCTCTTTGTCTCTACCACTACACTTTCCCTACACTCATTTCCCCCTCATACACACTCCCCTTTCTCTCTTGCACATACTCCATTCTGTCTCTCTTCATTGTATTCCCATTCTGCTTCAATATACTTTCTCTGTTTTCACTCTTACACACACACACACACACACACACACACACACACACACACACAATCGCTCACATAACTCGTTGTTTTCCACATTACAGAGTAGTTTTTGCCCTAATTGAATCATATATACAGCGCAGAAAGAGGCCATTCAGCCCACTGTCCCTGTGCTGAACAATTTGCCCCACTCTCCTGCTCTCTCCTCACGGGCCTGCAATTTTGTTCCTTTTCCAGTATATTTCTAATTCTCTTTTGATAGTTACGATTGAATCTGCTTCCACCACCCTTTCAGGCAGCGCATTCCTGATCATAACAACTCACTGCATAAAAAAAAATTCTCATCTTCCCCCTCTGGTTCTTTTACCAATTATTTTAAATCTGTGTCCTCTGGTTATCGCTCCTGCAGCCAGTGAAGCAGTTTCTCCTCACCAGATTGCCTCAGCACCACAACAAGGGTTGTTTTATTCATTCACGAGATGTGGGATTCACTGGCAAGGCCGCCATTTATTGCCCGTCCTTAATTGCCCTTAAGAAGGTGGTGGTGAGCCGCCTTCCTGAACCGTTGCAGTCCGTGAGGTGAAGGTGCTCCCAGTGCTGTTGGGGAGGGATTTCCAGGATTTTTACCCAGCGATGATAAAGGAACGGCCGATATATTTTCAGGTCAGGATGATGTGTGACTTGGAGGTGGTGGTGTTCCCATGTGGCTGCTGCCCTTGTTCTTCTAGATAGAGGTCGCGGGCTTGGGAGGTATGCGACAGCTCCATCTCATCCAACGTAAATACACACTATTCTGAAGTCAATAACATTTACTAAACAAACTTTACACATTATGTTTAGGTCTATCCAAGTCCATTACGATTCAGTGGTGGAAAATGATCCATAGGATTTTAGTCAACCTTTACATTAATTCCAGAACACTGTTAACGGTTGTTTTTATTTCTCACCAGAAGGAATTACCTCTGGTCTGAGCAGTAAAATAACCATTTGCTCCCACAGATTTAATTGTGTTCTTCTGTGACGGGCAGAGGCAGATACACTTCAGGCTCCATGATCCATGAGGCATGTGCATAATTTACAGAATGTCCAGCACAAGGAGCGAGTCGGTATGTTTTAATTAGAGCTGTTGTCAGAAAGCTTCTTATATCATGAAAGCTGCTTGGAATTTGAAGTTTCTTTGAACAAATTTGGTAAAAGCCCTGTAAACCTAATAGAGGTCTTTAAAATGATGAAAGATTTTGATAAAGTGAATACAGAGAGAATGTTTCCACTTGTAGGGAAGAGCATAACTGGAGGATATCAATATAAGATAGTCACCAAGAAATCCAATAGGGAATTCAGAAGAAACTTCTTTACCCAGAGAGTGGTAAGAATGTGGAACTCGCTATCACAGGTGTTATATATGTAAACCTGTAAATACCTTGCTTAACCATCAGAGGGCTCATCCCAAGGGATCCCACAATCCCTTGGGAGCACAGGTATTTAAGGAGGCCTCACAGGATGGAGAGGCACTCTAGAGATCTGTAATAAAAGACTAAGGTCACACTTTACTTTGAGCTCACAGTATCTGGTCAGACTCTTTATTCATACACAACAACAGGGAGTGGTTGAAGCAAATAGTATTGCATTTAAGGGGAGGCTAGACAAGCAAATGAGGGAGAAGGGAATAGAGGGTCATGCTGATAGATTTAGATGAGGAAAGACGGGAGGAGGCTCGAGTGGAGCATAAACGCCGGCACGGACTGGTTGGGCTGAATGGCCTGTTTCTGTGCCGTATATCCTGTGTAAAAACCTTTTGATGAGCAGATCAGCAGTTTGTAAAGGACACGGAGTGAATGCCTTTCCGAGTGCATGGGATTTACTTTAGCATTGATGCTGTGTTTGAGATCGCAAAGAATTCGAATAATTATTTGGTGTTCTAAGATGGGTGAAGCTTTATTTGAAATCTGAATGCTTTCTCTGTGTATTTTTGATGATCCTTTAAGTATCCAGTGCCTCCTCAACTTTCAAAATCTCTTACATTGGTACTCTTGGAGCTCATTCCAGACTGACTCCTCAAATTTCCAATACTGAATAGTAACATTAGTAGAATTCCTCAAAATCACAAAATCTTTTTAAGTCACAAATTGGGTTTGCATTTATAGAGAGCCTTTAAACTAGTAAATATCCCAAGGTCCCTAACAAAGGGAAAAACCGACACTGAGCTGCATTAGGAGACGAGTTAGGATCGATGACGGAAAGCATGGTCAAACAGAAAGGTTTGGAACTTGCTTTTCAAGTTGGGGAGAAAGGATAGAGAGAGAGTTCTAGCATGTTGGGCCAAAATAGCTGAAGCTGGAGGGAAGGCAGTGCACAGGTGAGCAGAATCTGAGAGGAGGGCAGACATAGAGTGGGAGGAGGTCGCAGTGATCAGAGTAAGACCATGGAGGGGATTGTGGATTTTGAATTCAATGGGTTGGGGTGTGAGGAGCCAGTTGAGGCTGGTGAGCGGAGGAGCGAAACCCAAGCAGGACTCATGATCGGATTCAGGTGACAGCATTTGGGGCAAGTTACAGTTTATGTTGGGTGGAACTCGAGAGGCCCAGCAGAAAACCATTTGAGAAATTAAGCCTGTGAACAAAGTAAGTGAAAGAAGAACGTGCATTTACGTAGCGCCTCCCAAAGGGCTTTACAACCAATGAAGTACTTTTGAAGTGTGGTAAATGTAGTAATGTAGGAAACGCGGCAGCCAATTTTTGCACAGCAAGCTCCCACAAACAACAATGAGACATGGATCAGATAGGCCGAGACATTTGGTTGTTTGGCGCCACCATTAACGCCAGAGAGGGACGCTAAACACCTATCGCCTGAGCGCCACGCTGTGCTGTCAGCTCCTGCCACGACTTTCAGTGACGGTTTAGCGGTGCCGCTGACACATAGTACTGCGCTCACTAACACCGCCCACTCGGTGACGTCACCAAGTGTGCAACGCCTCCGTAGTCCCGTGTTTCGAAAATTCACTTTACCGCCTGCAGTAGTGCCTGGGGCTGACACCGGCCGGGGAAAGCAGTCAGTACAGCGACGATCCCGGGGTTTTACGGTCCGGAGTGCAAGGCAAGTGATGAAATTTCAGGTTTTCAACCTCTATTTAGAAATATAGTAACATAGAAATTTACAGCGCAGAAGGAGGCCATTTCAGCCCATCATGTCCGCGCCGGCTGACAAAGAGCCGCACGGACCTTGATCAGCAGCCCTAAAGGTTACATCAAAACCTATGAACAATGACGGAAAGGCAAGGAGCATCCAGCCCAACCAGTCCGCCTCACACAACAGCGACACCCCTCGTACTGAAACATTCGACACTCCACCCCAACCGGAGCCATGTGATCTCAGGGAGAGGCAAAAACCAGAAAAAAAACCCAGACCAATTTAGGGAGAAAAAAATCTGGGAAAATTCCTCTCCGACCCATCCAGGCGATCAAAACTAGTCCAGGAAATCATCCTGGCTGTATTTTATTCCTTGCAGTACTTACCATTATATCTGCGCCATCCAACAAAAAGGTCATCCAGTCTAATCCAAATGACCAGCTCTGGGTCCGTAACCCTGCAGGTTACGGCACTTCACCCTTTTTTTCATGTGGTAGTGGGGAAGTGTGGGTGAAGTTTATTGAATTTTTCACAAGGATTTTTCAGCTTCTGGCGCTAAGATGCTAGAAATTTGAGCGAGCCTCCTGCGCTATCGCTCCATTAGCGCCCGAAGAGGAGCATGGAACATTTCTCTTAGCATTCCACTCTCCACTCAGGGCGATACAACTGAATATCGCACTTTGCGGCGGCACACACCGCCCAGCGCTGAAGGAAGCGCCCTGGTGCCATCACTACCTCAAAGCGGGCGGTACCGAATTTCCAGCCCAACATGTTTTAGTGCCATTGATTGAGAGATAAATATTGGCCAGGACACTGGGAAGAACTCCCTGCTCTTCAAATAATGTCGTAGGATCTTGAACATTAACCTGAGAGTGCAGACGGGGTCTCGGTTTAACGTCTCATCTGAAGGACGACACTTCTGGGACAATCTTTTCCATTTTTACAAATTTTTTTAAAATTAAGGTTTCTCTTTTCCTGCTCCCATTTAGATTTTTCTGTCTCCATGATCTCTCTTCTTTTCCTTGGCCCCAAATAATATACATTTTGCCTGTCATATTTCTGTCAATGCTTCTTTAATCTCCCGCTCCCACTGTATCTTTCACCGTTTGTGTACAGGTAGACCTTTCTCTGGCTTTGTGTGTGTGTGTGTGACCTATCTCTCTCGCTCTTGTCTCTGTGTTGTCCTTTGACGCTGTGGGTGGTATGTGGCTGGTGTGGTGGATCTGGGCAGGGTGGATGTTGAGTTGTGGGGAAAAAAAGCAACAGGGCGTGGTCAGGTTGTGGTATATTTCAGTTGTGGTCCCATGCACCACAGTGTGGCTGCCATCCAATCTTGTTCCCCTTACCCCGCAATCTGCTGTTTTGCCCCCTTCCCTTCAGTCTTGTTTTCCATGTCACACTTCCTACCCCAGTGTGGTATTCCTTATCACCGCTGCTCTCTCTCTCTTGTTTGGACTCAACCCATTGCCTTAACCTGATCCTTTGCTCACAGTGTGTGTGTTACACCTCCCCAGTTGTATCAGACGGCTGGATTTGGAGTGGACAGCGAAGGAAGGTTGCTGCCAGGGTCCGAGGCAGGTTTTAGGTTGTACATTGTTGACATTGCCTCTTAACCATTTCCAATATCTGTTTACCCCCGTGTTTCGTCATGTTCCCTCCTTGCTATCCTTGATCACTTCTCTCGTCTCTTTTTCCTGTGCTCTATCCTGTTTTGCCACATTTCTGTTTTGCTGTCATTTCTTGGAAATCCAACAGCTGGCATTGCCATTCCTACCCATTCCCATTATTGCTACCACATGCATCCATCGGCTGACATCAGCTGTGATTGAACTACTGCCTCACCTCGTATATCTCTGCAGCACCTCATCTCACCCTTTGCTCCCTCAATAGCTATCTCCACGTCTCACCCCTCCAACTACTATATTAGCATTTAATTTCCCTGTATCATACTCATATCCTACCACGCTGTGCATCAACCACATCACAATTATCTGCCAATACCTTATACACGCCCACCAGGCCGATCTCAAATGGTTTGGGGTCCTGGTCTGTGCCAGCTGCTGTCAGGACACCTGTGGCCACCATGCAGAGTAGGGCTGCAACGTGCAGGGACAGTAACTGTCAGCTGTGGCCTAAAACTTGGCTGCACCTTCTTACAGTGTTGCTGAACCTATGAGGATGGTACCATGGAGTGACACAAGAGAAAACCCTCCTTGTGAGCATCTCATGAAGTTCTATGAGCATCTCGTGCAGATCCACCTCACACTCAACAGCCAACAAACAGGGGATCAAATGCTGGCCTCCCACATTCTACCCTACATAAACTAGAGGCGATCCAAAAACTCAGCTGCCCGTGTCCTAACTCGCACCAAGTCCCGCTCACCCATCAGCCCTGTGCTCGTTGCCCCATGTCCTAACTCGCACCCAGTCCCACTCACCCATCACCCCCTGTGCTCGCTGACCTACATTGGCTCCTGGTTAATCAACACCTCGATTTCAAAATTCTCATTCTTATTTTCAAATCCCTCCATGGCCTCGCCCTCCCTATCACTGTAATCTCCTCCAGCCCCACAACCCTCCACTAATTTTGCACTGTTGAGCATCTCTGATTATAATCAATCAACCATCAGTGGCCTAAGTCCCAAGCTCTGGAACTCCCTCCCTAAACCTCTCCACCTCTCTACCTCTCTTTCCTCCTTCAAGATGCTCCTTAATACATACTTCTTTGTTACTGTCACTGATAGATAGCAGATACTTGGGATGCGGTTGATGCACAGGGTGAGAGGATATGAGTATGATGCAGAGAAATGGAACAGTAATGTAGTGGTACTGTTATTACCAGCCTGTCCTCGCCATACAGCACTCCCCCCCCCACCCAGTCATCAAGATCCATGGCGCGGCCCTGGACAACATGGACCATTTCCCATACTTCTGGAGTCTTTTATCAAATGCTGATGCGGAGATTCAACATCGCCTCCATTGCGCCAGCACAGCCTTCGGCCATCTAAGGTAAAAAGTGTTTGAAGACCAGGCCCTCAAATTTACCACCAAGCTCATGATCTACAGGGCTGTAGTAATACCCACCCTCCTGTATGGCTCAAAGTCATGGACCATGTACAGTAGACACCTCAAGTCGCTGGAGAAATACCACCAACGATGCCTCAGCAAGATCCTACAAATTCCCTGGCAGAACAGACGCACAAACATTAGCGTCCTCGACCAGGCCAACATCCCCAGCATCGATGCACTGACCACACTTGATCAGCTCCGCTGGACGGGCCACATCGTCCGCATGTCAGCTTAAAAAAGCTCATACTTTCCAAATCATTGGCAAAAGATCTGGAGGGGAGATGAGGAGAATGTTTTTCACTCAGAGTTGTCGAGAATGGGAACGCTCGACCTGAAAAGGTGGTGGAAACGGATTCTATAAATAATTTCAAACTGGAGTTGGACAGGTGCTTGAGAATGAGGAACTTAGAGGGTTACGGACAAAAGGTGGGGGGGTGTGGGACTAAGCACGGCTGGAGATAGGAAATAGGAACAGGAGTTGGCCATTCAGTCCCTCAAGCCCGCTCCGCCATTCAATGAGATCATGGCTGATCTTCTACCTCAACTCCACTTTCCTGCACTATCCCCATATCCTTTGGTTCCCTTCGTATCCAAAAATCTATTGATCTCTGTCATGAATATACTCAATGACTGAGCCTCCACAGCCCTCTGGGGTAGAGAATTCCAAAGATTCACCACCCTTTGGGGGCTGAAATTTCTCCTTATCTCAGTCCTAAATGGCCGACCCCTTATCCTAAGACTGTGACTCCTGGTTCTGGACTCCCCAGCCAGGGGAAACATCCTCCCTGCATCTACTCTGTCAAGTCCTGTAAGAATTGTGTATGTTTCAATGAGATCACCTCTCATTCTTCTAAACTCTAAATAATATCAGCCTGGTCTACTCAATCTCTCCTCATAGGACAATGCCCCATCCCAGGTGAACCTTCGTTGCACTCCCTCTATGGCAAGTAAATCCTTCCTTAGGTAAGGTGGCCAAAACTGTACACAATACTCCAGGTGTGGCCTCACCAGGGCCCTATATAATTGCAGTAAGATATCTTTACTCTTATACTCAAATCCTCTTGTAATAAAGACCACGATGCTCTTTCAAAGAGCCATCACAGGCATGATGGGCCGAATGGCTCCTTCTGTGCTGTAAGTTTCTAAGGGCCCAAACTTGGTCAAAGCTAAGGCCTGTCCAAAGGAACGGCGAGAGACCTGGTGGTACTTTGGATGGGAGATTCCTCAACAAGATCTGCAAAAACCGCTCGGCGGCAAAAAAACAACTTACACCGTGAATGTGGGCGGCAGCGGGCAGGAGCTCCCAATCTCGGCGGCAAATACGATCCTCGCCAAAGTGCCGCTGAGGATTGAGTCAGGCCCAGGGAGGGGGGAACACATAAAAATAAAAATTTACACAAAAAAAAAACCCCACTGGTAAACCTTCAGGGGACCCCATCCACCGGAATCACTGTAAATACAAATAAAAGAAGTTCACTCACCTTTTTTTGCAGGTGTCCGGGGTTAGACCTGCCGTCGCGCAGCGGCCCTTCCCCCTGCTGCCACCAATTCCTGCCGCACCCGCCCGCACCAATCTGGCAGCTCGGCGGGCAGGAGGTCACTTACGTGCCTTGCGCGCTATTGGCCGTCAGCGGGCAGTTCCCAGCGGTCCTCCGCGCCCGCCGGCGGGAGGTCCAGTGGAAAATGACACCGAGGGGAGACCACCCAAAAAACTTGCCGGCAGCCGGCAGCACTGAGCGGTAAAGCCACCAAGTTCGGGGCCTATGATTCTATGAACTCGGTCTTAATAAGCAAAGCACAGATTTTACTCACTCTTAGCTATTGTTTGGAGGGCTAGAAATCCATCAATCAATGTTAAACATGGTACAGTAGTCTGCTGGAGCCTTCTACTGACTTACTGTAATTTTTTACTCAGTGAGCAGAAGAAATTATGGCCCATTATTATTACCTGGATGAGTTAATATATTGGGCCACCATTGCATTTCATAAGGCTTGCTTCTGCCAGTTCTGACAAAGGGTCACAGACCTGAAACCTTAACTCTGTTTCTCTCTCCACAGAAGCTGCCTGACCTGCTGAGTGTTTCCAGCATTTTAAATTTAGTGTACAGCCCATATTGAGCTCAATTTTCCCCAAGGCTTTTTTTTGGCGTACTTGAAGAGTTACGCCCGTTTTTTTGGGGCCCAACTATGGCAAAAAAAATTTCTAAGTTTCCCCGTTGCATTTCTTCATTTTGGTGCAGCCTAACCCGACCTTTAGTTTTGGGGGTGGAGCCTTGATCTGCGCCAAAAAGATCGGGTTGCCATGGTAACCAGGGACACAATGCGAGCTGAGGCTGCAAAGTGAAGCATACAGCCAATTCCCAACACATTAAAACACATTGCATCAACTTAAAAACACTTCAAAATATATTGCAGCAACTTACCTTCAATTATTAAAGCTGATCCCGCTCTCCCCGGCCCTAGCCCTGACCGAAGGGCTTGCCGGTCCACTCCCCCGCCCCTAGACCCAGCCGAGTGGTCCCCTCCCTACCAGTCCTCGCACCTAACCAAGCCCGAAAGACTTGCCCCCACCCCCTATTCCCCCCCCTCCATCTCTCTCTTCCACCCCACCGCACCCTCCTCCCCACCCCACCTCCCACCTCTCTCTACCCATCTCTCTTACCTTTCCTGCTGCTGCTGTCCCGGCATCTGCTGCACTTACTCGGGCCGATTTCATTACCCGGGCCGATTCCCTTACCTGCGCCGATTTTTTTAACTCTTTGGCCTAAGCAGAACTGGAGTAACTCTCAGCTGGCCAAACTTCCCTAAATGGCCTGAATTGGCGCGGGTGACAGGTTATGCCCACTTTTGCTGAAAAAAAACTTACCTAAAAAAAAATGGTAACTTACTGAGTTACGCTGGTGCAAATTAATTGGGGAAACTCTGGGTTTTTAACTTAGGCCAAAAAAAGCAGCCTGCTCCAAAAAAATGGCGCAAATCACTGGGGAAAATGGAGCCCATTATGTGTTCAGTTGGTGCAGTAAATAGGATCATATATGTCATGTATTTCACCATCTTGCAATGACTATAAGTATGTAACTGTAACTCATGCATACTGTACCTGTACCCTTGTAATGCACACCCTGACCCACAGGGAGTGAGCTCCTCACCTGGGCTTCCAGGTATAAAAGGGGAGGTCCCACCCAGGATCAGCACTCTGATGGGGGATGTTAATTGTCCCATCACAGGCTGTATTGTTCCTCGTGACGGTGTGAATTGCCGATCCCCTTTCCATTGTCCCTGTTGCCAGGAGCTTGTTGCTACCTGGGTGGTGTCGAATTGCCCTTGCCTGCCTGCCTGGACGGTGTCGACTTGCCCTTGCCTGCCTGTGGGGTTCTGTGTCATTTTTATAACATTGATTCCCTGGTTCAACGCAACTTTAAAACCAGGGCTATGTGCGTAGATTAGCTTGGTCTCCTCTTCCCCTTCCATAAAGGTCTGAGCTATCAATGCCGCCCCTTCTAAAGTCAAATCCATAGTCTTTATGAGCTTCCTGAAAATGCCGGCATGATTAATGCCCTCGATGAAAAAGTCCCTTAACATCTCCCCGCTGCAGGCATCGGAGAACTTAGAGACTGGCCAAACGCCGCAGTTCCGCCACGAAGTCCGAGATGTTTTGACCCTCCCGACGCCGGTGAGAGTAGAACCGGTGCCGGGCTATGTGTCCGCTACTTGCCGGCTTGAGGTGCTCACTGATCAGCTGGCTGAGCTCTTCGAAGGACTTGTCCGCTGGTTTTTGGGGTGCGAGCAGGTCTTTCATTAGCACATACGTCTGTGGACCACAGCTGGTCAGTAGATGTGCCCTCCGCTTGTCAGCCGCTGCCTCTTCCAGCCAGTCTTTTGTGATAAAGCTCCGCTGGAGTCTTTCCACAAAGTCGTCCCAGTCCTCACCCACACAGTAACGTTCCTCTGTGCTGCCGGTGGCCATCCTTGTGGTTCAGTGATTCCTGTTTCTCGTCGCCAGATGTTGTGTCTCGAATTTTTGCAATACCTGCGAGCATGAACTTCGCTCCATGGATGAAATGGCATACACATCCCCCCATTTCCAATTCATCTCAGCTAGCCAACTCCTCCCCAAGAGCGCGGGGCCATTTCACGGAACAATCCAGAGTGGCAGCCGGTTCTGTGATCCATTATGCGTTACCACCAAGTTTGCACTGCCCAGCACTGGGATGATCTCTTTGGTGTACGTACGTAGCTGCGTCTCAATGCGTTCCAATTTGGGCTTGCTAGCTCTGTGTGGCCATAGTCTCTCAAATTGTTGGGCGCTCATGAGGGACTGGCTAGCTCCGGTATCCAGCTCCATGTGCACTGGAATGCCATTCAGTAAGACTTTCATCATCATGGGTGGCGTTTTGGTGTATGAGCTGTGGACATCGGCCACATGAACTCTCTGAACTTCAGCCTCCATGGTAGTTTCCCAGGCCTCATCCTGCATTTCAGACCCCTCGTCTGGTTCGTCTGTCTCTCAGACTAGCCTCGCTACTGCCTTTTTGCACATCCTGGCCAGGTGTCCCTTGACATTACAAATCCTACGGGTGTAAAGTTGGAACCTGCAGATTTTTGCAGTGTGTCTGCTCCCACATCTCCAACATGAGCTGAGATTGCTGTTAACTAAAGGACTATTCCCAGGCATTCCTCTTTGATGGCCCTTTTGGCTGTTTCTAAGCACTCTTTCAACCCGGTGTCGGAACGTTCAAGGGCACCAAAGTAATGATACACATCACCCCAGATGCCAGACCAGTGCACCACAAAGCCAGAGCGGTGCCGTGAAAAAATTGAAAGTGAACTGGACAGGCTGCTCAGAGAGGGCATAATTTCGGCCATTGAATTCAGCGACTGGGCAAGTCCCATTGTTCCCGTCCTCAAAGCAGATGGCTCGGTCAGGATTTGTGGCGACTGCAAAGCCACCATCAACCGAGTGTCGCTGCAAGACCAATACCCGCTCCTAAGAGCGGAGGACCTTTTTGCCGCACTGGCAGGTGGTAAACTGTTCACGAAGCTGGACCTCACTTCGGCCTACATGACTCAGGAACTGGCTGAAGAATCTAAGTTTCTGACTACCATCACGACACAAAAAGGATTATTTATTTACAATAGGTGCCCATTTGGCATTCGTTCGACAGCGGCTATCTTTTAGCGAAACATGGAAAGATTGCTCAAGTCCATCCAAGGAACGATCGTGTTCCAAGACGACATCCTTATAATGGGTCGAAACACTGAGGAACACCTCCGCAACCTGGAGGAGGTGCTACGCTGATTGGAACGGGTAGGCCTGCGGCTAAAAAAGGCCAAGTGCGTGTTTTTGGCCCCAGAGGTCGAGTTCCTGGGCAGGAGGGTTGCCGCAGACGGGATCCGGCCCACTGAATCAAAAACTGAGGCGATTCGCCAGGCACCCAGGCCCGGCAACACGTCGGAGTTGCAATCATTACTGGGACTCTTGAACTATTTTGGGAACTTCCTGCCGAACTTAAGCACAATGTTGGAGCCGTTACACATGCTCCTCCATAAAGGTTGTGAATGGTCTTGGGGGGATTGTCAAGAACGGACTTTCAATAAGGCAAGGAACCTGCTGTGTTCCAACAAACTGTTGACTTTGTATGACCCCTGTAAAAAACTGGTTTTAACATGCGATGCATCATCCTACGGGGTTGGGTGTGTGTTGCAGCAGGGTAACCATGATGGCCAACTCCAACCGGTGGCTTACGCCTCCAGGTCGCTTCCCAGGCAGAGCGTGGATACAGCATGTTCGAGAAGGAGGCACTCACGTATGTGTACGGTGTGAAAAAGATGCATCAGTATCTTTTCGGTAGACGGTTCGAGCTAGAGACGGACCACAAGCCGTTAACATCCCTGTTGTCCAACAGCAAGGCTGTCAGCACTAATGCATCAGCTTGCATACAGAGATGGGCTCTCACGCTGGCTGCGTATGACTACACCATACGGCACCGGCTCGGCACCGAAAATTGCGCTGACGCGCTCAGTAGGCTCCCACTGGCCACCACCGAGGGGGCGTCGGAGCAGAGCACCGAGATGGTCATGGCCGTTGAGGCTTTTGTCACTGCGGGCTCCCCCATCACAGCCCGCCAGATCAAACTCTGGACCAACAGGGATCCCCTCCTATCCATGATAAAGAAATGTGTCCTGACTGGGGACTGGACACCTGCACACAGGGCGTGCCCCGAGGAAGTCAGGCCATTTCAGAGCCGGATGGATGAACTCTTCGTCCAAGCCGACTGCCTGTTATGGGGCAGCCGGGTAGTCATGCCCCAGAAAGGAAGGGAAGCGTTCATCAGGGAACTCCACAGCGAGCACCCTGGCATCGTGTTAATGAAGGCCATTGCCCGGTCACGCGTGTGGTGGCCAGGGATTGACTCAGATCTGGAACACTGGGTTCGCAGGTGCACGACGTGTGCCCAGCTGGGCAGTGCCCCCAGGGAGGCCCCACTCAGCCCGTGGTCCTGGCCCACCAGGCCATGGTCACATATTCACGTGGACTATGCAGGCCCGTTCATGGGAAAAATGTTCGTGATCATTGTCGATGCATACTCGAAGTGGATCGAGTGCATCATATTGAACTCGTGCACAACATCCATCACTGTGGAGAGTCTGCGTACAGTTTTCGCTACCCACGGCTTGCCGGACATCCTGGTCAGCGATAATGGCCCGTGTTTTACCAACCATAAATTCCAGAAGTTTATGTCGGGTAGTGGGATCAAGCATGTCAGGACAGCGCCGTTCAAGCCGGCCTCCAATGGTCAGGCGGAACGGGCGATCCAAGTCATAAAGCAGGGCATGCTACGCATTCAAGGACCCTCCCTTCAGTACCGCCTATCGCGCCTCCTGCTGGCCTACAGGTCCCGGCCGCACTCGCTCACGGGAGTCCCGCCAGTGGAACTCCTCATGAAACGCACGCTCAAGACGCAGCTGTCCCTTATTCACCCAGCCCTGGCAGACATTGTTGAGGGTAAGCGCCAGTCCCAAACCGAGCTCCATGATCGAGGCTCAAGGGGGAGGTGTATAGAAATAGATGACCCGGTATTTGTTCTTAACCATGCTTTGGGACCCAAATGGCTTGAGGGCACCATAATTGGCAAAGAAGGAAACAGGATCATGGTGGTCCGACTAAACAATGGGCAGATATGCCGCAAACACTTGGACCAAGTAAAGACAAGGTTCAGTGAAGACACGGAGGAACCGGAAGAAGAGCATGATGAGATAGCACCCACCACTGCCAGCGCACGAGCAACAAAGACAGCCCTCAGCATGCACAGTCCCTGCGGCTAGCCCGGAAAGGCCGGAATCACCTCAAGTGACAGAGACACGTGCTGAGGCTCAGCCACCAGAGCCACAACTGCGGCGCTTCACGAGAGAGTGCTGGCCACCCGATAGACTTAACCTCTGAAACTAAAAGACTTAAGGGGGGAAGTGATGTCATATATTTCACCATCTTGCAATGACTATAAGTATGTAACTGTAACTCATGCATACTGTACCTGTACCCTTGTAATGCACACCCTGACCATAGGGAGTGAGCTCCTCACCTGGGCTTCCAGGTATAAAAGGGGAGGTCCCACCCAGGATCAGCACTCTTTAGTCCTGGGAATAAAGTGAAGGTCACAGATTTGACCGTGTCTGATATATCCATGCCTCATGTGAGTTTGTAACAAGGTGCAGAGACACAACCATAATATTGCAGTGCTTATATTGTAGTACACTTCCCAGCTGATAAAATGCTGTCAGACTGCAGTATTATTGCAGCTACCTCAGTTCATCCTGTTGTGCAGTCCACATCCTGTGCTAAATGCTGCGATTAGGTTCACACCAAGCAGCAGCAAGTACAACAGTCAAAAATCGAGACAAGGTCATCGATTATGAACAACAAAAGCTGCAAAAAGCTCAGGAAGTCCTGTGGAGGTACTAATGGTGTTTGAGTTAATTGCATGGCTTGTGGTCTGGTAAGTCGTGCTTGTATGTCCTAACCAACTGTGTATAACTTCATGAGCTCGGGCCGATACTTTCTCTAAATTAATTCTACAGATATAGGGTAGATGGATTGCTAATGCAGTGGATGATAAGTGACTAAGGGCTAGAACCTCCACTTTATTTGTATGCTTAATTACCACTTGACGCCCATTTTACCGCTGAAATGACGTATAACACCCAGATAGTGCCCATTCTGGCACAAAATGGAAACTGACGGGCTTTTTTAGGAGACTTATCACCGGGTATTATTTTCCCAACGGGCTTAACGCCGAGAAAAAATATCACCGCCCGCCCACTTTTTTGGGGCGGAATCAGCAGAATGAGTGAATTCAACACCCATAATATCACCCAGCGTTACTTTCCTCACGGAATTAACGCCGAGATTCAATAATACTGTCCGGCGACTGTTTTTTTGTTGTAAAGAGCATATTTACCCAAACTAGCGGCCATGGAGATCGGTCATCGTCAATTTCACCACCTCGCACACATATCGCCCAGAATATTGCCCGCTCAAAAAACCGCCCACAAAAAGTGGAACTAACCGGGAATGGATGTCAGCGGTGTGGCTGGCATTTGTTAAATCCCACTCTTACGTGAGGAGCTGATATCAGAAAGATTTGACTGAAAGAGCGCTGATGTGAGTGACAACGCTGACACACTGCTGTGTGTGTGCAGCTCAGACATCAATGATGCCCATTAACTTGGTGCCAGTTAAAGTTTATGTTGATTGATAAGTTGTATTTAACCCTTTCATGGTAAGGAATCACCAGTGTGTAACAGTCCAGCTATCTGAGACAATGCGCAACAAGATTATGTTCAATAACAAAAGTTTAATACCAACATTGGTCTGAAATCATAAGTATCACAGGCAATAACACCCAACCCCTGCCCACATCCCACTTTTTCCACCATTGACATAAATCACATGTTCAACATGTCCAGCAACACACAATACAAAGGCAAAGCAGGAGCATGGTACCCAGCCCCCATACATTGCAAAATATTGCATACACCTAGATGGAGAGGTAACACAGCCATCACCTGCGCACATGCACCTCACTTTCCTTCCCCCCTCTCCTCCCCACCTCCACCCCTACCCCTCCTCGCTCCACCGCGCCTGGCCGAGGAGCTCCTCAGGCGGTGCCTCATTGGGGGGAGATGAAGGCAGATGCATTGGTTGGACAGGTACGGGAGCAGGGGGCTGCTGAGGGGGCAACTTTCTCTGATGCAGAAGCAGGATCTTGGTCCTTGCTCTCATGTGTCTTTCGCAGTGGTGGTGCGGGATCTAGGGGTGGAGTGCCATGCTCTGGGACTACTGGAAGGGCTGTGGCAGCAGTGTTCCTGGCTATCGCATCCAGGGACTCCGCCATGCACGGAATGTACTCGGTCATCGTGGTCAGGTGTCGGGATGTGCCCCCCAAAGCTTCGATGAGCTGGTCACCAATGTCTACAGTCCTCCTGGACAACTGTACCATCTCTCCGCTGTCATGTCGCGCTCGTGGAACAGACCTGCCATGTCCACGAGACCTCCATGGGGTCGGCGCCGTCCTGGGGACAAATGGGGTGCCCTGAGGAGAGGTGCTTGGGGCTGGCACCTCCAGAGTGGAGGCGGGAATGACTGAAAGACCAGTCGATGGCCTTGGGGTGGAATGGGTTCTGGAGCGTGGCAATGCAGGTTCTTCGAAGTCCGCGCTCTCATCCGTCAAGAACAGACTCAGCGTATTGACGGGCGATAATCGGAGCTCCTCAGCACCAGATGTAGTAGGATCATCCACCAACTCCTGCCCCGCGCCCCCAACTTCTGGCCTCTGTGACCTTGGCTGGGGCCGCGCTGCTGGCTGAGCTGCAAGGCACAAATGAGGTTGTTAGAGGAGAAGTGGGTGGTAGGGTGACAAGGTGAGTTCAGCGCTACACACAGCATATGCACAACAAAAGCACCACCGCTCTCAAAATCATCGCAGACATCACATTTAATCACAATCAACATATTGTGCATTGCAATGATTTTCATTAGGCCAGCAATATTTCTATGACACTTTTAGAATTCATCTATCATATATGATTGGTCGGATATGAGTTGGTGTGGCATTCATTGACTTTACATCACGCAATGGTGTAAGCTTTACTCACGTGGCATCATTTCAGGGTCTGCAGATGCATCCGTGGCTGTCCGGGGGTGCTTCCCCACGAGTGTTAGCATTCGCTCCACCATCTCTGTGATGTTGCTGGGGACTGGTGGCCCCCCACCCGTTCGCCTCTGCACGGACCTCATCGTCGATAGCTTCTTCTGTAAAAGGTGACAGGGCGACATGGCATGAGATCATTGCTAGGTACTGTCACAGAGATTGATACAACACATAACCGACAGATCTAATCATGATTATTATGATTATTATCATTCTTTACCTAAAGACGTACACTGTGACCGCAGGCTTTGAGTAAAACATTCCCGGTAAAAGTGCAAGACCTCACATCTGCTGATAGTCACTCATGACTGTTACAAATCAAATTATATAAATACATGTAAATCAATGCGGATCCCACAAAGTTGTTCCATCGTTTACTGCATTGGTTGCCCTCACGTACCTCGTTGGTCGCCGACAAGACTACCTCTGCTGTGTCTTGGTCCATATCCTCTGGAAGGCCTTTGGGTTGGGTTTCCCACATCCACCCCGTGTCAAATCACCCCAGCATGACTCGACCTCCTGCAGGAAATAGGCATTTGCCTTGTCCGAGAACCTCCTGGCTCTTTTATGGCCTCCAATGTGCTCCTCTCCCACCTCACTGCTCTCTCCAGCGTCAGTCTCCACAGCATGCTGTGATGCCTCCTCCTCTCTCTCCATTATAGGCCAAATTTGGGCAAATATGTGGCTGGTAACAGCTGCTTTTTGTTTGCCTACTTGCTGTGAAGCTCTAAAGTCTCCCTCCTTCCTCCCAAAGCAGCCACACCCCACCCAGCCACGCCTTCAGTCCCTCTGAACTCCCACTCTCTCTGTCTGCTCTTCTGCGCATGTCATGATGACCCTTGGCCTCCTGAAGCGCGGGAATCAAGCGTTGCCATGCCATTGCTAAGGAAGGCCACACTTTACAACAGAAGGTCAAAAAAATGTAACGCTACCGCCCATTTGATATCGCTCGCGGTAACGCCCATTTTAAAAAATGGAGACAAGGTGTATTGAGAATGGACGAGAAGCTGGCGATCTGAAAACCCTTTTTTACTGCCCACGCCGGAAATATCGTGCCAACACAAAAGTGGAGGTTCTAGCCCCCTGAGTTGTCTTTTTATCTGTGACAGTGACTTCAATTTACAACAACTTTCATTTATATAGCACCTTTAAAGTAGTAAAAATGTGCTAAGGTGCGTCACAGTCACGTTATTGGACAAAATTTGGCACCGAACCATATAGAGATATTGGGACAGGTGACCAAAAGGTCAAAGAGGTAGGTTTTAGGAGCATCTTAAAGGAGAGAGTTGGAGAGGGTTAGGGAGGGTATTCCAGAGCTTCGGGCCCAGGCAGCTGAAGGCACGGCCGCCAGTGGTGGAGCGCAGGAAATCGGGGGATGTGCAAACGGCTAGAATTGGAGGAGCGCAGAGATCTTGGAGGGTTGTAGGGCTGGAGAAGGTTACAGAGATGGGGAGCGCACTTAACTAAAAAAAAAACTGTCTCAAGGAGCTTTGCAAATAAGCTTACAGCAGCAAAGTAGATTAAGAGGGGTGACTTGGTCAAGGTGAGGGGTTTTGAGAAGGCTTTTAGCAGAGGAGAGGTGGGCAGGCAGAGAGCTGTAAGCAGGGAATTCCAGAGGTTACTAAAGGTCTTGCCACCAATGGTGAAGCAAAGAATGGGGGAAGGCCATTGAGAAATGTAAAGGTTTGAGAGGATTTTAATTTTAAGCTGTTGGGGCTGAGGGAGCCAAGGTAGGTGAGTGAGGATAGGGTGACGGGCAAGTGGGGCTTTACACAGGACATGGTATGTGTAGCAGGATTATGTACAACTTGGAGTTTCCGGTGGGTGGGAGAAGGGAGGACAGAAAAGAGAGGATTGCAATAATCAAGTCTGAAAAGGATGAAAGCGTGTTAGTGACAGAGCTGCTGGGGTTGAGGTATCGGCATGCAGTGTCGCAAAGGTGGACGTGAGCAGCCCCAATGATTGAGAAGCTACAAGGTCTGAAACTTCAGTTGAGCTCAAATAGGATCCCATGGTTGTGAACAGTCTGATTCAACCCGAGGCAGTGGTTGGGGAGAGGAATGCAATCATTGTCGAAGGAACACCACCGGCTGAAGATGATAGTGTTCGCCTTTCCAGTGTTGAGCCAGCGGAAGTAATGACTCGTTCCAGGACTGCATGTCGGACAAGCAGCCTGACAGCATGATGTGGTGGAGAGGTAGAGCTGGGTGCCATCACTACTTGGGGAAGCTGGCCCCATGTCTAGATAGTGTTGTCAAGGGACATGTGGACAAGTGTATCGATCAGGAAGATTGGAGAGCCTGGAACTGATTCTTGGAGGAATCCAGAGGTTTTGGAGGATGGTTTGGTCGACTGTGTCAAACACTGGTGACAGGTTGAGGACGATGAAGGAAATATTAGGTAAGAGTCACCCTCACAAAAGGTGAGGGCTCTTTTGGTTAGAACCATCGCACAAACTATTCCAGTTTTTCAAGGATTCAGGCAGTGAAGTTGCCAAATTCCACGTGAAGTCCAGTCGTATTTTCCTTGCGTCATGTACCTGAACATTACGTATCATTTATTGACCCAAAGGCGCAAGCTGAGAAAACAGCTGTGAGCTTTCTGGCAGTACGAGCTGTACAAGAAAGCCCCATAGTTAATCACTCTGCTACTCGCCTGCACATACCAACGTCTGTCTTCTGTGTTGTGCATCTTACGGTAGTATAATTGGGAATTCCTCGTCCAGCCACTCGGGCACACTGTGGAGATAATGTGGTCCTGTAGTAGCACAGCTGAACACACACAAGCAAGCTGACCTCGTGTGACATTTCGAGGTAAACACGTTTAAATACTGTAATGGCTCTCCTGGTGGTGCACATTTGATGCACCGAGAACCACGTGGGTGAGGGGCCCAGAACGTCAGGTTCCAGCAGCCAGTGACAGACTGTTAGCTGCCTATAAAGCTCTGGGATTTTGAATATTCTGCTGGTATATCGGGAAGTTTTTCCCTAAATAAAGAGAAATGGCATTCTGGATCAATAAAATGCACCCTGGCCTCTCCTGGAGCACTTGTTCCAACCTGAGTCATTCAGGTACTCCAAGCATACTATGCAGATGTCTCCTAGTGTAAAGATTGTCTGGGACCATTCTCACATCGTGTGCGCAGGCTTCCAGGGCTCCGCTCTCTGGCTGACAGCATGAGGGTGCACGAGGGACAGGGCACAGATCAGGCCTCACAGCCCGACACCTAATAACACAGGAGCTGATGCCCAATGCACCATGGATGTTAGAGCATCACGTGCCAGCCGCAGCTCAGTGGGCAGCACTCTCGCCTCTGAGTCAAAGATTTGTGGGATCATAACCCCACTCTGGAGAACATAAGAACATAAGAATTAGGAACAGGAGTAGGCCATCTAGCTCCTCGAGCCTGCTCCGCCATTCAACAAGATCATGGCTGATCCGGCCGTGGACTCGGCTCCACTTACCCGCCCGCTCCGCGTAGCCATTAATTCCCTTATTGGTTAAAAATCTATCTTTCTGTGATTTGGATACATTCAATGAGCTAGCCTCAACTGCTTCCTTGGGCACAGATTCACAACCCTCTGGGAGAAGAAATTCCTTCTCAACTCGGTTTTAAATTGGCTCCCCCGTATTTTGAGGCTATGCCCCCTAGTTCTAGTCTCCCCGACCAGTGGAAACAACCTCTCTGCCTCTATCTTGTCTATCCCTTTCATTATTTTAAATGTTTCTATAAGATCACCCCTCATCCTTCTGAACTCAAACGAGTAAAGACCCAGTCTACTCAATCTATCATCATAAGGTAACCCCCTCATCTCCGGAATCAGCCTAGTGAATCATCTCTGTACCCCCTCCAAAGCTAGTATATCCTTCCTTAAGTAAGGTGACCAAAACTGCATGCAGTACTCCAGGTGCGGCCTCACCAATACCCTGTACAGTTGCAGCAGGACCTGCTTTTGTACTCCATCCCTCTTGCAATGAAGGCCAACATTCCATTCGCCTTCCTGATTACCTGCTGCACCTGCAAACTAACGTTTTGGGATTCATGCACAAGGACCCCCAGGTCCCTCTGCACCACAGCATGTTGTAATTTCTCCCCATTCAAATAATATTCCCTTTTACTGTTTTTTTTTCCAAGGTGGATGACCTCACATTTACCGACATTGTATTCCATCTGCCAAACCTTAGCCCATTCGCTTTACCTATCTAAATCTCTGCAGCCTCTCTGTGTCCTCTACACAACCAGCTTTCCCATTAATCTTTGTGTCATCTGCAAATTTTGTTACACTACACTCTGTCCCCTCTTCCAGGTCATCTATGTATATTGTAAACAGTTGTGGTCCCAGCACCGATCCCTGTGGCACACCACTAACCACCGATTTCCAACCTGAAAAGGACCCATTTATCCCGACTCTCTGCTTTCTGTTAGCCAGCCAATTCTCTATCCATGCTAATACATTTCCACTGACTCCACGTACCTTTATCTTCTGCAGTAATCTTTTGTGTGGCACCTTATCGAATGCCTTTTGGAAATCTAAATACACCACATCCATCGGTACACCTAGATCCACCATACTCGTTATATCCTCAAAGAATTCCAGTAAATTAGTTAAACATGATTTCCCCTTCATGAATCCATGTTGCGTCTGCTTGATTGCACTATTCCTATCTAGATGTCCCGCTGTTTCTTCCTTAATGATAGCTTCAAGCATTTTTCCCACGACAGATGTTAAACTAACCAGCCTATAGTTACCTGCCCTTTGTCTGCCCCCTTTTTTAAACAGAGGTGTTACATTAGCTGCTTTCCAATCCGCTGGTACCTCCCCAGAGTCCAGAGAATTTTGGTAGATTATAACAAATGCATCTGCTATATCTTCCACCATCTCTTTTAATACCCTGGGATGCATTTCATCAGGACCAGGGGACTTGTCTACCTTGAGTCCCATTAGCCTGTCCAGCACTACCCCCCTAGTGATAGTGATTATCTTAAGGTCCTCCCTTCCCACATTCCCGTGACCAGCAATTTTTGGCATGGTTTTTGTGTCTTCCACTGTGAAGACCGAAGCAAATAAATTTTTTAAGGTCTCAGCCATTTCCACATTTCCCATTATTAAATCCCCCTTCTCATCTTCTAAGGGACCAACATTTACTTTAGTCACTCTTTTCCGTTTTATATATCGGTAAAAGCTTTTACTATCTATTTTTATGTTTTGCGCAAGTTTACTTTCGTAATCTATCTTTCCTTTCTTTATTGCTTTCTTAGTCATTCTTTGCTGTCGTTTAAAATTTTCCCAACCTTCTAGTTTCCCACTAACCTTGGCGACCTTATACGCATTGGTTTTTAATTTGATACTCTCCTTTATTTCCTTGGTTATCCATGGCTGGTTATCCCTTCTCTTACCGCCCTTTTTCACTGGAATATATTTTTGTTGAGCACTATGAAAGAGCTCCTTAAAAGTCCTCCACTGTTCCTCAATTGTGCCACCATTTAGTCTGTGTTTCCAGTCTACTTTAGCCAACTCTGCCCTCATCCCACTGTAGTCCCCTTTGTTTAAACATAGTACGCTTGTTTGAGACACTACTTCCTCACCCTCAATCTGTATTACAAATTCAACCATACTGTGATCATTCATTCCGAGAGGATCTTTTACTAGGAGATCGTTTATTATTCCTGTCTCATTACACAGGACCAGATCTAAGATAGCTTGTTCCCTTGTAGGTTCTGTAACATACTGTTCTAAAAAACAATCCCGCATGCATTCTATTAATTCCTCCTCCAGATTACCCCGTGCGATTTGATTTGACCAATCGATATGTAGGTTAAAATCCCTCATAATTATTGCCGTTCCTTTTTCACATGCCTCCATTATTCCCTTGATTATTGCCCGCCTCACCGTTAACTTATTATTTGGAGGCCTATAAACTACGCCCACCAGTGACTTTTTCCCCTTACTATCTCTAATCTCCACCCACAATGATTCAACATTTTGTTCATTAGAGCCAATATCGTCACTCACAACTGCCCTGATATCATTCTTTATTAACAGAGCTACCCCACCTCCTTTCCCTTCTTGTCTATCTTTCCGAATTGTCAGATACCCCTGTATGTTTAATTCCCAGTCTTGGCCACCCTGCAACCATGATTCTGTAATGGCCACCAAATCATATCCATTTGTAATGATTTGTGCCGTCAACTCATTTACTTTATTTCGAATGCTGCGTGCGTTTAGGTAGAGTGTTTTAATACTAGTTTTTAAACCATGATTTTTAGTTTTGACCTCCCCTGCAGTCCCTTTATATTCATACATATTGTCCCTTCCTATCACCTTGTGATTTACACTTACCCCAGTGCTACTCTGCTCTGTTGCCTCCTGCCTTTTGCATTCTTTCTTGGGGTCCTGTTCATCTGAGCTCTCACCCACTTTAACTAGCTCAGAGCCCTCTCCTGAGTACCGAATACTCCTTGCATTGAGGTACTGAGCTTTCATGCTTGCTTTTTTATTACACTTTGACCCTTTCGAATTTTGCTGTACAGTGGCCCTTTTTGTTTTTTGCCTTGGGTTTCTCTGCGCTCCACTTTTACTCATCTCCTTTCAGTCTTTTGCTTCTGTCTCCATTTTGTTTCCCTCTGTCTCCCTGCATTGGTTCCCATCCCCCTGCCGTATTAGTTTAACTCCTCCCCAACAGCACTAGCAAACACTCCCCCTAGACTCAAGCGCAAAAATCTAGGCTGACACTCCAGTGCAGTGCTGAGGGAGTGCTGCATTGTCGGAGGTGCCGTCTTTCGGATGAGACGTTAAACCGAGGCCCCGTCTGCCCTCTTAGGTGGATGTAAAAGATCCCATGGCATTATTTTGAAGAAGAGCAGGGGAGTTATCACCAATGTCCTGGTCAATATTTATCCCTCAATCAACATCATTAAAAAACAGATTACTTGATCATTGTCACATTGCTGTTTGTGGGAGCATGCTGTGCTCAACTTGGCTGCCGTGTTTCCAACATTCATCATATAATCATAGCTGATCTAAATGCTGAGTCTAGATTATAGTGCTGCATCTCTTCAGCAAACCATGATTAACTTTATTAATTGAAATCAAAGGTTGCACTTAATAATACTTAATTAAAACATAATCTTGTTGAAAAGTCGTATTTCATTGCAGAAATGAACTACAAGTTAATAAATATCCCTTTTCACAGATTATCAGATTCCTTTTGTTGGAAACAACTCTTGAAATTTGGAACCACTTGTTTGTCGGTGAATCCACTGAGATGTCTGTGCTCCTCTAATTCTGGCTCTTGAGCATCCCTGATTATAATCACTCAACCATTGGTGGCCGTGCCTTCTGTTGCCTGGGCCCCAAGCTCTGGAACTCCCTGCCTAAACCTCTCCACCTCTCTACCTCTCTTTCCTCCTTCAAAACGCTCCTTAAAACCTACCTCTTTGACCAAGCTTTTGGTCACCTGCGCTAATTTCTACTTATGTGGCTCGGTGTCAAATTTATTATCTCATAATACTCCTGTGAAGCGCCTTGGGGTGTTTCACTCCGTTAAAGGCGCTATTTAAATACATGCTGTTGTTGAATTGCTGCAGATAATGTACTTTTAGTGTTGAACATGCTGGACTTGCTTTAGTGTTGGTATTTCTGTTAGAGTCATTGAAGTTTACAGCACAGAAGGAGGCCATTCAGCTCATCGTGCCTGTGCCGGCTCCGTACTAGAGCAATGCAAAACTAATCACCGTGCTCTTCATTCCTCACGGGGGAGCATTGTGTTAGCTGGCCTCACTTTATGGAGGCATGCTTGGGACTCCAATGAGCAACTGTCTTGCTGCTATTACCACTGCCGTAGGATCGCAGAATCGGCCACATAATATAAAGAGAAGCAGGGAAAGAATTAGGGGCTGTGATGGATCAGTCAGTAAATCCACCGCATGTTGTGACAATGACTCTGCAGGAATGCGGACCATTATTGACGTCTGGCCAGTATTGAGTTAGCTGATTACTCCTAAGGAGACACTAGGGTGGTATAATGGGCCTCCGCATCCCTGAGCTGGTAAAGATACATCAATCATGGTACTCACTGCTGACCAACAGCTTGTGCTGGATGTGCCGATGTATGGAGGTCTGGTGAGGACAGGCTTGGCTTTGATTGCTCCTCGATTCAATCGGCTGCCAACATGCACTGTATATGCTCACCCATAAAGAAACGCCACTGCACAAGGTACTGAAAGACTGAGGTAGGTAAAGGTGATATTCTCCATATACCAATGATGTATGTCGACAACTAAATGGACAGGAAGTGACCCTTCAAACTAACTGCATCATATGCAATTCGTATGTTGTGCAGAGTTCAAAGAGCCATCACTTTAAGGGGTTGTGCTGTGATTCTGGCTGAGTGTTTCAAATATTGTACTCATCCTCCGCTGCAACACAACTAGCACAAATATGCCATGCAAGAAACCCCAAAACCCAAGCCACCAATGTATTTATATGGAAACATTACAACAACAACAATTTGTATTTATATAGCACCTTTAACGTATTGAAACATCCCAAGGCATTTCACAGGAGTATCATGAGACACAATATTTGACACCGAGCCACGTGTGGAGAAATTATGGCAAGTGAAGAGGGAGGTTTTGAGAAGCATCTTGAAGGAGGAAAGAGAGGTAGAGAGGCGGAGAGGTTTAGGGAGGGAGTTCCAAAGCTTGGGGCCCAGGCAACAGAAGGCACGGCCACCGATGGTGGAGCGATTATAATCAGGGATGCTCAGGCAGATTTCCAGCATCCACTGTTGAGTGACCGAGCGTCTCTTCACAGCCACTGGTGGCCTGAAGGGCAGACCAAGCGCTGTGGGCATTCTGCATCTCGGGGTCATCGAGAGTTGGCAGTGAGGCGCTGGCTATATAGGGCTCTCTTAGCTAGGTCTTTGAGTGCCCCAGCGTTGATTTTTCTGCAGCATTGCTTCTGTTGCCGTTGTCGCTTTGGGGCTATATTAATGTTGATGACAGAATGCATTAGGTGGTGGTCCGTCCAGCAGTCATCAGCTCCTGTCATGGCATGGGTGATGCAATCCCTTGCTCAAACGATGATGTAATCGAGCAGGTGCCAGTGTTTGGAGCGAGGGTGTTGCCACGATGCCTTGTACTTGTCCCTCTGGCGGAACAAGATTTTGGTGATGACAAGGTCGTGTTCTAGGCAATTTGTCAGGAGCAGGGTACCGCTGGAGTTGGTTTTCCCTACCCCCTTTCTACCGATCACACCTCCCAGAGGTCTCTGTCCTTACCGACTTTGGCGTTGAAGTCACTGAGGAGGATCAGTTTGTCGTCCATAGGGACATGGGACAGGGATTGTTCGAAGCTGGAGTAGAATACCTCTTTGGCCTCATCTGTTGCGTCGAGTGTTGAGGCATACACACTGATAACTGTGGCGCATTGGTTCCGGGGTAGGGTGAACCGGAGAGTCATGAGACATTCGCTAATCCCGCAGGGAGAGTCTCTGTGGTGGTCGACCAGCTCGTTCTTGATAGCGAAACCAACTCCGTGGAGGTGGCGCCGAGTGGATATGTAATGTCGCGACAGATATCCAGATAAACAGCTGTAATAGAAACTGAACAGCAGTCCACAGTTTATTTTGTATTTGAAACATTTATGCATTTAGTATTTTTTTCCCTCTTTATGTTCTGCTTACACCACACAGTACTCCCACCCTGGGGGAACTGACAGCTGTGAGGCATATAGGTAAGCATCCTGTCACAAATTCCCAGCAGGATATTTTTTTGTAAATTACAAACGATAATACAATACTATTACTGGTAGCAGGCGGTTTAAATTTTGATTACTGCCAAAGTCTGTATTCAGCTCAAAACATCCAATCCACTGCTGACAGCATCCAGGGTTTAAATAATCAATCGAATCTGGAAGAAGCAGGGACTATCAATACTTTAAAATGAATTTAGAGAGTTGCTTGAAAAATAATATTTAAGGGCATGAGTGAGCAGCAGAGTATGATTGGACTGACTGGCACATACAGACAAAAAAATGTTGGCACAGATCCACTGGGTCAAGTGCCCTGTTTCTGAGCTGAGACATTCTATGAGCACTCGCTGACCTACATTGGTTCCCAGTTAAACAATGCTTCGATTTCAAAATTCTCATCCTTGTTTTTGTCATGTATGTAGACCATGTATACTAACTGTATAGTCACATAAGGTGTGCCACCAGAGGGCACTGCGGTGGGAGACCTGAGGGTCACCTGCCCAGGTGTGCAGGGCCCAGTATAAAAGGCTGCCCATCATGCTTGTACCTCACTCTGGAGTTACAGTAAATGGGACTAAGGTCACAATAGCTCAAGTACAATACTAGACCTCGTGGAGTCATTCATAAGAATATTAAAGACATAACAGTTTTCAAATCCCTTGATTTGACTATTCCAATGCGTTCCTGGCTGGCCTCCCATATTCTACTCTACTTAAACTAGAGGTGACCCAAAACTCGCACCAAGTCCCGCTCACCCATCACCCCTGTGCTCGCTGACCGACATTGATTCTCGGTTAAGTAACGCCTCTATTTTAAAATTCTCATCCTTGTTTTCAAATCCCTCCATGGCCCCACCCCTCCCTATCTCTGTAATCTCCTCCAGCCCCACAACCTCCCCCCCTCCCCCACCCCCTGAGATGGCTGCACTGCTCTAATTCTGCCCTCTTGAGCATCCGATTTTAATCGCTCAATCATTGGTGGCTGTGCCTTCTGTTGCCTAGACCCCAAGCTCTGGAACTCCCTCTCTAAACCTCTCCGCCTCCCTACCTCTCTTTCCTCCTTCAAGATGCTCCTTAAAACCTACCTCTTTGACCAAGCTTTTGGTCACCTGCCCTGATTTCTCCTTATGTGGCTTGGTGTCAAACTTTTTGTCTCATCATACTCCTGGGAAGCACCTTGGGACGTTTCACTATGTTA
Organism: Pristiophorus japonicus; assembly: GCF_044704955.1. Lineage (NCBI taxonomy): Eukaryota > Metazoa > Chordata > Chondrichthyes > Pristiophoridae > Pristiophorus > Pristiophorus japonicus. Next base: position 226,295,678 of record NC_091982.1, on the reverse strand, counting down.
AAGGCGCTATATAAATACAAGTTGTTGTTGTAAATTCTCCACATCGCTACCTCACTCTCCTCCTTTAAGATGCTCCTTAAAACTTACCTCTTTGACCAAGCATTTGTCATCTGTCCTAATATCTCCTTATGTGGCTCAACTTCTGTTCAATAACGCTCCTGTGAAGCACCTTGGGACGTTACATTACGTGAAAGGCTCTATATAAATGACAGTGAAGCATTGTGGAATTGCAAATGAAATATTTTATTTGTAGAATATTGTTGGTGAACAAAAAGAAATGAACTTGAGTTGCTGTGTGATAAGATATTAGTGATACTCTTCTTCAAGGCAGAGAATATCTACATTAGATGTATAATATTTTGATCCTTTATAAATTAAGGGCTTAAGGAAAGCCATTGCATGTCTCAGTTTAGGGAAAAGGCTTGTGTCTGGCTAGGAGCAAGGTTTCAGTACTGCATACACACGCCTCAATAATAAGGAATTGATGGGAACAGCATTGAGCCCTAATCCCTTCCCCAAGTGAAGTTTGAACATTGTACGAAAACTGAGAATGTTACTGTGGCGTTGAACACTGGATTCTGTTATTGTGCAATGAATGCACTACATGAATCTGCATTACGAATGCAGCTTGTGTAGATGTTAAGATATAAAATAAACTGCAATACTTGTGGTTAAAAATGAGTCAACCAAGATATTTTTTTGTTCGTTTACTATCCAAGACAGACGCTTTGCGTGAATGAGCTGCACATAAAGATGGCTTTAAAAAAAACATAAAAATAAAATCATTTTGCATCAGAGTTTCAGACTTTTGCTCCAATAAAATGCGGTTTGCCCACCCCTGTCAGTGCAAATGACCACCCTTGCTCACTTGGCATAATGTACTTCTCTCACTTGGCACTTTCCTGGACCTTTCAACAAGGAACCCTGAAAATCAAATGATCAGAATCAAGGGAACTTTATTTTATCGAGTGTTGCTCCATGAATATATAAGTAATCTATTATTTTTATTTTTGGAACTATAGTTTAAAGTACTTTTAGCGTCATTCGCTTGTCGGGGCTGAGAGACTTTTTCTGGTAACACAGACAAGACATCCAAATGTTAGAAATTGGCAGAACACTCAGACTGACGGTAGGCCTTGTGACCAGGGCATATCACTCTTTGTGTGAGTGCAATCCAATATAGGCTCTGGTGACAGACATACACAGAGCAGGTCTTTCAAGATTGAGGTGTCACAGTGCAAGCTCTTTGTGTGCTGTGCCAAAATTATATCCTGAAGCTTTTTTTGGCCAATTGTGCAGAAAAGCGCAAGGTTTATTTGGATACTTTGCATAGTCACCTGAGGGTGCTGTAACTGACTACTTTGGTTTGTGCCATGCATACTATGTCCAACATCCAATAAACTGTCCAAAAGTGTCAACAGTGACTTTGATACTGATTGCACTCTTGATTTGACTATTTCATTTTTAAAAATCTTATTTGTATCCGGACCTTACGGAGCTGGGAGACACCGATCACTATCTCCTCGACCTCCATCCAAGCACCTTGAAATTCTGCTGACAAAAAAGGTTGGCATTCCACTCCAGACGGCCTCACCCTCCTTTGATGTAACTCCTGCATTTGCACCTTCAATGCTTCTTCCTCAAAAGATTCAGCTCTCCCACATTGTCCTCGGCTCATTCCAGCTTCACCAAAATGTCTCAGTGAATCCAGAAAGAGGCACTCCCCTTAATGACCAGCAACCACCCTTCCCCAGCCAGTCACACTTCAGTCCTAGCTCACACCATTCATATTCCAGGGGCTGGGAGCCTTTAATAATTAACGGGAGGAGTCCAACCTTGCAATTTCTCTGTAAAGCAATCCCTCCCCTTTGCTGGGCATACCCGCAGCCCAAAACTGCCAATGTCATCATTTCAGAGCTCGTGTATGTTTCATACCATTTCCAGGAAGTTCCAGAATCTCGCGTTTAATATTTGCCATCAGAAATTTCAACCCAAATGCCGCACTGTAAGCTAGTGAATAAATCGGACCAATCACATCGAATTGGAGATGTAAACCAAATATAAAGCAGCATGTGATAATATCCCTCACCCCACTGTCTGATATCTCGCAGTGGATTATTTTGTGGTGAATCACTACATCTCATTGCTTACCCTTTTATCACATGGGAGTGAATAATCACTGCTTTTACTACTCATATCATCCAGGAATTGCAGCACAGGCAGAGTCTACCAAATTACTTGAGCCTAGTGGTTAGATGTTGAAGATCAGACTGCTTATTATTGATTTTTTTTTAAGTATTCAACCTCCCTGCTTATTACAGGTTGAACCTCTCTTATCCAGAACTCCCTTATCCAGAACCATCCCTCGTCCAGAACCATTCATGGCCACCAGGTGGCGCATGCACAAAACTCCGACATGAATGCATTGAAGTCCCTCCTCGCTGCCGACTCCCGCAATCGCTGGCCTCACTCCGCGATCCACCGCCCCCTCCACCTCCCCATGATCTCTCAGCCGCAATCCCAACCCCAAGCCCGCCAGCCCCAATATCCCCTTGCTCAGTACCTGTACCATCCAGTTTAACGTGACCACCCCTCGAACAGAAAAATCCCTTATCCAGAACAGGCCAGGTCCTGAGGGTTCCGGATAAGGGAAGTTCAACCTGTAGTAACTTTCAAATCTTGAGAGTTTGGCAGAACTTTTTTTTCTCACTTTTAATGAATTCTTACTTTCTAGATGGAAAAGAATACGGCACAGTTGGCAATGCAACCTCAGAACATCAGAGTTCCAGGCACAGCACAACGCAAATGCGCACTTAGCAGTTTACAGCTTGTCCAGGCATAACTGCATGTTGTAATAAGTTGGCAATTTCAGCCTCCCATGAATTATTGTCATTAATGTGGAAGTCTATTCTGACGAGTTCAGGCATGAAATTACAATGTGTGAGCTGATTCTTGGCAGTCATATTTTTATGACAATCACTCTTCAGTACATGAAATTTGCAGGATGAAAACAGTGGCCCTGTTCAGCTAGAGCTGGAAAGCAGCAAAAAATCAAAATAAAATGCCGAGACTCTATATTAGAAAAAGATAAGTTGTGGAGAGGCAGTTTGCCTCCCAACTATAAATAGGTGCTTGGGTACAGCGCCTTCATTGTACAGATCAAAAAGCTGGCATAAGCATGACCCCCTCCCCAACACAACCCCAGGGGTAATAGAAGGAAGTGTGAACTAGCAACCCAAATGAGTAGAACACAGGCACCTGTGTGCATTTAGTCACAACAGCAAATATATTTTCAACCACACAGGCCTTTCCATTCCTATCCCTTTGGCTTATATCTTTGCTTTTTTTTTTGTGCTCATTAAAACAAGTGATGTAAGTGCTGGAGTTTTTTCCACTTTGGAAAGCAGTGCTAGCATCAATCACAGTGCTCTCTTCTGTTCTCTGACCAACAATATGTCGTACCCTTATATAAAAAAAAACATCTCACTGTACCCATTTGATATTTCCGTTTCCCAACTATCCTCTGTCAATTTACAAGCACTGAATAATGTCCTGTGTTTTTTTTTGCTGTGGATTTATGCTGTGGAAACTGGCTTCAGTATACCCCAAAGCCACTTCACTTTACATGGTAAATTTGTTAATACTGTGCTCCCAGGAGGGAGCTGCCCTTGAAAGGAGCACAGATCGAAGATAAGCGCTGATCCTATGGACCGTGCTCCCTTCAAGCATGGGCAGAGTGAAGTGACTTGCACCTCATCAGTCTAGGCTTGATGCAGTTCCAGAGGGAAAAGAACAATGTTCTAACCACCAGCATTACCACATCCCCATATATCTTTTTCTAGTAGCATAACTATTGTGGGGAAATCCAGAACCAGGGCTACAGTCTAAGGATAAGGGGTACGCCATTTAGGACCGAGATGAGGAGAAACTTCTTCACTCAGAGAATTGTGAACCTGTGGAATTCTCTACCACAGAAAGTTGTGGAGGCCCGTTTGTTAAATATATTCAAAAGGGAGTTAGATGTGGCCCTTACGGCTAAAGAGATCAAGGGGTATGGAGAGAAAGCAGGAATGGGCTACTGAGGGAATGATCAGCCATGATCATATTGAATGGTGGTGCAGGCTCGAAGGGCTGAATGGCCTACTCCTGCACCTATTTTCTATGTTTCTATATTGTTGGGGAATAATGGATAGACAGGTTAGTTGATTTGATGGGTGATATATACAAGATCAGTCCTGAGTCAGTCCGCTATCCTCAATTCCCTGTTATTAGGCTGTATGGGCTAGAAATTCATGTGGTTTGTGTTGTGTATGGAGAAAGAGTCAGACTGAACAATGTAAGCTCAAAGTGAAGTGTGACCTTGGTCTTTTATTGCAGGTCTCCAGAGTGCCTCTCCAACCTGTGAAGCCTCCTTAAATACCTGTGCTCCCAAGGGATTATGGGATCCCTTGGGATTCCAGAGGATGAGCCCTCTAGTGGCTGTACAGAGTAAATACAAGTCCACATATATAACAACACTCCCCCACCGCCCTCAAAGTCAATAGTGCAACTATTTACAATGTGAGTCATTCTGGGGCACTTCTTGCCCTGGGTGATCGTCTCGGTGTGAAAGCTGGTGTTGTTGAATCATTTGTTGGGCCCTCGCTGGGCTGCTATGCAGCTGGCCTTGCCGGGCTGCCTGGTGTGTTGGGCCCTGCAGGGCTGCTGTGGATGATGGGTTCTGCTTCGTGGTCAACCGTGGTGCCGGTTGCCACTGGTGTGTATGTTGGGGGATCTAAAAAGGTAGGGTCCAAGGTGGGTTACTCAGGATAGTCCGTGAATCTGAGTTTGATTTGGTCCAAATGTTTCCGGTGAATGAGTCCATTTGAAATTTTGATCTGAAACACCCTGCTTCCCTCTTTGGCCATGACAGTGCCGGGAAGCAACTTGGGACCTGGTACATAAATTAATACAAATACAGGATCATTGATTTCAATCTCGTGTGACACATTTGCGCTATTATGGTATGCACTTTGTTGGTTAAAGAGGAAATTAATGCAATAGTAAGAAAGGACATTAGCTTGGATGATGTGGAATCGGTATGGGTGGAGCTACAGAATACCAAGGGGCAGAAAACGCTAGTGGGAGTTGTGTACAAACCACCAAACAGTAGTAGTAAGGTTGGGGACAGCATCAAACAAGAAATTAGGGATGCATGCAATAAAGGTACAGCAGTTATCATGGGTGACTTTAATCTACATATTGATTGGGCTAAACAAACTGGTAGTAATGCGCTGGAGTGTATTAGGGATGGTTTTCTAGAACAATATGTCGAGGAACCAACCAGGGAGCTGGCCATCCTAGACTGGGTGATGTGTAATGAGAAAGGACTAATTAGCAATCTTGTTGTGCGAGACCCCTTGGGGAAGAGTGACCATAACATGGTAGAATTCTTTATTAGGATGGAGAGTGACACAGTTAATTCAGAAACTAGGGTCCTGAACTTAAGGAAAGGTAACTTCGATGGTTTGAGGTGTGAATTGGCTAGAGTAGACTGGCAAATGATACTTAAAGGGTTGATGGTGGATAGGCAATGACAAACATTTAAAGATCACATGGATGAACTTCAGCAATTGTACATCCCTGTCGGAGGTGGAGGAAGGTGGCTCAACCGTGGCTAACAAGGGAAATTAAGGATAGTGTTAAATCCAAGGAAGAGGCATATAAATTGGCCAGAAAAAGCAACAAACCTGAGGATTGGGAGAAATTTAGAATTCAGCAGAGGAGGACAAAGTGTTTAATTAAGAGGGGGAAAATAGAGTACGAGAAGAAGCTTGCCGGGAACATAAAAACTGACTGCAAAAGCTTCTATAAATATATGAAGAGAAAAAGATTAGTGAAGACAAACATAGGTCCCTTGCAGTCGTATTCAGGTGAATTTATAATGGGGAACAAAGAAATGGCGGTCCAGTTAAACAAATACTTTGGTTCTGTCTTCATGAAGGAAGACACAAATAACCTTCCGAAAGTACTAGGGGACCGAGGGAGTAGTGAGAAGGAGGAACTGAAGGATATCCTTATTAGACGGGAAATTGTATTAGGGAAATTGATGCGATTGAAAGCCAATAAATCCCCGGGGCCTGATAGTCTGCATCCCAGAGTACTTAAGAAATAGTGGATGCATTAGTGATCATTTTCCAACAGTCTATCGACTTGGGATCAGTTCCTATGGACTGGAGGGTAGCTAATGTAACACCACTTTTTAAACAGGGAGGGAGAGAGAAAGCAGGTTATTATAGACCGGTTGGCCTGACATCAGTGGTGGGGAAAATGTTGGAATCAATTATTAAGGATGAAATAGCAGTGCATTTGGAAAGCAGTGACAGGATCGGTCCAAGTCGCATGAATTTATGAAGGGGAAATCATGCTTGAAATTTTTTTGAGGATGTAACTAGTAGAGTGGACAAGGGAGAACCAGTGGATGTGGTGTATTTGGACTTTCAAAAGGCTTTTGACAAGGTTCCACACAAGAGATAGGTGTGAAAATTAAAGCACATGGTATTGGGGATAATGTACTGACGTGGATAGAGAACTGGTTGGCAGACAGGAAGCAGAGAGTCTGGATAAACGGGTCCTTTTCAGAATGGCAGGCAGTGACTAGTGGAGTGCCACAGGGCTCAGTGCTGGGACCCCAGCTCTTTACAATATACATCAGTGATTTGGATGAAGGAATTGAGTGTAATATCTCCAAGTTTGCAGATGACACTAAACTGGGTGGCGGTGTGAGCTGTGAGGGGGACGCTAAGAGGCTACAGGGTGACTTGGACAGGTTAGGTGAGTGGGCAAATGCATGACAGATGCAGTATAATGTGGATAAATGTGAGGTTATCCACTTTGGGGGCAAAAACGCGAAGACAGAATATTATCTGAATGGTGGCAGATTAGGAAAAGGGGAGGTGCAACGAGACCTGGGTGTCATGGTTCATCAATCATTGAAAGTTGGCATACAGGTACAGCAGGCGGTGAAGAAGGCAAATGGTACATTGGCCTTCACAGCTAGGGGATTTGAGTATATGAGCAGGGATGCCTTACTGCAGTTGCACAGGGTCTTAGTGAGGCCTCACCTGGAATATTGTGTTCAGTTTTGATCTCCTAATCTGAGGAAGGACGTTCTTGCTATTGAGGGAGTGCAGCGAAGGTTCACCAGACTGATTCCCGGGATGGCTGGACTGACATATGAGGAGTGACTGGATCAACTGGGCCTTTACACATTGGAGTTTAGAAAGATGAGAGGGGATCTCATGGAAACATACAAGATTCTGATGAGATGGGACAGGTTAGATGCGGGTAGATTGTTCCCGATGTTGGGGAAGTCCAGAAACAGGGGTCACAGTCTTAGGATATGGGGTGGGCCATTTAGGACTGAGATGAGGAGAAACGTCTTCACTCAGAGAGTTGTTAACCTGTGGAATTCCCTGCCGCAGAGATTTGTTGATGCCAGTTCATTGGATATATTCAAGAGGGAGTTAGATATGGCCCTTACGGCTAAGAAAATCAAGGAGTTTGGAGAGAAAGCAGGAAAGGGGTACTGAGGGAATGATCAGCCATGATCTTATTGAATGGTGGTGCAGGCTCGAAGAGCGGAATGGCCTACTCCTGCACCTATTTTCTATGTTTCTATGTTGAAGCTGCCTGCTCTCTACCTGTTCAAATAGATTAGGATGAACTGACGAGAGTCTTGTCTTAAGTGCTCTTTTCATGAGCAGTTCAGCAGGTGGGATCCCAGTGAGTGAGTGGGGTCTCGTGCGGTAGCTAAGCAGGACTCGAGATAGGCAAGTCTGCAGTGAGCATTCAATTACCCTCTTCAAGCCTTGCTTGATGGTTTGCACTGCTCTCTCTGCCTGACCATTGGACGCTGGTTTAAATGGGGCAGATGTGACATGTTTGATCCCATTACGGACCATGAATTCTTTGAACTCAGCACTGGTGAAACATGTTCCGTTGTCACTCACCAGGACATCGGGTAGGCCATGTGTGGCAAACATGGCCCGCAGGCTTTCAGTAGTGACAGCGGACGCGCTAGCCGACATTACCTCACATTCAATCCACTTGGAATACGCGTCTACAACCACAAGGAACGGGCCTGCATAGTCGACGTGTACCCTAGACCACGGTTTGGAGGGCCAAGACCATAAACTTAGCGGCGCCTCCCTGGGTACATTGCTTAACTGCGAGCATGTATTACATCTGTGAACGCAGGACTCGAGGTAAGTCCGCATCGATACCGGGCCACCACACGTGGGATCTGGCTCTCGCTTTCATCATTACTATGCCTTGGTGGGTACTGTGGAGGTCATTGATGAAGGTGTCTCTGCCCTTGGGGACCACTACTCGATTGCCCAACAGAAGGCAGTCTGCCTGTATAGACATTTCATCTTTGCGCCACTGAAACGGCTTTATCTCTTCCTGCATTTCTACTGGGACACTGGACCAGCTCCTGTGAAGCACGTCGCTTTTGACGAGAGATAAAAAGGGATTCTGGCTTGTCGAGGTTTTGATCTACTGGGCAGTGACGGGTGATTGCTCACTCTGAAATGCTTCCATAACCATGGCTAGATCTACGGGCTGCACCATTTCCACCCCCGTGGTGGTCAATTGCAGCCTACTGAGAACATCGGCGCAGTTTTCTGTGCCTGGCCTGTGGCGGATGGCATGGTTGTATGCGGACAACGTGAGCGCCCATCTCTGGAAGCGTGCCGATGCATTGGTATTTATCCCTTTACTCTCGGAAAACAGGGATATAAGTGGCTTTATAGTCAGTTTCCAATTTGAATTTTAGCCCAAACAGGTATTGATGCATTTTCTTTACCCCATAGACACACGCTAACGCTTCTTTTTCAATCATGCTGTCGGCTCTCTCGGCCTTAGACAGAGTCTTGGATGCATAAGCAACCAGTTGGAGTTTCCCAAAATCATTAGCTTGTTGCAATACACACCCCACGCCGTATGACGAAGCATCACATGCTAGTACCAAACGCTTACAAGGATCATACAACACAAGCAAATTGTTTGAGCATAACAATTTTCTCGCTTTTACAAAGGCATTTCCTTAGCTTTTGCCCCAAACCCATTTGCCCCCTTTTCGTAGTAAGACATGGAGTGGTTCTAGCAGTGTACTGAGACCCTGTAAGAAGTTACCAAAGTAGTTCAAGAGTCCCAGAAACGACCGCAACTCTGTCACGTTCTGTGGCCTCGGTGCGTTCTCGATTGCCTCCGTCTTTGCGTTGGTGGGCCTGATGCCGTCCGCCGCAATCCTCCTTCCCAAGAACTCCACTTCAGGCGCCAGGAAAACACACTTCGAGCGTTTTAACCTGAGCCCCACGCGGTTGAGTCGACTAAGAATCTCCTCCAGGTTCTGCAGGTGCTCAACTGTGTTCCAACCTGTGACCAAGATGTCATCCTGGAAGACCACGGTGTGCGGGACTGACTTCAGTAAACTTTCCATGTTTCTCTGGAATATCGCCGCCGCTGATCAGATTCCAAACAGGCATCTGTTATAAACAAAAAGACCCTTGTGTGTGTTGATGCAGGTGAAGGCCTTCGATGATTCGTCCAGTTCCTGCGTCATGTAGGCTGAAGTTAGATCCAGCTTCGTGAACGTCTTTCCTCCCGCCAGCGTTGCAAAGAGGTCGTAGGCCTTTGGTAGTGGGTATTGGTCCTGCAGGGAGAAAGAATTGATAGTTACTTTGTAATCGCCACAGATTCTGACGGTGCCGTCTCCGTTGAGGACTGGGACAATAGGACTGGCCCACTCGCTGAACTCGATCGGTGAAATGATGCCCTCTCTTTGCAGCCAGTCTAGCTCGATCTCTACCCTTTCTCTCATCATGTATAGTACTGCTCTCGCCTTGTGATGGATGGGTTGCACCCCCAGAATTAGGTGGATCTGCACTTTTGCTCCTTGGAATTTCCCGATGCCTGGTTCGAACAGCGAAGGAAATTTGCTTGAGGCCTGGGCACACCAAGTGTCGTCAGCGGGCGATAGTGCTCGGACATCGTCCCAGTTCCAGCATATCTTTCCCAGACAGCTCCTGCCGAGCAGCGTGGGACCATCGCCCGGTACCACCCAGAGTGGTAACTTGTGCACCGCTCCATCGTAGGAGACCTTTATGGTAGCACTGCCGATTACAAGAATCAGTTCTTTCGTGTAAGTTCTTAGTTTCGTGCGAACTGGGGTTAAGACTGGCCTTGAGGACTTGTTGCACCACAACCTTTCAAAAGTCTTTTTGCTCATGATGGACTGGTTCGCGCCCGTGTCCAGCTCCATTGACACTGGAAGTCCATTTCGTTCAACATTCAGCATTATCGGGGGACAATTCGTGGTGAATGTGTGCACCCCATGTATCATTGCCTTCTCTATCTGAGGCTCTGGTTCGTCGTGATCCTCCGTGGATCTGTCCTCCTCTGCAACATGGTGGTTTTCAGTTTTAACAGGCTTAGCAGCTCACCTGCATACTCGTCGGAGGTGTCCCATTGTTCCACAGCTCTTGCAAATGTACTCTTTGAATCGGCATGAATGAAAACGAGGATCACCCCCGCAGCGCCAACAAGGTGCTAATGGCCTTGCATTCATCACCCTTGATGGTGGACTCTGAGTCATCTGCGGATGTGCAGCTGCAGGTATGTGTGACCTACCCTGTATGTTACGATTCAAAAACAACATCACTTTGTTCACAGTACTTGTAGCAGCACTTGTGTGCTGAGAGATTTGCTTCGTATTGTCACTGGTGGCAGTGATCGCCTGGGCTATCGCTGTGGCCTTACTCAAGGTTGGGGTCTCTACAGTCAAAAGTTTGTGAAGTATGGTTTTGTTGCCAATGCCAAGTATGAAAAAGTCTCTGAGAATGTGCTCCAAATGTCCTTCAAATTCGCAATGTCCTGCAAGGCGTCTTAGAAATAGTGGATGCATTGATGATCATTTTCCAACATTCTATTGACTCTGGATCAGTTTCTATGGACTGGAGGGTAGCTAATGTAACACCTTTTTTAAAAAAAGGAGGGAAAGAGGAAACAGGGACTAATAGACTGGTCAGCCTGACATCGGTAGTGGAGAAAGTGTTGGAATCAATTATTAAAGTTGAAATCGCAGCACATTTGGAAAGCAGTAACAGGATCGGTCCAAGTCAGCATGGATTTATGAAAGGAAAATCATGCTTGACAAATCTCCTAGAATTTTTTGAGGATGTAACTAGTAGAGTAGACAAGGGAGAACCAGTGAATGTGGTGTATTTGGATTTTCAAAAGGCTTTTGACAAGGTCCCACACGAGATTAGTGTGCAAAATCAAAGCACATGGTATTGGGGGTAATGTACTGATGTGGATAGAGAACTGATTGGCAGATAGGAAGCAGAGAGTTAGAATAAACGGGTCCTTCTCAGAATGGCAGGCAGTGACCAGTGGACTGCTGCAGGGCTCAGTGCTGGGACCCCAGCTATTTACAATATACATCAATGATTTAGATGAAGGAATTGAATGTAACATCTCCAAATTTTCAGATGACACTAAATTGGGTGGCGGTGTGAGCTGTGAGGAGGATGCTAAGAGGCTGCAGGGTGACTTGGACAGGTTAGGTGAGTGGGCAAATGCATGGCAGATGCAGTATAATGTGGATAAATGTGAGGTTATCCACTTTGGTGGCAAAAACAGGAAGATAGAATATTATCTGAAAGATAACAGATTAGGAAAATGGGGAGGTGCAACGAGACCCGGGTGTCATGGTACATCAGTCACTGAAATTTGGCATGCAGGTACAGCAGGCAGTGAAGAAGGCAAATGGCATGCTGGCCTTCATAACTAGAGGATTTGAGTATAGGAGCAGGGAGGTCTTATTGCAGTTGTACAGGGCCTTGGTGAGGCCACACCTGGAATATTGTGTTCAGTTTTGATCTCCTAATCTGAGGAAGGACGTTCTTGCTATTGAGGGAGTACAACGAAGGTTCACCAGATTGATTCCCGGAATGGCAGGACTGACATATGAGGAGAGACTGGATCAACTGGGCTTGTATCCACTGGAGTTTAGAAGAATGAGAGGGGATCTCAGAAACATATAAAATTCTGACAGGATTGGACAGTTTAGAGGCAAGAAGAATGTTCCCATTTCTGGGGAGTTCCAGAACCAGGGGTCACAATCTAAGAATAAGGGGTAATCCATTTAGGAACGAGATGAGGAGAAACTTCTTCACTCAGAGAGTGGTTGACTTGTGGTATTCTCCACCACAGAAAGTTGTTGAGGCCACTTCGTTAGATATATTCAAAAGGGAGTTAGATATGGCCCTTACGGCCAAGGGGTATGGAGAGAAAGCAGGAAAGGGGTACTGAGGTTGAATGATCAGCCATGATCTTATTGAATGACGGTGCAGGCTCGAAGGGCCGAATGGCCTGCTCCTGCACCTAATTTCTATGTTTCTATGTTAGCTCGGCGACATAACTCTCCACTTCCTGGCCTTCAGACCTTTTGTAGGTGTAGAACCAGTACCTCACCATCAGAACGCTTTCCTTTGGGTTCAAATGCTCTCGGACCAGTGTGCACAAATCATCGTACGATTTCTCCGTGGGTTTCGTTGGAGTGAGCAGATTATTCATGAGGCTATACGTTGGTGCCTCACAGATGGTGAGGAGGATCGCTCTACGTTTGGCAGCGCTTTCTTCCCCATCTAGCTCGTTGGCCACGAAGTATTGGTTCAGTCGCTCCACAAAAGTTTCCCAACCATCTCCCTCCGAAAATTTCTCCAGGATGCCCACTGTTCTCTGCATCTTTTGGTTCGCTATCTGTATCTCGTCGCCAGTTGTTGTGTATGGAGAAAGAGTCAGACTGAACACTGGGAGTTCAAAGTAAAGTGTGACAGTCTTTTATTGCAGGTCTGCAGAGTGCCTCTCCAACCTGTGAAGACTCCTTAAATACCTGTGCTCCCAAGGGATTATGGCATCCCTTGGGACTCCAGGGGATGAACCCTCTGGTGGCTGTACAGAGTAAATACAGGTCCACATATATAACAGTTTGTGCCACATGTTAGCAGCACAATATGGCACTAAAATGGCATTGACCACTGTAACGCCAGCTGATGACTGTTCCAGCGCCGCCCGTCATATCCATGTTGCCGGTAAATTTGATCGCCAGGGACCTCTCCATCATTGAGATTGTGACATCAGTAAGTGTGCAACGCTTACTGGACAGCCGAGCTCCAACATTGCATATAGCCGTTTACTTTAACGGCAGCGCAAAACAACGAGACAGAGAGCTGGCATCTACCAGCAGGAAGCAGGCTACAGCAGTGAAATTTAAAGGAAGCATCCCTAATCAGCCTGCCTTGAAAGGGTTTTGCAGTTTCACTGTCTGTTTGCTACTTCCTGCAGCTAATGCAGCTCTCTTTAGTTATCTCAGGTTTTATCGGTGACCAGGATTGTTGATTGAGGTGCAGAAGGCACTCAACATTTGTTAGAGGCTTCTGCTCACAACACTTCCTCGCAGTCATGGGGGCTGCAAGATTGCAGGATTACCTCAGGAGGACGGGGATGAGAGGGTGGAAGCAGCAAGACAATCGGCCTTCTGGACTGGCTGTCCGTAACCGGCTCATCACACTTAGAGTCACATGAATTAACCCCCAGATCCCTGTAGCTCACCACATCCCTATCATACAATCCCTGTCTCATGGCATATCACAGCGTACGCCTGGCCAAAGAGAGACCACAAAATATTCCAAACACACATAATAAATTTATCTATAAAAATTTTGTGAGGAGGATGCAAAGAGACTTCAAGGGGATATAGACAGGCCAAGTGAGTGGGCAAGAACATGTCAAATGGAGTATAATGTGGGGAAATGTGAAGTTATCCACTTAGGTAGGAAAAATAGAAAAGCAGAGTATTTTTTAATGGTGAGAGATTGGGAAATGTTGGTGTTCAGAGGGACCTGGTGTCCTTGTCCACCAATCACTGAAAGTTAACATACAGGTGCAGCAAGCTGTTAAGAAAGCAAAGAGTATGTTGACCTTTATTACAAGAGGATTTGAGTACAAGAGTAAAGACGTCTTACTGCAATTATATCGGGCCCTGGTGAAACTGCACCTGGAGTATTGTGTACAGTTTGGTCTCCTTATGTAAAGGCATGCACCAAAGGTTCACCAGACTGATTCTGGGCATGGGGGTGTGATTGTCCTATGAAGAGAGATTGAATAGACTCATCATCATTGACAGTCCGTCGTGTCGAGGATGACTTGCTTCCACGCTAAAAAGGAATAATTTCATAGGTGTTTCAATGAAGGACCTAATATTCCAGATCCCGAACTACATCCTGAAGGGTGGAAGATGCCTGTGCATGGATTTTTTTTAACATGTGATGGCCATTGCACACCATCCATCACACGGACTTGACAGAGCTAGGTCTTGGTCCAGTGGCAAGGGTTACCCAAAACGACTGGAGCCCTGCTTTGCTGCATGGACCTAGTGCGCACACATATCGCAGTGTGGGCTGGCCCGTGCTGCCCCGGGCCCCTGGCCACAAACTCTTGCCGCTCCTTCGCCCCTCCTGCTGTGCCTGCCCGCACTGCAATCAGCGACCTGGCTTCACAGCCGTCGCCCTCCTGCAGCAGCACGCGCTGCTCGCTACAGTGGTATGCCGCCGCACGCTGCTCCCTCCAATGGCCCCGGCCTGCTGATGGTCTTGCAGGCCGGGACCATGCTGATTTCCGGGCTGGGGATACATGACATTCGGTCCTGTCATCCAAGTCATTAATATAGATTGTAAAAAGGTGAGGCCCAAGCACTGATCCTTGTAGCACCCCACTAGTTACAGCCTGCCAACCTGAAAATGACCTGTTTATTGCTACTCTGTCCATTAATCAATCCTCCACAGCAAGAATATCACTAATACAAAATAGATATTCTACAATGGCAGTTAGGAATTTGCTCTGTTTAATTTATGTTCATTAATGGTGATGCATTTTCAGTGGGTTACTATGTAAGCGCATTATTTAGTGTGATACAAAACCATCGACCAGGAAAGTCAGGGGCAATCCATTATTTGCAAAACGGTTGACCTTAGCCACGACAGCAGTGCAAGGACTGCAATTGATTTTAGTATCTCTGGGCTATCGAGGGGGGAAAATATCAGCCAGGGTCAATGTTCTTGATCAACCAGTGATGCTGGAAAAAGCATTTTTCTGGCTGTCTGATAAAGATCAGTGTACGGACTTGAAGAATGGTTTCCGAGGGAAGATGCTAGAAGTGACCGCACAAGTTTCAAATCGTGAATCAGCGGGGGAGAAATTGGTTTTGTGCCAGCAACTGGTAGGAAGTTGGTGGCTGCCTGGAACACATATTGAGGCCTGAGCTAGCAAGGGTACCAGTGGATAAAGGCATTCGATAAAGTGCTACATAAAAGGTTGTTACGCAAGATAAGGGCTCATGGGCGTTGATGATAATATATTGAGTAGACTAGGTCTATATTCTCTACGGTTTTGAAGAATGAGAGGTAATTTCATTGAGACATGCAAAATTCTTACAGGGTTTGACAGGGTAGATGCAGGGAGGATGGGGAGTTTAGAATCAGGGGTCACAGTCTCAGAATAAGGGGTCGGCCATTTAGGATTGAAATGAGGAGAAAATTCTTCACTCGGAGGATGGTGAACCTTTGGAATTCTCTGCCCCAGAGGATTGTGGAGGCTCAGTCGTTGAGTATATTCAAGATGGAGATCGATTGATTTTTGGATATTAAGGAAATCAAGGAATATGGGGATAGTGCAGACAACTGGAGTTGAGGTAGAAGATCAGCCATGATCTCATTGAATGGCGGAGCAGGCTCGAGGGAGCAAATGCCTACTCTTGCTCATATTTCTTATGTTCTTATATCACACATATGACATGAAGTCTAATAACTAATAACCCTTTTGCCTGCCATAGTTGAATAGCTGTCATTGTGTACAAGGTATGAGATGTGGGTGTGACTGTTGCTAGGTAGAGATGGTTGGTGGGTGAGTGTTGGGGGTGTGGTGCATTGAGCAATGTGTGAAGCTTGTGGTACAGATGGCGGTGTGTAGCGTTTGTTGAATACTTCACTCACTCTGACCACCCATGTGAGGTTGTTAAGTTTCTTTCCGCACCGGATGTGGGTGCTGGGACCACAATGCTGCCCAACACGTGGTGTGCCAGCTCTCTCCACATAGTTAGCAGACTTGTGGCGAGGGCCTCCTGCCAGTTGATGGGTACAGGACCACCTTCTCTCCACCACTAAAACCAATGCCTCCAAAGCTTCATCCGAAAATTCCGGGCTCTCTCCCTGGGACAGCGATCTGCCATCAGGATTTGTAAATAAGTGCTCCTTCTCCTTGTCCTTCTTCATATGGTTGTTGAGGCAGCTGCCCAGCCAACAATGCTGAGAAAGAGGTGCTGCAGCCTCAATGAACCTCCGCTTTAATTAGTGAAAAAAGCCCGTGGCAATCATTATTTGACTGTAGACTACACCCGATGTTGGTCCATCCTTTCAGTGTAACGCCAATGAGCTTGGGTTTTTAGACGAGAATCATGACGGCAATCATTTTAATGAGGAGTGAGGGCGAATTTTGCGTGCAGCCTAGACGATTTTCAACTGGCGCTACTTAACCATTTTGTGGGTGAAATTGGGCTAAGCCCCGTTTGGGGGCGGTAACCGAAGGGAGGCAGGACTTCCTGTGCTCGGCACGGAAGTCCCACCCCGGCCATGAAATTGCGGTTACCGCCCCTCACAGGAAGTGGAACGCAATGTCGTGCACTCCACTTCCCTTTGTGGCGGGTTCAGGGGCGCTACACGGCTTCTTTGTGTAGCGCTGCCGCATTTCAACGCCCCTCCCCTTCCGTTAAAGGGAAGGGACGCTGCAAACTCTGCCTGGCCATTTCAAGGCCTGCACTGGACCACCAGGGCTGCGTGGTGATGGGGCCGCAGCCCGGCAACGAGATGGAGTGCCAGGCTTGTACGATGGCAGCAAAGCAGAACGAACCGACCAGTGAGTCAGCCGGAGAAAAGAAAGGGTGCAGCACACCTCCCCTTTAACTCCCGCCCCATTTCGTGGAGGTCGGCCCATTTCGTGACCCGTGAGGCCGGCACGGGCATCGGTCACGGTGACCTCATGGGATGCTGGCCAATTCCCGCGACAAGGGGTCGGCGCAGGGTGATGACGTCATGGCCGGAGGCGCGGCGGCCCGGGGAGCTACCAGTGGGGCGCGGCGCTCCCATGTTCCCGCCTTCGCTAACTCACGCACAATTTCGCGGGAGCCGGTAGCGCCCTCCCCAACCCCTGGGCAAAAACAGATGCAGAACAAGGGAACTTTGGGCCCTTTTAGTCTAAGCACTGCCCATTTCTTGGCTATAGCCAATTTCTAGCCTTACTTGTGTTATTGTTCATTTACTTTTCAGCTGCCATAGTATCTTCTTTTTTCTCATCCTTTGTGGGTTTTAAAAGTTATAGCATTTACTGAAGTCTTTCGCAGCTGGCTAGTTTCAGAGAAAGCTTTACTGTGGTTAAAAGGATGATTAGACTCGTGCAAGTTTAGGAGGGGGTGGGTAATCAAGCTGTTGATCTGGTTGGGAAACATCCTTCCTAGCCCCATCTCTCACAAAGACTTTTTTTTAATGGACAAAAAAATGTTTTACAATCTGTGTTTTCACAAGTGTTAAATGCAATACAAAACGAGACACCTTGAAATGAGTTCAAGACTGTTATCTTATACTGAGGCTGAAATTATAGTTATAAACCAGTTGTGTTTTGCTTTTGTGGCTTATCATATCTGATGAATCCTAATTTTCCATCAATCACTTCCAACTATCCATTACTTTCTATGTAAAATGTTTGGGTGATTGGTCAGCTGACGTGTATACGCCACCCTTGAGGTCCCTGTCACTCGAAGAACATACTGTGATGCGAGAGTGTGACACAGGAAGCAGGGAGTACTGTAACTGACCTCTTTCAGAACAGATGGTGCTGTAAAGACCTTGTTTGAACTTCTTTTGAGCTGGTTCCTCTACATCGGAAAGAATATTTCCTTTGGTGATAGCATTTCTTTGGATCCCAGTAAACAAGCAGTTGTTAAAACAGATCTTTCTGCGAAGTTCTTGTTTTATCACTTCATTCTTTTTTCTGGCCAATTATTTTCACCTCTTTTCATCTACCACCTTTCCCATGCAACATTACTCCCCAACAGAAACGGCCGGCACAAAGCTTCTGAACCAGGCATTAAGAGGTGTCTAGTGTGGATTAATTTGTCATTTAATTTTTATTCCTTCTCCCTGAGCAAACTCTTCTCTCTCTCTAGACAGTGCCCCCTAACTAACCGGCTGAATTTAGAAGCTTGGTGCAACAATTAGTGCATGCCACACCACCTCCATTGTCATTTGGTTCCTCAATCTACCAGATAAATAAGAACAAATGTTATCTAGTTACAGTTGACGAACTTTTGGGGACATCCGAAATGGAGGAGGACATTCCATAGACCCTTGGGGTTCACAGTGTCAAAGGCCTTTGTGAGGTCGAAGAAGGCCATGTATAAGGGCTGGTGCTGTTCCTTGCATTTTTCCTGCAGCTGTCGCGCTGCAAAAATCATGTCCATTATGCCCCGTTGGTGTAGGAATCCGCATTGTGATTCCGGGAGAAGACGGTTGAGGAGGACACTAGCGACAACTTTCCCAGTGGCTGATAGCAGGGAGATTCCTCTGTAGTTGCTGCAGTCAGACTTGTCCCCTTTTTTAAAGTTGGTCACGATCCACGATGGCGTCTAGTTACAGTAGGAAACTTTTGAAAGGTTTTCAGAGCAATTGCGGCGAGTGACTCATCACCTGACTCCCCAAACCCATTCCACCATCTACCACCACAAGTCAGGAATGTGATGGAATATTCCTCACTTACCTGAATGAGTGCAGCTCCAACAACACTCGAAGCTCGACACCATCCAGGACAAAGCAGTCCGCTTGATTGGCACTCCATCCACCACTTTCAACATTCACTTCCTCTACCACCGGCGCACCGTGACTGCAGTGTGCACCATCTACAAGATGCACTGCAGCAACTCGCCAAGGCTTCCTCGACAGCATCTCCCAAACCCGCGACTCCTGCCACCTAGAAGGACAAGGACAGCAGGCGCATGGGAACACCACCACCTCCTAGTTCCCCCCCGAGTAACACACCATCCTGACTTGGAAATATATTGCTGTTCTTCATTGTCGCTGGGTCAAAATCCTGGAACTCCCTCCCTAACAGCACTGTGGGAGCACCTTCACCACACGGACTGCAGCGGTTCAAGAAGGCAGCTCACCTTCTCAAGGGCAATTAGGGATGGGCAATAAATGCTGGCTTTGTCAGCAACTCCTACATCCCATGAAAGAATATTAAAAAATTAAAATCTTGGTTTTAGGAAGGGTTACTGAGAATTTCAGCACCTTTGTGCTAGTTGTCATTATTGCAACTTTCAGTGGTGATAATTATTTTTAGTTCTGTGAGTCACTGCAGCAATGAAGAGAAAAACAGCAATTCTAAATGGGCAGATGTTTACTGCACTCCCCAGCTCTCTGTTAGGAGGGAGAGTGGCGGGGCGGGGGGGCTGGCGGGGGTGGGGGGGAGCGGAAAAGAGCAAACTGGAGAAAAGAGAGGCTTAATATGTCACCGATAACCTATGCTACTAATAATGTGCTATTTCCTATGTTAAAATCTTTGCCGGAAATGTTGTATTGAATTTCCAAGCAAGTATCTGCAGGTTATTCCTCAACTAACCTACAGCAGTGGCATTAGAATTGCTAACCCTTCCTGCGAATGACATCATCGACCCATGGCATGTAAATAGTTAGCCTCCGTATTGAGGACTGGTATTCCCACTTTACCCACACTGTCATATTAACAGGATGCAATATAAAAAGAGAGTTCAAGCCAGTAATCTTATACTGGGGGCCATATGATAATTATAAATCACTTATGTTTTGCTTTTATAGCCTGTAATAGCGCGTGAATCCTAATTTCCCATCGGTCACTTCCAACTATCCATTACTTTCCATGTAAGTACTCTGAAGCACCCATTATGTTCTTTCTAACCACTCCCAGATATCCATTATCCATTATTCGTCAATCATTCATTCAATCTCCTGGGAATCACATTGATAACACAGTACAAACCCAAGTATGGAAAGCTGCTGAAATTAAATTTCATTAGCACTAAACACAGTGGCTTGTTCATAAACAGTTTTTTTTGCAAATTAAGTGTCTCAAATGGGTCAGCAGATGGGTAACTGCAGTGGTTGGCGCAACATTGGCTCTGGCTCTTTGTCGTTAACATGCTTTTTAAATGTGATGCAATGTAGAATGTACCTAATATGCTAATTACATGCAGTGGCAGAACATCAATACTGGACCAACCTTTATTTTTATTACATTGATAGGTAGTGCAATTCGGACCCCCGTCTCCACCTCGGGGTCGGGGATTGGACCCCCATGGGTTGTGGGGTCAGAATCCCCACCATCTCACTATAGTAGCATACCCTTCTATTCCCTTCTC
Source organism: Pristiophorus japonicus (assembly GCF_044704955.1). NCBI lineage: Eukaryota > Metazoa > Chordata > Chondrichthyes > Pristiophoridae > Pristiophorus > Pristiophorus japonicus. The sequence continues at coordinate 226,275,130 of NC_091982.1, read as the reverse complement.
CTTCATGTGTTTATCTAGCTTCCCCTTAAATGCAACTATACTACTCGCCTCCACTACTCCTACTGATAGTGAGTTCCACATTCTCATCACTCTTTTTCCACCAAATCCCTTCTCATTCCAGAATATGAAAGAATATTTCAATAAACTAAGAATAGCTGATCTATTTTATTAAAAATATGCACTCCACTCTCTGTAAAAATGGGCTCCAATTATTTATCTGATTTAATATGCTGTGCTGTGTTGGTTGTCCTTAATGAGAAAGATCTGTGAAGTAAGGTCAGTTAGCTTTGTAACGTGAGTAGTAGAAAATTCGTGACATCCATTAGAATATGTTGTACAACAGCTTACTCATGCACCTTCTTGATCTGGATAACACAAAACCGGTGGTATTAATAAACCTCACAACATCACATGTACCAGTTCCTATTGATTGGCACGTGTTTTGTGCTTTATTGAGACAGAATCCCAGTACCTAAACTGGGGCACATCTTTATTGACCCTCTGGCTCTCAGCGCCAGCTGCACTTTAGATACAGACCAAATTTGGCATTGACCAATTTAATGAATATTTGGCATGGATTCTTGGAGTCCTGGACCTTCTGTGCATTCTTGTAAGGCAAGCCTCATTCCATCCAGGGCTTCTCTTGATGTTCAAACCTTCCTGCTTTGGAAGCGGATAGCCAGAGATCGGGAAATCAGCCGTGGAACGCAGATGTTTACAAATAAAAGTTTCTTGTCAGTAAGCTCTTTTAAAAAGCAAAGTGTTCATTTTTAGCCTACTTAAATAAATCCAATTCAAAATGAAATGACAACTGGCAATAGAGCTGAAATCTCAGACTAGGATCACTGCAGTTTCCAAACAGAGGTTCTAATCCATTGGGCCCAAGTTTGCCCTCGGGGTTAGAACGGCGCATCTCTGTGTGGTGCGCCGGCTTTTTAGAACAGAAACGGCGCCTATTATTGACCTTGGTATTCACCCCTCCTCCGGTTGATCCAGACCCTTGGCACAGCGCAGCAGAACGCGTGGAGGGCGGAGCCAGGTCCCGGCGCTGAAAACAATGCCGGGACCTCTGCACATGCGCGCTAGAGTGTGCACGCATGTGCAGTAGCTCCAGGCCCCCGAGGCTGTGTGGGAGAGGCCCGAAGCACGCCGTCCCTAGCCCTGGCCAAATGGGCTGCCAGGGCAAAGATTGGACTCGGGCCTCCTTCCCTCCCTCCCGTTTAGCTCCCGCTCCCCCCCACAGCGTTGTCGGCAGGGCCTGCCAGCCTGCTCGGCATCTTGCTGGGGGCGGCCCCGCCCGAAGTCTTCAGCGGCCCATTCAGCCTCCCTCTTCCCCCCTCTCCTCTTCCTCCCCTCTCCTCTTCCCCTCCTCTCCCTCCCCCTTCCCCCTCCTCCCCCCTCCTCCACCCCTTCTCTCTCTGCCCTCTCCCCCTTCCTCCCCTCCTCCTCCCCTCCTCTCCCCCTCCCTCCCTCCCCCTCCCTCATCCTCCTCACACCCCCTTCCTCCTTCCCCTTCCTCTCGCCCCTCCCTCCCTCTCCTCTCCCCCCTCCTCTCCCCCCTCCTTCCTCCTCCTCACACTCCCTCCCCCTCCTCTCCCCCCTCCTCTCCCCCTCCTTCTCGCTCCTTCCCTCCCCCTCCCCCTCTCTCCCTCCCTCACCCTTCTCTTCCTCCCCACCTCCTCTCCTCCTCTCTCCCTCCCTCCTCTTCCCCTCCCCTCCCCTCCCCTCCCCCCTCCTCTCTCCCCCTCGCTGTCAGAAACACAGAGAGACACTGACAGAGAGAGAGGCAAAGAGAGAGACACTGGGGGGGGGGGGGGGGGTGTCCCAGCACGTTGTTGGAGGGCTCCCGGTGCTGCAGTCGGTGAGTAGGATCTTAATTTTTTATTTATTGATTGATATTTTATTTTTTTAAATTATTTTTTTATTTTTTTTGATTGATTTATTGATTTATTTATCATTTATTATTGATGATGGCTCTTTATTTGTAAAAGTGAAGTGTTTAATGTTTGTAAACTCCCCCCCCCCATCTCTCATTCCCTACGCCTGATTTATAACTGTAGGCAAGGTTTTTCTGAGCGTACAAAAATCTACACTTACTCCATTCTAAGTTAGTTTGGAGTAAGTTTTCGCTGCCTAAACTTGAAAAACAGGCGTAAGTGGCTGGACACGCCCCCTTTTGGAAAAAAAATCTGTTCTACAATGAAACTATTCTAACTCACTAGAACTGGAGCAAACTAAATGCCGAGAATTGCAATTTCTAAGATGCTCCAGTCTAAACTAGTTGCTCCAAAAAAATAGGAGCAACTCAGGCCGAAAGTTGAGCCCATTGTTTCCAAGGTTTGCATTAGACTTGGTGGGATAGCGCATGCACTACTGTGCACTGAATAAAATTAACCTGATTAAACATTAATGAGGCCCAAAGGTGTTAAAAGTGAGCTAGTGAGGGAGGAAAACAAAATAGCAGACATTTTAGTTTTCCTACAGCAGTTTGCTGTAGAAACCATTGCTGTGCCCTTTCTAATAGCAGGAGGATAGGAGACAAATCTGAGTCTGTGGAGAAATTAGAGATTAGTGATGAAATTGCCATTTTATAAACCTGCAATACAAGAATATTCATAAGGTGGCAAAACTGTATGGAATGAATCCAAAAATACTTAAGAAATGAGAGAGGAAATATGGAGAGTTAAAGATGGAATTTTTTGCAGCTCATTAAATACACAATTAATGTTAGAAACTGCCTTTTAACAGAATCCGAGGTATGGTGCATTATTCAGAGAATGTTATGCCTTCACTATCTACAGCAGGAAGCAAATTGGATTCTATTATGATGGAAGCAATCCAAACACGTTAAGCAAAAGTAAAGAATACTGATGCCAACACAGAGTTATGAAAGGCACGTGATGTTGAATTTATATAAGTGTAGCAGAGCTGTTGGACGATAATACTGTGCTGGATATTCTGTATTTTGACATTCGCAAGGCATTTTACAAGGTACGAAATTGGAAAACTCTTGGGATAAAGGTGGAAATAATATATTGGATTATAGTTTACCTTAATAAACCAAGGCAAGAATATTCATTAAATTATCTTGACCACCGGACAAATCCAGGCAGAGGCCTGGGACCTCTGCTGTTCCCAGCATACATAACTTACATTAATAGATCAGCCAAAGTATTGTTCATGGAGCATCCAGGACCTGGGGTGCAGTGTTCTTATGTTTACTACAGCTCTGCTCAGCTTAAATATGACAGTGATTTACCCAGCACTGTCGATTTACTGAAGCAATATATCACATAACCGGCACAAGGTAAAAATATTGCACACCATTCTGATATTGAAAGACACAGAGCTTCACAATTGCACTATTGGTTCACCCACCACTTTATTGAACTTACTTAAGATGCAAGTAAATTTGTTCTTTCCTCTCCAAAACGTCTTGTTCTCAGTTATGAAATATTGTACAATGTGGTGGTTTGCAGTATTTAATTGATTCAAGTGGTTATTCTTCCTTCCCTCCTCCCGAAAACCGTCCATCTTTTTTCACTTATTTACAGAATCACAAAAAATTTTTTTCTTCCCCTACCTCCCAGTAATTCTCATGGAAGCTGTCATTGGTATCGGAAGTGTATTCCCACTATCAAGTCTCCAATGACCCACATCTTGAATAACAGGTCATGTGCCATGATCAAGACCAAAATGTAATCAAAATGTCTGCGTTTAGTATCAAATCCTTCATGAATATCCTCCTCTGGCTCTGATGCAAACATCAACCACCACTCGGTGTAACAACAGCAAATCCCATCAGCTTAGAATTTTTATTTAATGCTTCATACTGTATTAACACCGAAATCCTTTTGTTTTTGTGTTCATTACAACTAGTTGTTAATAAATGGTTCTCCTGTGACATGGATAGTCCTTGTGCACTCCATGGACAATGGTTCCACAGAAGCAGGGGGAAAATTACAAGAGGACACATAGAAACATAGAAAGTAGACGCAGGAACAGGCCATTCGGCCCTTTGAGCCTGCACCTCCATTCAATATGATCATGGCTGATCATGCAACTTGAGTACCCCATTCCTGCTTTCTCTCCATACTCCTTGATCCCTTTAGCCATAAGGGCCACACCTAACTCCCTTTTGAATATATCTAACAAACTGGCCTCAACAACTTTCTATAGTAGAGAATTCCACAGGTTCACAATTCTCTGAGTGAAGAAGTTTCTCCTCATCTCGGTCCTAAATGGCTTACCCCTTATCCTTGGACTGTGACCCCTGGTTCTGGACTTCCCCAACATCGGGAACATTCTTCCTGCAACTAACCTGTCCAATCACGGCAGAATTTTATATGTTTCTATGAGATCCCCTCTCATTCTTCTAAATTCCAGTGAATGTAAGCCTAGTCAATCCAATCTTTCTTCATATGTCAGTCCTACCATCCCAGGAATCAGTCTGGTGAACCTTTGCTGCACTCCCTCAATAGCAAGAATGTCCTTCCTCAGATTAGGAGACCAAAACTGCACACAATACTCAAGGTGTGGTCTCACCAAGGCCCTGTACAACTGCAGTAAGACCTCCCTGCTCTTGTACTTAAATCCCCTCGCTATGAAGGCCAACATGCCATTTGCTTTCTTAACCGCCTGCTGTACCTGCATGCCAACCTTCAATGACTGATGTATCATGACACCTAGGTCTCGTTGCACTTCCTCTTTTCCTAATCTGCCGCCATTCAGATAATAATCTGCCCTCCTGTATTTGCCACTAAAGTGGATAACCTCACATTTATCCACATATTACTGCATTTGCCATGCATTTACCCACTCACCTAACCTGTCCAAGTCACCCTTCAGCCTCTTAGCGTCCCCCTCACAGCTCACACCGCCATCCAGCTTAGTGTCATCAGGGACACAGATTTAAGGTTAGAGGCAAAAGAAATAGAAGAGAAATGAGGAGTCATTTTCTTTACGCAGCAAGTTCTTATGCACTACCTGAAATGGTGGTGGAAGCAGATTCAATAGCAACTTTCAAAAGGGATTTGGATATATCCTTGAAAAGAAAGAAATTGCAGGACTATGAGGAAAGAGCAGAGAAGTGGGACTAATTGGACAGCTCGCACGATGGGCCGAACGGCCCCCTCTGTGCTGTACTTGTGAGGGATATCACGATAGGCCGAATGGCTCCCTCTGTACTGTATTTGCGAGGGATATCACGTTGGGCCAAATGGCCCCCTCTGTGCTGTATTTGCGAGGGATATCACGATGGGCCGAATGGCCCCCTCTATGCTGTACTTGTAAGGGATATCACGATAGGCCGAATGGCCTCCTCTGTACTGTATTTGCGAGGGATATCACGATGGGCCAAATGGTCCCCTCTGTGCTGTACTTGCGAGGGATATCAAGATTAACACAAAAAGCTCTTACACTTATATTAGAAGAAAAACTTAGTCAAAGGTAATGTGAGCTCTTTAAAAACAGATGTGGGTAATAATGCAAATGAAAATAAGGAAATGGCAGGCCTGTTGAATAATTACTTTCTGTCAGTGTTCACAGTCGAGGAGGATAATATATCTGGCATTCCAAGGAAACTAGTAATGAATCAAGGACGGGAACTCACTAAATGACACTAAAGACTGACAAATCCCCAGGACCTGATGGTTTCCACTCCAAAGTTTTAAAAGAAGTACATGAAGAAATTGCAGAAAATTTAGCTAGAATCTTCCAAAGCGCTCTCAATTCAGGAATTGGCCCTTCAATTTGGAAAATTGTAAATGTCTCGCCATTATTTAAAACAGATGAGAGAGAGAAACCAGGAAACTATAGACCTATTGCTCCAACATCTGTTGTGGGGCAGTTATTGGCGGCTAAAATTAAGAACAGCGTGAGTCAGCATTGAGAAATTTAAGCTGATTAAAGACAGCCAACATGGATTTGTAAAGGGCAGGTCATGTCTATCGAATCGTTATGTATTAATGCTTGGGGGTCACTAGACACCAGAGGGCGCCGCAGTCGGAGGTCATCGGGCTGTACGCATGTGGCATGTATGCTTGGTCACCTGTATATAAGCTGGGTGCCTTTGTCCCGCAGCACTCTCGGGCTGGAATAAAGATGGTTCAGGTTGCAGAGTGAGTTTACAGTAACCAGACTATTGAGTCATTACAATTGGCGATGAGGTAATGTAAGAACCTTCGCATGCACAATGGGCACGGTTGGAATCTTGGAGAGATTCGTGGAGAGCGAGGATTGGGCGGATTTTGTCGACCGCCTGGATCAGTATTTTGTGGTCAACGGCATGAAGGCAGAGGCCTACAGAGTTAAGCGCAGGGCAATTCCCCTCAGCGTTTGTGGTCCGAAAATTTACGGCCTCATGAAGAACCTTCTCTCGCCTGTACGTCCGGCGGAAAAAGGGTACGAGGAATTGTGTACATTGGTGGGTAACCATCTGAAGCCACAAGAGGGGATCATCACATCACGCTACCGTTTCTACACGCATGTTCGTGCTGAGGGCCAGGTCGTGTCGGGATTTGTCGCCGACCTGCAACGCCTGGCTGAGCCATGTAAGTTCGGGAACATGCAGGAAGACATATGCTGTGTGATGTCTTCGTGATAGGCATCAGTCATGGTGCGATCCTTAGCAAGCTGTTGGCTGCAGAGACGCTGGGTTTGAAAAAGGCCATCGCGACTGCCCAGGCATGCATGATGATGGATGATAATTTGAGACAGATATCATCGACGAGTCGGAGTTCCACAGCAAGTACAGTAAACAAGATGGCGGCGTTTTCGGGCAAAGCTGCTTCCGCGAAACCTGCCGCTGCTCAGAGCCCACCAACTGGTTCAAACCAGATTTCACCCTGTTGGCGTTGTGGGGACAATCATCGGCCTCATCAGTGTCGGTTTAGACAATACTCATGCAATGAATGTTCGAAAGTGGTGCATCTTCACAGGATGTGTCTACAATGGAGCAAGCGTGCTGCGGCTCATGGTTGATGAGGACCAGTTCAGTGATGGCCCGATACGTAACCTGAGGAGGAAGTGAATGGACTGTGTTTGTTCCTGAGCAAGAGCCAGCCGATAGTCGTTAATGTGAAGCTGAATGGTGTGCCTGAGTCAATGGAGCTGGACACGGGTGAGAGCCAGTCGATGTTAGAATCCATTATTAAAGAAAGTAGCAGGACATTTGGAAAAGAAAATTCAGTCAGGCAGAGACGGCATGGATTTATAAGGGGAAGTCATATTTGACAAATTTGCTAGAGTTCTTTGAAGATGTAACAAACAGGGTGGAGAAAGGGGAACCAGTGGATGTGGTGTATTTAGACTTCCAGAAGGCATTTGACAAGGTGCCGCATAAAAGGTTACTGCACAAGATAAAAGTTCACAGGGTTGTGGGTAATATATTAGCATGGATAGAGGATTGGCTAACTAACAGAAAACAGCAAGGCAGGATAAATGGTTCATTCTCTGGTTGGCAACCAGTAACTAGTGGGGTGCCGCAGGGATCAGTGCTGGGACTCCAACTATTTACAATCTATATAAACGACTTGGAAGAAGGAACTGAGTGTAACGTAGCCAAGTTTGCTGACGATATAAAGATGGGAGGAAAAGCAATGTGTGAGGAGGACACAAAAAAATCTGCAAAAGGACATAGACAGGCTAAGTGAGTGGGCAAAAATTTGGCAGATGGAGTATAATGTTGGAAAGTGTGAGGTCATGCACTTTGGCAGAAAAAAAATCAAAGAGCAAGTTATTATTTAAATGGAGAAAGATTGCAAAGTGCCGCAGTACAGCGGGACCAGAGGGTACTTGTGCATGAAACACAAAAGGATAGTATGCAGGTACAGCAAGTGATCAGGAAGGCCAATGGATTCTTGGCCTTTATTGCAAAGGGGATGGAGTATAAAAGCAGGGAAATCTTGCTACAGCTATATAAGGTATTGGTGAGGCCACACCTGGAATACTGCGTGCAGTTTTGGTTTCCATATTTACGAAAGGATATACTTGCTTTGGAGGCAGTTCAGAGAAGATTGACTAGATTGATTCTGGGGATGAGGGGTTGACTTATGAGGAAAGGTTGAGTAGGTTGAGCCTCTACTCATTGAAATTCAGATGAATGAGAGATGATTTTATCGAAACGTATAAGATAATGAGGGGGCTTGACAAGGTGGATGCAGAGAGTATGTTTCCATTGATGAGGGAGACTAGAACTAGAGGGCATGATCTTAGAATAAGGGGCCGCCCATTTAAAACAAAGATGAGGAGAAATTTCTTCTCTGAGGGGGTTGTAAATCTGTGGAATTCGCTGCCTCAGAGAGCTGTGGAAGCTGGGACATTGAATAAATTTAAGACAGAAATAGACAGTTTCTTAAACAACAAGGGGTTATGGGGAGAGGGCAGGGAAGTCGAGCTGAGTCCATGATCAGATCAGCCATGATTTATTAAATGGTGGAGCAGGCTCGAGGGGGCCGTATGGCCTACTCCTGCTCCTATTTCTTATGTTCTTATAATGAGCCAAAGGACATTCGACAAGCTGTGGGACACTAAGGCTGCAAAACCGAAGCCGAGTCCCGTCAATGCCAGGTTACGTACTTACACTAAGGAGCTCGTACCAGTGCTCGGCAGTGCAGCAATCGAGGTGTCATATGATGGTGTGGTTCACGAGCTACCATTATGCATCGTCCCAGGTAATGGTCCAACGTTGTTCGGCAGGAATTGGCCGAGAAAATCAAGCTGAACTGGAATGATGTCAAGATGTCCTCGGTGGATGATATTTCGTGTGCTCAAGTATTGAAAAAGTTTCCTTCTTTGTTTAAACCAGCATTGGTAATTTTACGGGAACCAAGATGTAGATTCACCTGAACTCCAATGCAAGGCCTGTCTATTACAAAGTTTGGTCTTTTCCGTACATGCTGAGGGAGATGGTTGAAATTGAGCTTGAAGGGATCATATCACGGTCAAGTTTTACGAGTGGGCTAGTTTCATTATTCCTGTGTTGAAGAGTGATGGCACGGTCAGAATTTTTGGAGACTACAAGGTTATGATTAACCGATTTTTGAAACAGGATCAGTATCCGTTACCGAGAGCTGATGACCTGTTCGCCATGCTAGCTGGTGGAAAGTCGTTCACGAAACTGGATCTGACATTAACTTATATGACCCAGGAGCTTGTCGACACGTCAAAAAACTCACCTGCGTCAACACCCATAAAGGACTGTTCGTCTACAGCAGGTGTCCTTTTGGGATTCGTTCGGCTGCAGCCATATTTCAGAGGAATATGGCGAGTTTACTGAAGTCCATTCCTAGAACTGTCGTGTTTCAAGATGACATTCTGGACACAGGTTGTGACACTGCTGAACATCTGAACAATCTTGAAGAAGTCCTACAGTGTCTGGACAAAGTGGGACTCAGGCTGAAACACTCAAAGTATGTATTCATGGCACCTTAAGTCGAATTCCTCGGGAGGAAGAATGCTGCTGATGGCATCAGGCTCACTGATTCGAAAACCGAGGCCATCAAAAATGCACCCAGGCCTCAGAATGTGATGGAGCTGCGTTCGTTCCTTGGGCTACTCAACCACCTTGGTAATTTATTACCCAGATTGAGCATTTTACTAGAGCCACTGCATGTGCTACTAAGAAAAGGCGACAACTGGGTCTGGGGTGCATCTCAAGATAGAGCCTTTGAGAAAGCCAAGAATCTGCTATGTTCAAACAAGTTGCTTGTTCATTATGATCCGTGTAAGCGTCTTGTATAGGCCTGAGATGCTTCAGCTTATGGGGTTGGCTACGTACTCCAACAAGCAAATGAATCGGGCAAGCTATAACCTTTTGCATATGCTTTGAGAAGTCTGCCTAAAGCAGAAAGAGCTTACAGTATGGTAAAGAAAGAAGCTTTGGCCTTTGTGTGTATGGGGTTAAAAAAAATGCACCAGTACCTGTTTGGTCTTCGTTTTGAACTAGAAACTTGAACTCATTTCATTGTTTGCGGAAAACAAAGGTATTAATACCAATGCATCGTGCCACATTCAAAGGTGGGTGCTGACATTGTCTGCCTATGATTACGTCATCCATCATAGACCTGGTACTGAGAATTATGCCGATGCACTGAGTCGTCTGCCCTTACCCACAACTGAGATGGAGACGCCTCAACCTGCAAATCAACTGTTAGTAATGGATGCTTTTGAGAGTGAAGGAACCCCCGTCACTGCTCAACAAGTTAGGATCTGGACCAGCTATGACCCTATTTTATCGGTTGTGAAACGGTATGTACTCAGTGGTGATTGGTCTGTCATACCTATGGAGATGCGTGAGGAGACCAAGCATTACAACTGTCGCAAGGATGAGCTGCCCATTCAGTCAGACTGTTTACTGTGGGGTAATCGTGTAATCATGCTTAAGAAAGGTCGAGAAAAATTTGTACGTGAACTTCATAGCACTCATCCTGGTATTGTCATGATGAAGTCCATTGCTAGGTCTCATGTATAGTGGCCTGGAATTAACTGATCTGGAACCATGCGTGCATCACTGCAATACTTGCATGCAGCTAAGTAAAGTACCAGCGAAATCTCCGCTGAGTCTTTGGTCATGGCCATCCAAACCATGGTCGAGGATCCACATTGATTTTGCGGGGCCCACTCCTAGGAAAGATGTTTTTTGTCAAAGTAGAAACAGATTCTAAGTGGATAGAGTGTGTTATTGGCCTAGAGCCAAAGTTGAATTGAGACAATCAACTCGTGAGAGGAAAGCCCCAGATCGTCTTAATTTGTAAAAAGACTCTTGTTAAGATTTTAAAAGGGGGATGTTGTTATGTATTAATGCTTGGGGGTCACCAGACACCAGAGGGCACCACGGTCGGAGGTCATCAGGCTGTACGCATGTGGCCTGTGTGCTTGGTCACCTGTATATAAGCTGGGTGTCTTTGTCACGCTGGCATTCTTGGGCTGGAATAAAGATGGATCAGGTTGCACCTGATTTTATAGTAACCAGACTCTTGAGTCATTGCAGAATCTATTTGAATTTTTTGAGGACGTGACTAAAGAAATAGATGGGAATGTCTATGGACGTGGCTTATATGGAGTTCCAGAAGGCAGTTGATAAGGTTCCATATAAGAGACTGTTCGCTAAAATTAAAGGCTCATGGAAATGAAGGCAAATGATTGACCGGGTTAGGAGATAGGTTAGGTGGTAGTTGATAGAGAATAGGGATAATGGGTATGTGCTTGAATTGGAAGGAAGCGATTTGTAGTGTCCCACAAGGATCCATGCTGGGACCTCAACTATTCACTATATTTAATAATGACTTAGATAACACAATAGAGAGAGCCAAAAATCCAAGTTTTCTGATGACACAAAGATTGGTAGCATAGTAAGTAGTGTAGATGGGAGCATAACATTACAAAGGGACATTTATAGTTTAAGTGATTGGGAAAAACTGTGGCAGATGGATTTCAATGCAGGTAAGTGTGAGGTCATCCATTTTGGATCAAGGAAGGATAGACCCGAGTATTCTTTAAATGGTGATAAGCTGGGAACAGAGGAGATCCATGTACACAGATCACTAAAGTGTCGTGGTCAGGTACAAAAGTAATCAAAAAGTCAAATGGAATATATCTAGAGGGCTAGAATTTGAAGTGAAGGAGGTTTTGCTGCAACTATACAAAGCCCTGGTTAGACCACATCTGGAGTATTGTGTACAGTTTTGGCACCGCAGCTTAGAAAGGATATATCGCCTTGGAAGGAGCAGCGCAGATTCACCAGACTATTACCCGGGCTCCAAGGATTAGATTATGAGGAGAGAGTACCTAAGCTGGAATATAGACGTTTAAGCGGCAATTTGATTTAAGTTTTTGGGATTTTAAAAGGAATTGATAGGGTAGATAGAGAAACGTTTTCCGCTGGTGGTGGAGTCTAGGACAAGGGGACTCTCTAAGCTGTGGTCACGCTGCTGTCTGCCAGACCCGCGCATCCCGGGACCGGATTTTACAACGCAAAATATTGGGCAGCCCGTTAAAGGGATACCACACTCAAATTTAAAATTAGGGGAACTTTCAAGGGGACATAACCTTAAGATCAGAGCCAGGCCATTCAGGAGAGCAGTTAGGAAACATCTCTCCGTGCAAAGAGTGGTAGAAGTGTGGAACTCCCTTCTACAAAGAGCAGTTTGATGCTAGCCCAATTAATAATCAATCTGAGATCAATAGATTTTTGCCAGCCAAGGCGATGGATGGATCAGCCATGAAGGAACAGGCTCTAGGGGCTGAATGGCCTTCTCCTATTCCTATGTATGATTCTATTAATCCCACATGGCATCGCGCTCACACACAAGAGCTGGAAATCCTCAGCACCCGAGGTCATGGTAAAAATTCCAAATTTGCTTTGGAGCAGAACCAAACCTTAAAAAGAGGAGCAGGTCTCTGCAGGAAAAATGTCTTTTAGCCATTTTTACCATTAAATGACTTGTGATCTGGAGAAGATTGAGAATGTTTTTTGTCCAGAAGTGTATAATTTTTAATATTTATGTTAGCATTATTTTGTAGCTGTATAAACTGGCTTAAATTAGGAAGAAATTTGAAAGACAAAACAATTGAACTAGAGGTTTGATTAGTTGGGTTTCTGCACTTTCCTTGTTTGTGATTGATGGTGGCAGTTTTTCTTACATGTTAAATATTTAAACAAATCAATATGGTTGGTTGGCTAAACAGATTGTGGCTTTTTAAGCTCATTGGAAAAGTGTGATTAATAATATTTCTGGTACATCTGTCTGACACTCTGATTACAACGTGTAGATTTGGTGTGTTACTAGCTGGATGCAAGATTTTTGATGATATAATAGATAAAAACATGAAGGTTTAAAAGTAGAATGTCTAAATTCACAAATGATACTAAGGTATGGAGGGAAGCAAGATGGCTAGACAAAAGGTATAATTCAGAGAGATCCACAGAGATTTAACAACTGGACAGATGTGTAGTAATTGAAGAAAATAAAGTTTTTTTATATATATGCTAAAATAGCAAGTATATATACAAGATAAAGGGCCTATCAAATAAAAAGTTGAATATCTTGGTGTGATAATCAAACATTAATATTGTTCCAGTGTATGGCAGCAGCTGCAATGTCAAATAAACTGTTGGCACATGCAGTGAAACAAATTGCTGAAGGACGATAGCGTTAAATGGGACCATTCCAGTCTCTCAAGTGGAGCGATAACCAAGATGAATTCACGGGATTTGTCTGACAAGTGACAATGAGTTAGCACGCCAAGCAGCCCGACCTCATTAACCAGCTGCCATGTTTTTAACTGTTCAGCAGACAGATATCGTGCAATGTCAGATAAGCAGCTGTACTGTACAATTTTAAACCTACCTGCCCGACGGGAATAGGGCAGGCAGGAGGTTAAAATAGCCGTACTTCTGACGCCCTCCCGCCCACTATCATTTTAATTGCGCACTTTTCTGAGGCGGATGTCGCAGGCAGAGGGGGGGGAGGGGGGGTCCTCATAAATATCACTGGCCGAATCCTGCCTCAGCGGGACATCTCACGGCATACACCATTAGTTAGACTTTCTCCTGCACCCCTCAGTCTGAATAATGTTTGCGCCATAACTTGCTGAAAGTGCAAGCTGATAATGGTGGGGTGAGAACATCTGGGACCATTGTGACCAGCAGGACCGACAGTGTTTCTCCTTCACCGATTTAAGGATTGAGAAAGAAAGAAAGAGTTGCATTTATATAGCGCCTCTCACAACCACCGGACATCTCCAAGCACTTTATAGTCAATTAAGTACTTTTGGACTGTAGTCACTGTTGTAATGTGGGAAACGCGGCAGCCAACTTGCGCTCAACAAACTCCCACAAACAGCAATATGATAATGACAAGATAATCTGTTTTTGTTAAGTTGATTGAGGAATAAATATTGGCCCAGGACACTGGGGATAACTCCCCTGCTCTTCTTCGAAATAGTGCCATAGGATCTTTTACATCCACCTGAGAGAGCAGACAGGGCCTCGGTTTAACATCTCATCTGAAAAACGGAACCTTCAACAGTGCAGCACTCTCTTAGTGCTGCACTGGAGTGTCAGCCTAGATTTTTGTGCTCAAGTCTCTGGAGTGGGACTTGAACCCACAACCTTCTTACTTAGAGGTGAGGGTGCCTCCCAGTGAGTCACTGGCTGACACAGTTGAAACAGAGGAACGACAGAAATGGAGGGTAGATAAGAGTCAAATCATGCACCGCAAGAGAAAGATAAATTGGATTAGGAGCGAGAGTAAATAAAAGTAAGAAAAAAAAATTAAATTTAAAATGTCACATTTTTTAATTCGCTAAGGATTTACTAAATACAGGAATGAGAATGAACAGATTAACTTGTTCCCTTTCTGGACCAGAGAGGTTGATTGGCATTGCATGAACAATTATCACATTAAAAGGATACTTGTGCTTTTAATGACCAGCCCTAACTTTCTGCCGTGAGTGCAAATCCAGGAAGTTCTTAAAAGGGACGGAGACGCTGAGGGCGAGATGCCGTTTGTGTGCAGCAAACATTGGCGGTGTAAATCGACCAGCAACGGCTGGAGATTCGCAATTCACACCGTAGCTCTTCATCCCCTGAACTTGCTGGCCACTTTACAGTATGCGTTAACACGCTGTTATTTTTCCAGCAAGCTTCGGCCCATTAACATTGGGGTCTTATAATGTAAACATGACCCCGACACAATTGTAACAAAAAATCATGGCAGTCTCAGCCAGTGCCAGACCCGAGGCCAGAAAAAGCCCAGAAAATTAAATATATATATTTTTTAAGTTTCCTTGTTGGTCAGGAAGAACAGTAAAGCTGAACAGGATAAGTTGTTGGAGGATTTCAATATGCTTGGGAACTGAGAAGGCAGGTGGCAGATGAAATTCAATGTTGAGAAATTCAAAGTGATTCATCTGGGGGAGAGAAAAATATCCAGGAAAGAGCTATTTCTTAAATGGAAAGAAAATAATGTGTCTGGAAAGTGAGAGCGATCTCAGAGCCCTGCGTGACAATAAATTGAAACTATCGCTACATGTGGGTCTTTTGTTCTTTTGTGGCCAACATTGACGGGAGTTTTGGCAGTCAACCGTGGCTTGTGGGTATTACCCTTGTGTCTGAGTCAGAAGTTTGTGGGTTCAAGTCCCACTCTAGAGACTTGAGCATAAAAATCTAGGCTGACACTCCAGTGCAGTGCTGAGGGAGTGCTGCACTGTTGGAGGTGCTGTCTTTTGGATGAAACGTTAAACTGAGGCCTCCGTCTGCTCTCTCAGGTGGACGTAAAAGATCCCATGGCACTATTTCGAAGAAGTGTCCTGGAGCCAATATTTATCCCTCAATCAACATCACTAAAACAGATTATCTGGTCATTATCATATTGCTGTTTGTGGGAGTTTGCTGAGCCCAAGTTTCCTACAGTACAACAGTGACTACACTTCAAAAAATACTTCATTGGCTGTAAAGCACTTTGGGACATCCGGTGGTTGTGAAAGGTGCTATATAAATGCAAGTCTTTCTTTCTTTACTCCTTCGCTGTCCTGGAGTTGGCCAGTTATTGGACAAAACCCATGTGATGTATGTAAGATTGCAGTTTATCCTACCATGTCTGAAGCGAGATAATCAATTGCTTATTGCCTCAGATCATATGGCTAACACTTTCAATGGCTGACACATTAATTCACAGGCAAGGTCTTTAATTTACCAACCCCCAGCTCTGCATTAATTGAATCACTCTGTCTCTTCCTGTCAAGGTGACAAAAAGGATGATGGACCCTTGAGAATTAACCCTTAAAAATTCTGAACGTAACTTCACATCAGAAATATATTGCAGTGTATACCAAAATTCCCTACGAAGGCAAATGGACAATATTCCCTAATCATGATAGCATCTTTGTAGCACGGTCCAACCAACATTTCCCCACCAAAGCATTGTTAGCAACAACCTGCTCCCCTACAGTGCAATAATAAACAACTAAATAGTGAAGCATGGACCTTATATTGGCTGATTACAGAGGAAATCTGCAGTTGAATTGAAGTATTTGTGTGTGTGTGTGTAGCTTTCTGGGAGCAGAGCAGCATTATCACGTGTGCCATCCAATATTCAGACAGAGAGAGATTTAGTGCATTGGTACTAAGTAAACTGCCTGTGCGTGTTACTGCTACTTCCATCATCATGCACAATCTAATTCTTCAGTGGATTTGGCCATGCACTGCAATTTACACTGCACAGAAAGTCACTGTAAAATTTTAATTGGTGTACTGAGCCAAACAAGATCTGAAGGGAGCTGTTTCTTTTCAGCAATTGCTGCAACCAGCAGGAAAAACCCAAGGTGCGTTTGGACAGCTGTTGGCTTTTGGCATGTCTGCACTAGTATGCCTTTTATTTATTTTTACTTAATTTTTTGGTGAGAGATGACTTATAGAATTTAGATAAATTTGAAGCTTGGTTGAATTCAGTGTACTGGTGTTCAATTATTTCATTTCATTCCCATAGTGCCTGGATGACTTCCACTAGCAATGCTTTCCATCAAAACCTTACTCGAGTTCTTTTTTGATAATTAGCTTATTGCTGTTACTACTTGGACTGTGAAAGTGTTCATTTACGAGCTATCACCACCTAATTCCAACATCCTTCCCTTTTATTCTCTGGACATGCCTGAGTCAATAGCCAATCCCTAAGCCAATTAAACCTGTACACAATTACCTAGAACTGCTTCAAGATTTGTAGTTAAGGCAAATACATAAATGTAGAGGGAAAAGTGCACTCTGTTTATATTACACTGCTGCTAACTGACAGTCGACCCAATTTCAGCAGCAGTATTGTAATGAAAGTGTATGAGCATTGCTACTGCTAGAGAACTGCAGAACCAGCTCAAGAGGAGGCATTTACCTTCCCCTCTAGTACCACCAGCAGCACATGCCACCATTTTCTCTGGCTGGGGGTAGATTGAGCACTCAACACAGTTCATGATGGGTTTTTCGATAATGCTGGCCTTGTACAGCCTGCTCCAACAGCAGGGATGGTCCAGCATCCAGATGTGCATCACAGTTCCACATAACTGTTCATTCTCCAATGTCCATATGTGCATTTAGTTTGGTGTTATCACCAAGACTGTGAGATCCACTTGCGATGCAAATTGGACACGGATCCCTAGTATACCACAAAACTACTACTACTACTTGAAATGGCCCTGTAATTTAAAAGGGGCATAGGAGAAAAAGAGCTGATTGTTATTGATCATATAAAGATTAAATGGAGTGCACTGAAACAGTGTTTTATTTGGGAATTTGGAAAGAGTGGGTATTTCTGGTAAGTATTGTGTAAGTAGAAGCTGTAAATAGTGAAATTTAGTTTAACATTTTGATTTAAACCTCGAACATTTAATAACTAGTTAACTGAAGCTGCCTGCCAGTAGCCGTTGTCAGTCAGATGTAAATAGGAGCGATTTACAGGGTGCAGGGAAACTGAGTCGTCACTTGTAACTTGGGTGAGGCTCCTACAGAGCAATCTACACAGAGTGGGAATAAAAGGGAGTGCACTTAAACTGAGTGTTTTATTTGGGAATTTGGAAAGAATGGGAATTTGGAGAAGAGGGGGAAGGCGTTGTTGCTTTTTGCCTCCACTACTTGTAGTGCTTTGTGTTACAGGTAGATATTTAATTTCATTACCCATAACTTAATCTAGATCAAATTAGTAGTCAAGAAACTAAACTGAAATCTACGTTACTTAAAGACAAATTTACCTAAATTTAATTAAATAGAACAAGGTCATATCGGGATGGCAGGGCAGGTGGTGTGCCACAACTGCAGCATGTGGGAGTTTGTAGAGAGCATTGTGATCCCGGACAACCACACCTGCAGTAAGAGCCTGCAACGTGAGGAACTTCAGCTCAGAGTTGTTGAGCTGGGGTCTGAGGTGCAGACATTGTGGGGCATCAGGAAGGGAGGAGTTACCTGGGCACTTTGATCGAGGAGGCAGTTACATGCCCTGGGCCGGGTAGTGGTACAGGTCTGATTAGTGGTCAGGGACAGGAGAGTGTGACAGCAACTCAGGCAGGTAAGGGGATCCCAGGTGTAGTGCTGGAGGAGCCTCGGCATTTGTCCTTATGCAACAGGTCTGAGGTTCTTGCTGCCTGCGTGGATGAGGGAAAAGCCTGCAGGATGGATTAGCAAACTAATCATGGTGTAGGAGGCCATTCAAGTGGGGGGAGTGAAAGGGAATGTTGTTGTTGTAGGGGACAGTATAGTCAGAGGGATAGAAACTATTCTCTGCAACTGTGACCGGGAGTTCCAACGGTTGTGCTGCCTACCAGGCTTAAAGGCATCTCTTCTTGGCTGGAAAAGAACTTGGAGTGGGAAGGGGAGGATCCAGTTGTCAGGGTCCACATAGGAACCAATGACATAGGTAGAACTAGGAATGAGATTCTGCTGAGAGAGTTTGAGGAGTTGGGGTCCAAATTAAAAAGCAGAACCTCAAAGTTAATAATCTCTGGATTGTTACCTGAGCCACCTGCCAATTACACAGGGATAAGCAGATTAGAGGGTTAAATGTGTGGCTTAGAAAGTGGTGTGCGAGGCAGGAGTTTCGCTTCATGGGGCACTGGCATCAGTACTGGGGAAAGAGGGAACTGTTTCGTTAGGATGGGCTGGAACCAGTGTTGTGGTGAATCAAATAACTAGGGCAGTAGACAGGGCTTTAAACTAATGAAGGGGGCGAGTGGGGGTGGGAGGATTCAGGAAAGAGTAAATTTAAAAGCAGCAAGAGAAATGTCAAGGCTGGAAAGCGGAGCAGAGTTTCGGCTAAAAATAAGCGGAGTGGGTCAGGAACGGACAGCGAGAGTAACTAAGGTCATAGGGCATCAGTGACTAAGGTGACATCAGGGAAAAATAGAAAAAAGTCAAAGCTAAAGGCACGATATCTGAATGTGTGAAGCATTCACAACAAAATAGATGAATTAATAGCAGAGAGAAATTAATAGGTTTGATCTAATGGCCATTAGGGAGACGTCGTTGCAAAGTGGCCAAGGTTGGGAATGAAATATTCCAGGATACTTAACTTTTAGAAGAGATAGGCAAAATGGAAAAGGAGGAGGGGTAGCCCTGATAATAAAGGATGGGATAAAGACAGTAGTAGAAAGAAAGGATAGAGAGATAGAATGTTATATTGAGTTTGAAAGTGATTTAGTTAAATCCTAAACTAGGGCCTTAAATCTAAACAAAGCAAACGGGCTAAGGTAGATTGGAAAACTACATTAAAAGTTATGTTGGTAGACAAGCAATGGCTAGCATTTAAAGAATTAATAAATAATTTACAACAAATATACATTCTTTTAAGGTACAAAAACCCCACAGGAAAATGGTCCAACCATGGCTAACAAGAGAAGTTAAACATAGTATTAGATCAAAAGAAGAGGCTTATAATGTTGCCAAAAATAACAGTGAACCTGAGGATTGGAATAATTTTAGAATTCAGCAAAGGAGGTCCAAGAAATTGATAAAGAATTGGAAAATAGAATATGAGAGTAAACTAGCGAGAGACATAAAAACAGACTGTAAAAGCTTCTATAGGTATGTAAAAAGGAAAAGATTAGTGAAAGTAAATGTGGGTCCCTTATAGGCTTGAGACAGGAGAAATTATATTGGGGAATAAGGAAATGGCAGGTAAATTAAACAAATACTTTGCTGATAATACAAAGTTAAGTGGGAATGTAAGTTGTGATGAGGATGCAAAGACGCTTCAAGGAGATATAGACAGTTTATGTGGGCAAGAACATGGCAAATGGAATATAATGTGGAGAAATGTGAAGTTATCCACTTTGGTACGAAAAATAAAAAAGCAGAGATTTTTAAATGGTGAGAGATTGGGAAATGTTGGTGTTCACAGGGACCTGGGTGTCCTTGTACATGAATCACAGAAAGTTAACATGCAGGTACAGCAAATAATAAAGAGAGCAAATAGTATGTTGGCCATTATTGCAAAAGGATTTGAGTATAAGAGTAAAGACGTCTTACTGCAATTATATAGGACCCTGGTGAGACCGCACCTGGAGTATTGTGTATGGTTTTGGTTTCCTTATGTAAGGAAGGATATACTTGCCATAAAGGCATGCACTAAAGGTTCACCAGACTGATTCCTGGGATGGGGGGATTGTCCAATGAAAAGAGATTGAGTAGACTAGGCCCATATTCTCTAGGGTTTAGAAGAATGAGAGGTGATTTCATTGAAACATACACAATTCTTACAGGGCTTGACAGGGTAGATGCAGGGAGGATGTTTCCTTTGGCTGGGGAGTCTGGAACCTGGGGTCACAGTCTCAGAATAAGGGGTCGGCCATTTAGGACTGAGAAAAGGAGAAATTTCTTCACTCAGAGGGCAGTGATTCTTTGGAATTCTCTGCCAGAGGGCTGTGGAGGCTCAGGCTTTGAGTATATTCAAGGCAGAGATCGATAATTTTTGGATATTAAGGGAATCAAGGAATATGGGGATAGTGCAGGCAACTGGAATTGAGGTAGAAGATCAGCCATGATCTCATTGAATGGCGGAGCAGGCTCGAGGGGCCAAATGGCCTACTCATGCTCCTATTTCTTATATTCTTATATCACACATATGACATGAAGTCTAATAACTAATAACCTTTGTGCCTGCCACAGTTGAATAGCTGTCATTGTGTACAAGGTGTGAGATGTGGGTGTGACTGTTGCTAGGTAGAGATGGTTGGTGGGTGAGTGTTGGGGGTGTGGTGCATTGAGCAATATGTGAAGCTTGTGGTACAGATGGCGGTGTGTAGCGTTTGTTGAATACTTCACTCACTCTGACCACCCATGTGAGGTTGTTAAGTTTCTTTCCGCACTGGGTGTGGGTGCTGGGACCACAGTGCTGCCCATCACGTGGTGTGCCAGCTCTCTCCACATAGTCTAGCAGACTTGTGGCGAGGGCCTCCTGCCAGTTGATGGGTACAGGACCGCCTTCTCTCCACCAGTAAAACCAATGCCTCCAAAGCTTCATCCGAAAATTCCGGGCTCTCTCCCTGGGACAGCGATCTGCCATCAGGATTTGTAAATAAGTGCTCCTTCTCCTTGTCCTTCTTCATATGGTTGTTGAGGCAGCTGCCCAGCCAACAATGCTGAGAAAGAGGTGCTGCAGCCTCAATGAACCTCCGCTTTAATTAGTGAAAAAAGCCCGTGGCAATCATTATTTGACTGTAGACTACACCCGATGTTGGTCCATCTTTTTAGTGTAACGCCAATGAGCTTGGGCTTTTAGACGAGAATCATGACGGCAATCATTTTAATGAGGAGTGAGGGCGAATTTTGCGTGCAGCCTAGACGATTTTCAACTGGCACTACTTAACCAAATTGGGTTACACCCCATTTGTGGGCGGTAACTGAGGGGAGGTGGGACTTCCTGCTCTCGGCACGGAAGTCCTGCCCCGGCCGTGAAATTGCGGTTACCGCCCCTCACAGGAAGTGGAACGCAATGTCGCGCGCTCCGCTTCCTTTTGGGGCGGGTTCGGGGGCGCTACGCGGTTTCTTCGTGTAGCACTGACCCATTTCAATGCCCCTCCCCTTCTCATGACCAAACGACATAAAAAATGCTTCCCAGTCAATGAAGTACTTTTGAAATGAAGTTATTGTTACAATGTAAGGAAACATGTCTACCAATTTGTACACAGCAAGGTCCCACATGTAGCAATGAGATAAATTAGCAGATAATACGGTTTTAGTGGTGTTATTTGAGGGATAAGTGTTGCCCAAGTCGCTGGGGAGAACTCCCCTGCTCTACTTCGATATAGTGCCATGGGATATTTTACACCTACATGAAAGTGCAGACATGGCCTTGTTTTATTTAACATCTCATCTGAAAAATGCACCTCCAATAGTCCAACACTCCATCAGTACTACAATGGAGTGTCAGCTTGGATTATGGGCTCAAGTCTCTGGAGTGGGGCTTGAAACCACTAACTTCTGATTCAGCGTTGACAATGCTACCAAAGTTGGGACCTTGATTCAGCATAAAAAGGATAGGGGTTTTGCCTCATTGATTTTACAGCAAGGCATAGGAAAGCAAATATAAAGGTGCAGAAGTCCTCACATTTCATTTTATACAGTTTAGTGATATGGTTTTATTTACACAGCTATATTATACACTGAAGGTATAGCTCACTTCCCGTAAATGTTATACTTCCTGTAGAATATACCACATTACACTTTGTCGATTACACACCTATTATTATAAAACAGCTTGTACTCTGACTAGCAATGCCATGGGAGATCTGCACAAATGTTAGTATTTACCTACTGGGTAATCAACTACAGAGTATTTCTGTATTTCTCTGGAGGCCCCGACCTGCATGAGATCACCAGCGGCAGGTCGGGGCCATAAAGGAGCGGTGTGAAGGCCTCAGGGAGCAGCGTGGAGGCATACCACCTCGGAGCAGCACGAGCTACGATGGAAGCAAAGAGTAATGTCATCAAGGTCCAGGTTAGTGATTGGAGCGTGGGCAGATACAGCAGGAGCGGCGAGGTCGGGCGAAAGACCGGCGAGAAACTGTGGTGGGACATGATCGGGGCCCAGGAGAGGCTTGAATCCAGGGCCAGGGGCCCAAGGGAAGCACAGGCCAGTCCACACTGTGATATGCGTGCATATTAGGTCCGTGCAGCAGAGCTAGTCTCCAGTCATCTTGGTTAATCCTTACCATTGGACCAAGACCCAGCTCTGTCAAGCCCGTGTGGTGGCTGGTGTGCAATAGCCATCACACGTTAAAAAAATCCACACACAGGCGTATTCCACCCTTCATGATGTAGTTCGGGATCCAGAATATTAGGTGCTTCATTGGAACACCTGTGAAATTATCCTTTTTTGGCGTGGAAGCAAGTCATCCTCGATACAAGGGACCGCCTATGATGATGATGATGATTTCTCAATTAGCCAACAGTAACAGTGCAACAATTAGTAATCCTCTGAAAACCTGTGATGCATCAAGTACACCGAGCATGGCTGACAGCTGGCACAAAAACGAGACTCAAAACTGAATAAATAATTAGTCCAACGTAAAACTGAAAGCTTAAAGGGGCAGGTGACAAGCTCAATAAAGTGACTTGGATAAAGCCCTGCTTCAAACAATCCTTACAGGGAGAGGCAGAGAGCACTGGCAATTGGAAGAACGCCAGGAGCGCCTGTAATCATGCTCAACGTCCCATTCCAGCTACTATAAGATCCCGACCTCCTCTTCAAAACAGCCTTGGTCCCAGGAGGCGGAGCTGGTGTGGGAAAGAAAGGCAGAAAGCCCTGCCCATTATGTGGGCCAGCAGTGTGATCTGAGCCAAGTTGGGTGGGTGGGAAATCCTGGCAGCCATTTTTAGTGATGGGGATTCAGTGGAAGGCGTAACATTTCCCCGACTAACATCTGCCTTGTTCCTACCTGAAAACGCGTAGTATTGAAGAAAAAAATCAAGGCCTTGCCAATCTTAATTAATCTGTGATAATTGGAGATAACTGGCTTAAAGACTGGAAATGGCCGCTTGGCCGATATGAATGAACTGTTTCCCATTCCAGACCTGGTCTTAACCGCAGACAGATGGTGGAAACATAAGTTTTCAACTGTATACTTAAATTAATTGTTCAACAGTTTGCAAGATGAAAAGACTTATTTCCAGGGGCAAAAGTGAAAACTGTTTGTGAATTAGAGCCGAAACAGTCAGCAAAGTTTCAAAGGTTTCAGGAGCACATCAATGACCTACATTGAACGGGAAGTTAAATAAACTGAGTTCAACAAAGCAATGACTCAATATGCAGCACTCCGATCTGCCCAAGGGAAAGAAAAGAATACTAATTTGGACAAAACTGAGGGTGACCCAAATATTCCATCTGGTAGAACAAAAACCTGACCCATCACCTGACGCCACCGACTGATGCATTAGCCATTATCTGATGTAAAATTATCTTAAGGGAAAGCTAGATAAGTACATGAGGGATAAAGGAACAGAAAGATATATTGATATGGTACGATTGAAGTTAGGTAGGAGGAGACTCATGTGGAGCATAAACACCGGCATAGACCAGTTGAGACGAATGTTTTGTGAATTCTATGTAATTATGAATCCAATTGTAATATTTTGGAAATTGAATTTTTGGCTAATATGTTTAAAATACATATTGTAATGATATTGTGGAACAGAGTTCCAGAGAGATAATTAATTGGGGGTCAGTTGACACCTTTAGAAGATAGCTGAATGTATACCTAATAACTTACCTCCTCCCCACCCCGCTTATCTCTCTCACTGTTGCAGCTGCCTCTCACAGTTGGACAGTTTAACCATTACCACTCCATTCCATATTGCTTTCTAGAAATTGTGCACACTTGCAAACAAAACCCTTGCCAACAATGCTCTTTATTGTGGATAAATACATTGATATCCTGCCATTTCCTTTCCCCTCTTTTAAGCCTCCCTACCTGGCTATCTTGCACCACTGGCCCAGCCCAAAGCACTGCACTGGTAACTAGCCTTTACCACCAAGACTTACTTTGTCCTCTCTCACCGCTCCTCTGGCACCTTCTTCGCCTTTAAACATCTCGCCTCATTTCATCCCTCCAATTCCACTTAAAAATTACTCCCAAGCCCCATAATGACTTCTTCACTGAGATAGCTTTCTTTCTCTCCGCACTTGGGCTGCAATTTCCCCAACCTCAGCGGGTCCGGTGTGGCCGGGGTCAGTGCCAGGTCCTGACCTCGCTGATGGCTCCAGCCCGCTCTGTTAAATGATTTTACGCTGATTGGGCTTGTTAAGCCCGCCCAGCAAGGTTCCCGGCCAATTGAAGAAAGCAGGTCTGGTGACGCCATTTGATGACACGGCATCAGCTAGTTTCCTTAAAGGGACATGGCCAACTTTACTTTGATAGTTGTGCTGTCAATGTTCTACAGCATTGAGCTGCTGCAAACACTGACAAACACTGCACAAAGGGGCAAACACTGTACGGCTGCACCCAGGCTCTCCCACAACTCCCAGATGCTTATGGAGAGAGTCACAGCACACAGAGAGGTTCTCTTCCCTTCCAATGGGCGGAAGAGACCTCCCCAGGCGATCAACGCAGCCCAGTTGCACATTGCACAGGAGGACACAAGCAGGATGTCATCAGGAGGACCAGGGTACAGTGACGCAAACCTTTCAATAATCTCAGTAGATCACGAAACGTTACTGCAAAGCCAAACTCGTCCTCATCCTGCTGTGCCACTCATCACGTCCCCATCACTCTGCCTTTCCTACCCTACTCCTGCACATCCTTATAGCAACTTATCTTGCACCTCCACCCATCCCTCTCTCTCTGTCTACATTATCACTCCCCATTTCACTAGCCACCCCTCATCCTAGTCCAATCATACCAACTAACAACAAGCAAGGGTTGGCACTTTGGTGTTTTAGCCAATGTTCATGTAAAGTTTCTGTTAATGTGTTGTCAAACATTGAAATCTTTATTTTCAACACTTTGCGTTCTTGGACAGATTTGTGTGCACATTTGAAAGTGGTTTGGTGAGTTGTAGTGAATGGTGAGACATAAGGGTACCCCCTGCAATGGTGATGAGTGTAAAAGGAATGGCTTGGGCATTGTAGGGATGCTTTATAGTGTTGGTGTGGGGTGGTGCCAACCTGGCCCATCATGTGACAGCCAGAGTGTACAGCTTCAAGTGAGGCCATCCCTGGCATCCCGGGCAGCATTGTGGTCGGGTGCTGATGCCCTGTGTCCTGTACAGCATTGGGTGATTGCGGAGAAGGTTGGTGTGGTTGGTGTTGTTGGTGCTGCTGGTGTGCCTGGTGATGCTGGTGTTGGGGCTGATCGTGGTGGGATAATGAGGACCAAGGTCAGATAGTTTCAAGGGTACCAATGCTAATGTAATAGATGCTAATGCAGGTGAACTTAAATCAGACTTAAATTGCCTCCTCCACTGCTGTGTGTCGGGTCTGTTCAGCGTTGACAGACCCGATATCTGGGAAGGTAGCATGGCAGCGGGTTGACCGTGGGGTCCTGACCCGCTGTCAGTCATTTTAAATTTAACAGCTGACCCACCACCCATCCCATCCTCTGAGCACAGTTCTGGCCCGAGTCTCTGCACTGAGCACCTTCTCATCCTTACTAACTTCAACCGATATCTGAACACTCCTACCCATGCAATCTCACAATTCACATACCTTGCCCACCTCTACCTATGCCCACCTGCATGATCTTGCCAGTTCTCGTGCCCCTCCCCAACCCAAGGTCTCAATCACCAACAAAGCAATCTTAGATGATTTGCTTGTTCTCCGTTTCACCAACATCAATTTACCTCCATCAACACCCACTACCCTTATCATACACCCGTGAAACAAACTCTTCGCAAGCTACTTTACTCATTCAATCACAAACTTCCAACTACCTTTGCACTGGCCCACCTGTTCCTACCTCTGCACTGGCCCACCTGTTCCTACCTCTGCACTGGCTCACCTGTTCCTACCTCTGCACTGGCTCACCTGTTCCTACCTCTGCACTGGCCCACCTGTTCCCCTACCTCTGCACTGGCTCACTGTTCCTACCTCTGCACTGGCCCACCTGTTCCCCTACCTCTGCACTGGCCTACCTGTTCCATCTCTGCATTGGCCCACCTGTTCCCCTACCTCTGCACTGGCCCACTTGTTCCCCTACCTCTGCACTGGCCCACCTGTTCCTACCTCTGCACTGGCTCACCTGTTCCTACCTCTGCACTGGCCCACCTGTTCCTATCCCTGCACTGGCCCACCTGTTCCCCTATCCCTGCACTGGCCCACCTGTTCCTACCTCTGCACTGGCACACCTGTTCCCCTATCCCTGCACTGGCACACCTGTTCCCCTATCCCTGCACTGGCCCACCTGTTCCTACCTCTGCACTGGCACACCTGTTCCCCTATCCCTGCACTGGCACACCTGTTCCCCTACCTCTGCACTGGCCCACCTATTCCCCTACCTCTGCACTGGCCCACCTGTTCCTACCTCTGCACTGGCCCACCTGTTCCCCTACCTCTGCACTGGCCCACCTGTTCCCCTACCCCTGCAATGGCACACCTGCTCCCCTACCTCTGCACTGGCCCACCTGTTCCTACCTCTGCACTGGCCCACCTGTTCCCCTACCCCTGCACTGGCCCACCTATTCCCCTACCTCTGCACTGGCCCACCTGTTCCCCTACCCCTGCACTGGCCCACCTGTTCCCCTACCTCTGCACTGGCCCACCTGTTCCCCTACCCCTGCACTGGCCCACCTGTTCCCCTACCCCTGCACTGGCCCACCTGTTCCCCTACCCCTGCACTGGCCCACCTGTTCCCCTACCCCTGCACTGGCCCACCTGTTCCCCTACCCCTGCACTGGCACACCTGTTCCTACCTCTGCACTGGCCCACCTGTTCCTACCCCTGCACTGGCCCATCTGTTCCTACCTGTGCACTGGACCCCCTGTTCCTACCCCTGTACTGGCCCATTGTTCCCCTACCTTTGTACTGGCCCACCTGTTCCTACCTCTGCACTGGCAACCTGTTCCTACCTCTGCACTGGCCCACCTGTTCCTACCCCTGCACTGGCCCACCTATTCCTACCCCTGCACTGGCCCACCTGTTCCTACCCCTGCACTGGACCCCTGTTCCTACCTCTGCACTGGCAACCTGTTCCTACTTCTGCACTGGCCCACCTGTTCCCCTACCCCTGCACTGGACCACCTGTTCCTACTTCTGCACTGGCCCACCTATTCTTACCCCTGCACTGGCCCACCTGTTCCCCTACCTCTGCACTGGAACCCCTGTTCCTACCTCTGCACTGGCAACCTGTTCCTACCTCTGCACTGGCCCACCTTTCCCCTACCTCTACCTTCAATACTCTTAATCCCTCCAAGTCATTCATCATCTTTCGTCCCTGCCATTTACCCTGGTAGTCCCCATCTCTGTGCTCTTAATTCAGAAGTCCATAATCTTTAGTATACCTCCAGTCTGGTCATCTCTCACCTTGTCAGATATTACTGTACCCCTCATTCTACAGTCAAAGTTGCCAACAGACTCATCCTGGATAGCAAGGATAGTCCAAAGCCTTTTTCCCACAGCCTTGGCACCCCTCATCTATACGCTACTCCTTGGCAATACCATCTACAAGCATGGGTCATCTTCCTCTGTACACTTATGACAACCAGCTGTACCCCTGCACCACATCTTTCAACCTGACAACCACTTTGGTGCTGTCAGACTACCTTTCCAAAACAAGCCACAAATTCCTCCAATTTAACACTGGAAAGACCAATGGCTTCATTTACAGCCTCCGCCATGAACTCTGCTCCCTTGCCATGACTCCGTCCCTATCCCTGGCCACTCACTTAGACTGAACCCGATCAGTCTAAGTGAGTGGCTAGGGTTGAGCTTTAAAGCCCCCATTCTATCCATCACTAAGGCCATCTATTAGTGCCTACTTTCTCAACATTGACTTTGTCAGGCCTCAGCTACTGAGAAGCTGATATGCTTTTGTCACCTCTAGATTCAGTGGGGTAGATTTTCAAATTGTATAGGAGTAGTGCAGTCTATTCAAAATACTGACAGAAATTCGGGCAAAACTGGATTTCCACACACAGTACATTTTTCAGCAGGTAGAAATTTTACTGACACCTCACAATTATTTTCCAAACCATGCAATTAACTCCTATTTTTTATTTGCAAAAGAAGAAGAAGTCTCTTTAGAAATTCGTTTTTTTTTTGAGTACTGTTCTTTCGTTTTATCCGCAGCCATGTGCTGACTGCAGCTGAGAGATTAGACAAGCTTGATCAGTGGCTGCACAAGAACAGCTTCGTAAGGAACTTCCTTCCGCTTTTGCCTGCCTTTTATGCAGGCGGGTGCGGGGGGGGGCGAGTGGGGGAAGTGCCCAGCCTCGCTCAGCACTTCAACGCAGTGTTGTGGCCGAGATCTGTGCCGCACATTAGTGCTTCAGTGGGTCGTGCTAGTGTGCCATTTTTTATTAATCTAATCCTATCACCCCACCATTGGGCTAGGAAGGTTGTCTTCCATTTCTTCTCCAACAAAGTT